>NC_092565.1:3905498-4505498 GCF_037975245.1 Apostichopus japonicus
ATGGAGACTGAACATCCCTTGGCTAGGAAATACACCTAATGTCAACTTTCAGAGTGTGATATTTTACATGGGTTTTAGGGGGTTGTCCATTTTGGAAAGAACGTAAGTAGTTAAACATCGCATGACTACACCCCCCCCCTCCCATCAGCACCAACATTTTAAGTCCACCCCATGTTGCGGTGTTACCCACCCCCCCCCCCTTCCGGCCGATCATTGCAATAATACTCACTAACATACCAAGTTTCAGTGCAGTAGCCTACCACTAGTAATAGTTCAGTGCGACAAGGAGTGTGGGTATGGGATGTCATACTTGTAACAGGTTTTTATACTAGATTTCCGCTATGAGTATGCCTGACTCGTCCGCAATACATTACTTGTAGTCTTGTAAGGGATGAGGTCAAAACAATGTTAGACTTCGAAATTGAAAAAGAAATGGACAGAAAGGATGCTGTAGACTTTGAAGTTGATAATGAAAGGAGAAGCCACACTCATTGCAATCATAACACAGTACGTCCCTTTAAAATACTGTACGTGGGAAGAAGGAAAAGGCAAATCCTGAATACGACAACATAAACAAGAGAAGCTGCCTAAGGAACCAAACCTTATTGACATAATATGATAAAAAAGAAATTATGATAACCTTTCAAATTGTAATGTTAAATTGTATTATTATCTTTATATGGTCTTAAAAGTGCTTTGAACTCGTCGTTCCTATGTTAATTATAAATTTAGTTTCCTTTGGTTCCTGTAGTGATATGTAATTACCTTCAAAACAAATATCGTTTCGCACGAGAATAAACAACAGATCCGGAGTGCATGGGGATATTCCAAAAATATATAAAACTAGGAAGTAAAATTTGAATAATTTTGTTAGCCTGTATATAGCAGGCGCGGCGGAACGGGAAAATTATTGGGGGGGGGGGGGAGGGGCTAATGTGTGGAGACTATCTAAGCGGAGCGCCACCATCAGTTGGAGCGGAGCGTACAAGAAAATTTTGGGTTTTTCAAACCCCCAGATGGCCGAAAACGGCACTTCCCGAGTGTTTTATGCTGCGAATACCTAGCCCTAAAATATGGGTCTCAAGCCTGCAATTTCTCAGATTGCACGTAAAAATCTGTAAAAACATTGTAATTTGTATATTCGATGGTGTTTTAAGAGAGTAGCTATTACTCGTAGTGTACTCGCACAGACGTTTTGGAGTGTAGTAAATTACTACTTGCAATTAAATTATTACACCTATATAGTATACGTGTGCATCGGACAGATCGACAAGTATGCATTGAAAAATGGGCAGATGCACGTTTCGGAGCCTTGGTAAATATTGGGGGGGCTTATCATGCATTTGCCCCCTCAACTTTTTCATTGGGGGGGGGCTGAGCCCCCCCCAACCCCCCCCCCCCCCCCCGGTTCCGCCGCCACTGCTGTATAGTATTCAGAATGAGTAATTGGCCGGGGAAGGGGGGGGGAGATGACACCTTTCTGAGGGAGAACCTTTGTGGGTTTCCTTTCTTAAATTGTTTGTCTGATCATTTGTTTTACTAAAAACAGCTTCACTTGAACATAGTTGTTCTCTTAAAAAATGCAGGGTGGAAAAACTGAATATTTGCGACAGTTTGTACTGCTACACCGGCGCAAGCATTCCTTTACATTTCACTTGATTTTTGGTTTCGATGATAATCGTAACTTTGTTAGTCACGCTGGCGGATGTTTGTGTGTGCGTGTAGGTGTGCGTACATGCGTGCGTGTGTACGTGTGCGTATATCTATATTCTAGTGTTTACTTTTCTGTCATACACAGTGGTTTGTCAATGGCAAATTTTTGTTTCCATTTTATAAGCGTCCATATCAACACGTACCGGGCAGTTCTCTACATTAGCATGCAGTGTAGTCTGCAGGTTGGATATATACTGTCATCGTTCTGCGTCTTAATTGTACAAACGTCTCCAGTGATATGGTTGCAGAGAAGAAGAGGACGACATTTGAAGATATAAACAGAATGTGCATGGCTGGTTAGTGATAGTTTACACCGTCTGTCTGAATTAAGCTGCTTGTCTGTCTGTGAAGTTAACCTATGCTATGGTAGCCCTGCACCATGGTCTAGGCCTAGGCCTATATCTTGCTTTTGAATTCATGCATCTTATTTATGTATGACGTGATAAGAGGTTAACCGTCATGAAAAGTACTAAAAAGTATTAAGTTACAAGGTAAGCTAAAATTGCGTTGAAACTGGAGATACATTTATTCGACAACGAGTCGAGTTAAGAAGTGTGTCGGCATAATTAACTCCCCAGTTCACGCTAATAGTTTTATAGTTCTTTCTCGGGGATATCTGCTGTATCGACACTAGTCTTAATTTATCTAGTATGATATGATTACCGCGTCTTTCGATTTGTTTATGCATGGACAAGAGATTACACCCAAAGTCCACTTTTTATGAGTCAGTTGAGCGGCACGTATAGGGAAAGGCGAGGGAAAGGAACTGAGGGTGCTGTGACTAAACATAGTTTCGTAATCCTGTCTCTATACAATGGATAAAGTTACACCTGAATCGTGCAGCTATTTCAATCGGATTCCCAAACATGCTTGGGCCATTGTTCATGACGGTATACGATCTTTTGTATCTTTCAAGCGCCTGCCTCACGTACTATCAGCACGTATAGGAAATGTGTAGTAGTTCTACTACAGGAGCAAAGCTGTTTCTACACACTTCTATACACTTATTGGTACTAAATACCAGGCTAAATGATGACAGAACATTCCCGAAGAACATACATAGTGGTAAAGCGTGCCAGATAAGGAGCCGCGTTGATACTGTATCAAGAAACACTTGTTTTACTCTGCTGCCACCGTTTCCGTCGTATATCCTATATGTATATACTTTATGTATATACTATCCGAAAAATGTTCCGTGGACGCTGGCGAGACAGAAATGAAGTTAACCACTGAAGTCTTCAGTTCTAACCGGTTTCTATTGAAAAGTTGTGCAAATTATTGCAATGACCTACTGTGTTTGTGTGAAATAGCCGCCCCCCTTCCCCCACTCTCCACCTAAGAAAAGGCAAAAAACATAACCAACCTGCATAGACACTCATATATTTGCCCGAGACCACCATAAAAGAAGAATGATAAAATATATAAAAACAGGATACTTCGTCAGGATGCTTCGTCGGAGAGTCAAAGGCTGGCGTGAGACTAAATTTAATCTGAAGTCAAAATTGATTACTTAGCGAAAAAAAACAAACAATGAATCAGAAATGAAAACAAGGAAATGGAACATAGGAAAACATCATGGTGAAGAAGGCAGTGCAACCAACAATTTGAAACGACACTAAAGTTAACAAGAGAATACGCCTCATTGAGACCATCGTTTCACTGAACGTTGAAGATCAACTCAGTCTAACAGACGCGAGCCCTTCATTGCAAGACAGCTACCCCACACTTCTGGCCCCAAGGCCGGACTCTCACCGTTATCTCCCGGTTCATTGCGGACTAAAGGAGGATATGGAATTGGGATCCTAAGCCTGTGTAAAAATTCCACCTTGGCAATGCCATTACGGTAAACATTGCAGTCAATACCTTGCATCCGATCGTCGCGGTTCACACGACCTCCAGTAAACACCGAAGCGTAGTGCGACCAACCAGTCTACGACGCCAGCCCAACAGTGGCGGAGCGTCCATACAGTCAGGGCGGATGCCACCCCCCCCCCCCTGATGGACTCAAATGGACTGTTGGCGCCCTTTTCAGCTATTTACCACTTTTTACTTATTCGCGATTATTGACTTTTTTTTATAGCGCTCTCATCTACTTATTGACATTTGTCACAGTTTGTTGCCGATGATACCTATTTATTCTTCGTTTATCTGCAAATTAGCAAGGCAAGGAGAGGGTCATTTCCGGCGATCTAGGGAGTATCTTTACTCAAAAATTTCTGTAAGCTCCGCGCCAACCTGTGGTGGCGCTCCGCTTAGATAAAGTCGAATGGGCCCATACAGACCATTCTCGCCCCCTCTGACCAATACGCCTAGCTCCGCCACTGGCTCCCAATCATTCTTCCCCGTCAATCCGTCTAGTACCCCCCCCCCCTTCCCGACCGAACCTCGTTTTTTAAAGGAATATCTAATGATTAGAGACACTTATTCTAACGTTAAATCAGCAAAGAGCAAGCAATAATGATTTTATCACTAAGATTTTTGTTTAATTTCTTATTAACACCGTCATTTAACTACCCACTCAACCCTACACTCCCTGATACCCTTCCATCCCAATGTAGGAAACTTCATCGTTACACGCAGCACGCAACGATCTTTGTTCTACTTGATTGATCCTTACTGAGTCTCTTAACTTAAAAGCATATTTTTTTCAAAGTAGATAAGTGAAATTTACACAGTTTTAAGTAATAAATTAGAAGCATCTCTTTGTTAAAACATTGTATTATCGGCCTAGTCTTCCGATAAGCGTAACTTAGGATTGAAAGAAATCAGTGAGAGCAGGCAGTATTGATATTAACTTACATAAATATATTTTCAAATCTCTTATTGAACGAATTATCAGCCCCTGGTTACATCGTCATTTATCCCTCCCCATCCTACCCTACCCTTCTTCACCTCACACACTCCGCTCCTAAGGTTAAAAGAAATCAGCGAGAGCAGGCAGTAATGATATTTACTAACATTAATGATTTTTTTCAAATCTCATTTAGGACGAATTATTAGGTCCCCCTGGTTACATCATTTACCCCCATTCTCCCCCCCCCCATTCTCCCCTACCCTTTCTTACACTCACCGCTTCTCTTACACCTATGAGATATCCTCATAAAGCGTGATGATCTAGGTCCCTCAATAATCTAATGCATGGGAGGAACTCGAAACTTTCTTCCTTATCCGCATATTCCAATCTTTCTCCAAGAAAAGAGTTACAGTACCTATTACCCAGATGTTATGTAAATAATTAAAAACAGCCTCCCTTCTCATAAAGCGTGATGATCTATGTCCCTCAATAATCTAAAGCATGGATGAACTCTCAGCTATAAGCATATGCCAAAGTTTTTCCACAAAAGAGCTACAGAACCTACTACACACAAATTATGTAAATGTCACTGAACGGCATCCGTAGGGACATCGTTTTTTTGGTCCACATCTGAGTTTCCATCATATCTTTAATCTGCTTTTCATACATATATTTTAATGTGATTGTTATAATGACCACATCTAAGGACTTTTGAGTTGTATTTCTGTATCCAGTGGAATTGTCTCGCTGAGATATAAAAGGATGAATTTTCCGTACGTTTTCACGGTAGGCCCCTCTGTTCAAGGTCAATGCACGACTATAACATTAGGTCCACTATAAGTGTGGATATTGGTCTCCGTTTGCCACTATTGCAGTAAACCCAACCGAGGAACGTATCTACGGTGTCTCTTAAAAGACATCATTATTAACAAAGTCGAAAAGAATTTTTAGTCTCTTTGGTGTCATTTTAAAAGTATTTCTGATTACATTACGTACAGATTCGCCCTCCCTCTAAAATCAATTTTCAAGATTACTAGGATCAATTCGCTCAATTTTTTACAAAAAAAATGGTTGAAAAGTGACATGAATTCCTCCTCATTCATTCATTTTATTTGAGCATGTTGAACGCTTGCGATAACATGTCATTACGATTCATCATTGCAGACGCTCACCCAAACCGTTAAAAATACCGCCCCCCCCCCTGTTCTCTTCCTACACTGCGCTCCCAACAGTGGCGGAGCGTCCATACAGTCAGGGGCGGATGTACGCTGTACGCTCCGCGCCAACCTGTGGTGGCGCTCCCCTTAGATAAAGTCGAAAGCGCCCATATACAGACCATTCTCGCCCCCTCTGACCAATACCCCTAGCTCCGCCACTGCTGCCTATATGGGTTATTGGGTCTAGATAATACTTATTTCAAAACCGATCCAAAACAATATTAATCGTGATTGAAAGACACAAGCCTCTCGTTCGGACTTTATAGAGATTAAGTCAGTCTGTTAATTACCATTAGCAATTCGTTTTTTTTTAGAAACTTCGTAAAATAGTTACACTGAGACACTGTGTACACAAAATTAAACTGCTACATGCATCTCATCTTTGCTTTTTGTATTTACAGTAGGCCTATTGTAAAACAGTTGCCTATGCTAAGATAAACTGTATAGCGAGATGTATCATCTGCTATCAGCGCACAGCTGAGTCTACAAAACTTTCGGTTCAATTTAACGCCCACGCCTTTTTCTGTTTTTCCCATAAAGGCGAGACAAAACTACAATGGTGGGTCTCCTGTTATTATACCATCCCATCCCACCACTCCCCTCATTTGAAATTTGGCTTTCTTTACTATTGTAAGCTTG
Organism: Apostichopus japonicus; assembly: GCF_037975245.1. NCBI lineage: Eukaryota > Metazoa > Echinodermata > Holothuroidea > Aspidochirotida > Stichopodidae > Apostichopus > Apostichopus japonicus. The sequence goes on from NC_092565.1 coordinate 3,911,862, forward strand.
GATTTTTCTTGGGGGGGGGGGTGCGGGGTGGCTGTTTTTTTCTTCGTCGGTTCTTTAATTTTGCTTTTTAACTCCGAACTGTCTTCCTTTTTTTATATTATTTCGATGATTCCAATTTGTTTTAATTCTTATTCATTTTTGGTTTTATTTCCCTGGTTCATAAGTGAAGACAGTTCGGTATTTTCGTAACTTGAATATTAATCTCCGTTGACGAAGGTGGCATAAATAAGCTGCCATTAGCATTATCAGCTACTAATGTCTAATGTTTTGTTTGGATCGCAATTATTCACACACGTAAATTTCTATTTGACCGACGCTGCATGGCGTAACATGCCTGTGCCCAAAGGTGTATAATGAACGTTGTACTCTTTTTACATAAAACGTTGCTATTGGAATGGACGATAGCAATGTGAATCATTGGTATTATATCTTTGCTTACGTTGTTGAAGTTTTCTGTCGTATTTTGTAGTTTACGAGATTCAGTGTCAAATAAAATCCGTTACGGAAATAAATTGTCGCCTATAGTTTGATGTTTTAGAGGCAACCAGACGCAACATCTTGGGGACCAACGGGGTAAAAATCGCCCGGCGCCTGCTTAATGTACGTGTACCACATTGAGTAGTAGAAGTCTGTTGTCTTTGGTAGAGAACAATTTGTATGCTGAATACAAAAAAAGTTTCCATCTCGGTCATCAGCTGCCAAAAGTGAATATTGTTTATCATGAGTAGCATCATCGAAACCCCACTGCAGTGTTGCGATCTGGTTTGTGTGCGTTGCTAATGTTATCTACCGATACTTGGATCCCCCGTGTCCCCTCTCATGAGAAGTCATGGAGCCGCCACTGATATGTAAAAATGGTTTGGAAGTGCCACATATTTATTTACACCACAAAATGGCGACTGGAGGGAATCCCTGCATCACAAAATGATTTCATGCTATTTGAAATTAGGTGTAATAATATTAGTATTTTATTCTTCTTAAGGTAGATTATGCTGTCCATGTGCATTGAAGAAGTGGTTGGGCTTTCAGAGACTATACATCATTATTGGATATTAGTTATGAAAAAATATACAGATATTGAAAGAAAAGTGCTAAGCTCGCCAGCTTATCAAATATATTTGGCATCATATATGTGATAACTGTTTGATGTAGCCTACTACACACATGCAAGAAATGTACTATACATATTGTTATCTCCAATAGTATTGACTTATACAGCAAATACAATAAAATCTTGGAATTGCTAGACATACGCTTCATGCACTTTAAAGTAATCCCTGACTGCTTCAATAATAAATTTATAAATGCTTTTAGTTACAATGTGAATCCATCCATCCATCTACACACACTGTACCCCCCCCCCCCCCGCCCCGCCTCCCCCACACACTTTTCAACAAGTTGCCACCCTCAAAGGCATTACACATAGAAGAAGGGAGAGTAAATGCAAGGTACACACATTACATGGCAGCTGTAGCTATAGTATAAGTCATAACAAAATGGCATGATTGAGAGTTGACACCAAACTAAATAAAGATTGTTTTAACAGCTACACTTTGTATGATATGCCATACACTTTGTGTAAGCAACTCAAATGTTACAGGAAAAGTCAACTTTTTATACTTATTCACAGTCTGCCAACATAACTCTATAGCTGAGATCATAGGCGTACGAGGCGGGGGGGGGGGGGCAGACTGCCCCCCCAATGATGATGAAATCTGTCACATTCTTGACAAAATGACATCCCTTTTAAAACCAACATGATCATACTCACAGCCCTCAGCACCATTAACAGTGTTCCCTGTCCTTTAATCTTCCCAACACCAGTAAGAGTGTAGTACTCACTTTTCCCTTACACCAACCAACACAAACTGACACCAACAAAACACAGAATGAACTAATTACCCACATCCCCAACACAATTAACAGTGTACTCTGACTTTCTCAACACCAAATATTGGAGTATATTCACATCTCCCTAACACCATCCTGTATAAAATGACACCACATTAAGCCAGCATGATGTACTCACAGCTGGCCAACATCAGTACCTGATCTCTTCAACACCAGCAGGCATATACTCACACCTCCCTCACACCATCTCCCTAACACCATCTTGTACAAACTGACACCACCTAAAACCAGTATTCACATACTCATATCCCAACATCAATAACAGATCTCCCCAAAAAACCAATTGGCACATGTTCACATCTCCTTGACACCATATCCCTAACACCATCCTGTACAAACTGACACCACCTAAAACCAGTATTCACATGCTCATATCCCAACATCAATTTCAGATCTCCCCAACACCAATTGGCACATGTTCACATCTCCCTAACACAATATCCCTAACACCATCCTGTACAAACTGACACCACCTAAAACCAGTATTCACATACTCATATCCCAACATTAATAACAGATCTCCCCAACACCAACAGGCATATACTCACATCTCCCTAACACCATATATCCCTAACACCATCCTGTACAAACTGGATGCATCATACATCCCCTCGACACCAGAATATATTCTCACACCCCCTCGACACCAGCAAGCACAAACTCACATGCCCTCGACACCAGCATGGATATAGTCTCTATCTTCTAGCAGGTTCTCTTCCTGACCTACATGAGTTTGACCGTTGATATCACAGTCCTTCCTATCGTTGTCTGCTCTACTGCGATAGTTCACTGATAGACAGCGACTGTCTGAGGTACACAAGTTGGTGCAGTGGTTCAGGGTCAGAGCCCAGACGGTGTAGAGGGTGTTACTCTGTAAACGATAGCCGTCGTATATCAGGTACACCTTGAACCGAGCGTGCTCGGTCATCGTTACTGAAGAGAGAGAGAGAGATGGGCAAACCAATCAATTAATCAATCGATAAATCAATCAATAAATCAATCACAGAGCCAACCATCATGCTGGTCTTGAAGACATCCAACACAGAGCAGCAGGTTAAACCCATGTACATACACACACACATACATGATGGAAACATACATCCCCTAAAGTAAACTCAAGTCAAAAAGCTATCAACCCTTCAAAACTCAATGTATTGTAAAATTGTGAATGCATCTATGGGCCCACTATGGGGCATTTTAATAGTACCTATAACAGGTAAAAGATAATAAGAAACAGGGAAATAAATTTGACAGTATTTAACACTGATTTATCATTTTATATTAGGGGTGGTATATATCAATACTACTTCTATGGAACAGGGGCATAGCAGCCAGATTATGATCATGTGAACTATATTCCTGCAGTACAACTTCAAATGTTGCCATTGTATACAACTGTGCATATGTTTGTGTAATATAAATGTAAAGCCATTTAGAGGAAAGTCTGAAAGATTTGGGGAGACAACCTCTTCCCCCCCTCCCCCAGACCACCACCTTACCCTGGTGCTTAGGGTCCTGCTATGGAGAAGATTATGGATGATGTAAACCTCAAGAAAGTTATATAGTAGACCTTCTTAATTTGATTCCTCATATCAAAGTCACGTCTCACTGCCTTCCTTAGTCTACATCCCCCACCCCCCCACCCCCTCCACTACAGATTGAACCTCCCTGCACAGACTCCTGGCAAAGTATTGTCAATAGTGGTTAAGGCAGTGGACTTGTGATCTAAGGATTACAGGTTCGAGCCCTGGCTAGATCATTGCGTTGTGTCCTTGGGCAAGGCGCTTTACCTCCATTGCCTCTCTTCACCCAGGTGTATAAATGGGGACTTGCGAGGTAACTTGTAAATATAGTTGCGTGCGCCGGTTTGTGGCTGCACCCTATGGGAATTAAGTCCCCCGGGGGACACGTGGTTGTGGTGCACTGTGGTGCCCCAGGAGAGATTGATTGAATTGTGCACACTTTGGTGTGTAGGTGTGACAAGTTACCAATGACCAGGGTTGTAAAGTCGTGTGAGAGGGCCTTGGCCCTGAACAAGACTGTAAACCTAAATAATAAATAATAAAAAATCAATAAAATACTACATTTCCTCAACACACACCTTATTACAATGCAAACTTTTGGATTAATTCAAACAAGTACTGCTATGCCCTGATATATCAAGAATGGGGGGTGGTGGGGTGGGGGAGGGGGTATTCAGGATTAAAACAAGTAATACCTGATGCAAGCATGGTAATATTGATGGGGGTAACCATGGTGGGGCCATCTCCTTCTGTGGTGTAGGCTAGGATGTTGAACTGATAATCGGAGCCGGGGGAGAGTCCGGTGGCTTCGTAGAAATAGATGGCGCCGTCGGTGACGTCTCCTATCGTAGCGTTATCGTCACCTTCGGTTTGCCGATAAATGATCTGGAATGAGGAGATGGACAGCATCACAGATTTATAAACTTAAGACGATCGCAGCGTGAAATGAATTGTTTAATGTCTTCACGACAAATCAATATATATGTGGATGTACGTGCTGCCACAAATGTACTGTATACTACGTTACAATGATACGGTGTATGCCACAGGTTTTATAGCTTTGATCCAAATCAAACACGCCGGATGCAGTATGATGAAAATACAAAGCATCCAGCATCTGCACGTTATAAGAATGCAGCATCAGCACTTGATAAGAATGGAGCATTGGCACTTGATAAGGATGCAGATTCGGCACTTAATAAGAATGCAGCATCTGCACGTTATAAGAATGCAGCATCAGCACTTGATAAGATTGAAGCATCTACACTTTATAAGAAAACAGCATCAGCATTTTATAAGTATGCAACATCTGCACTTGATAAGAATGCAGCATCTAAACTTGATAAGGATGCAACATCTGCACTTTATAAGGATGCAGCATCTGCACTTTATAAGAATGCAACATCAGCACTTTGTAAGAATGCAGCATCAGCACTTTATAAGAATGCAGCATCTGCACTTTATAAGGATGCAGCATCTGCACTTTATAGGGATGCAACATCTGCACTTGATAAGAATGAAGCATTGACACTTGATAAGGATGCAGCATCAGCACTTTATAAGAATGCAGCATCTGCACTTGATAAGGATGCAGCATCTGCACTTGATAAGGATGCAGCATCTGCACTTGATAAGAATGCAACATCTGCACTTGATAAGGATGCAGCTTCGGCACTTGATAAGGATGCAGCAGCTGCACTTGATAAGGATGCAGCATCTGCACTTGATAAGGATGCAGCATCTGCACTTGATAAGAATGCAACATCTGCACTTGATAAGGATGCAGCTTCGGCACTTGATAAGGATGCAGCAGCTGCACTTGATAAGGATGCAGCATCTGCACTTGATAAGAATGCAACATCTGCACTTGATAAGGATGCAGCATCTGCACTTGATAAGGATGCAGCATCTGCACTTGATAAGAATGCAACATCTGCACTTGATAAGGATGCAGCTTCGGCACTTGATAAGGATGCAGCAGCTGCACTTGATAAGGATGCAGCATCTGCACTTGATAAGGATGCAGCATCTGCACTTGATAAGAATGCAACATCTGCACTTGATAAGGATGCAGCTTCGGCACTTGATAAGGATGCAGCAGCTGCACTTGATAAGGATGCAGCACCTGCACTTGATAAGAATGCAGCATCTGCACTTGATAAGGATGCAGCATCTGCACTTGATAAGAATGCAGCATCTGCACTTGATAAGAATGCAGCATCAGCACTTTATAAGAATGCAGCATCTGCACTTTATGAGGATGCAACATCTGCACATGATAAGGATGCAGCATCTGCACTTGATGAGAATGCAACATCTGCACTTGATAAGGATGCAGCTTCTGCACTTGATAAGGATGCAGGAGCTGCACTTGATGAGGATGCAGCATCTGCACTTTATAAGAATGCAACATCAGCACTTTGTAAGAATGCAGCATCTGCACTTGAGAAGAATGCAGCATCTGCACTTGATAAGGATGCAGCATCTGCACTTGATAAGAATGCAGCATCTGCTGTTATAAGAATGCAGCATCTGCACTTGATAAGGATGCAGCATCTGCACTTGATAAGGATGTAGCATCTGCACTTTATAAGTATGCAACATCTGCACTTGATAAGGATGCAGCATCTGCACTTTATAAGAATGCAACATCAGCACTTTGTAAGAATGCAGCATCTGCACTTTATAAGAATGCAGCATCTGCACTTGATAAGGATGCAGCATCTGCACTTTATAAGAATGCAGCATCTGCACTTGATAAGGATGCAGCATCTGCACTTTATAAGAATGTAGCATCTGCACTTTATAAGTATGCAACATCTGCACTTGGTAAGGATGCAGCATCTGCACTTTATAAGAATGCAACATCAGCACTTTGTAAGAATGCAGCATCTGCACTTGATAAGAATGCAGCATCTGCACTTGATAAGGATGCAGCATCTGCACTTGATAAGAATGCAGCATCTGCACTTGATAAGGATGCAGCATCTGCACTTGATAAGAATGCAGCATCTGCACTTGATACGGATGCAGCATCTGCACTTGATAAGAATGCAGCATCTGCACTTTATAAGAATGCAACATCAGCACTTTGGAAGAATGCAGCATCTGCACTTTATAAGAATGCAGCATCTGCACTTGATATGGATGAAGCATCTGCTGTTATAAGAATGTAGCATCTGCGCTTGATAAGGATGCAGCATCTGCACTTTATAAGAATGTAGCCTCTGCACTTTATAAGTATGCAACATCTGCACTTGATAAGAATGCAACATCTGCACTTTATAAGAATGCAACATCAGCACTTTGTAAGAATGCAGCATCTGCACTTGATAAGAATGCAACATCAGCACTTTGTAAGAATGCAGCATCTGCACTTTGGAAGAATGCAGCATCTGCACTTTATAAGAATGCAACATCAGCACTTTGGAAGAATGGAGCATCTGCACTTGATAAGAATGCAGCATCTGCACTTGATAAGGATGCAGCATCTGCACTTTATAAGAATGTAGCATCTGCACTTTTATAAGAATGCAGCATCTGCGCTTGATAAGAATGCAACATCAGCACTTTGTAAGAATGCAGCATCTGCACTTGATAAGAATGCAGTATCTGCACTTTATAAGAATGCAATACACCAAGAGCTGTGCGGTCTCATCACAATCTTCTGCAATTGCAATTTTTGACGTGGTGATAAATTGTTCAGTGATTCATTTATATGAGAAAAAAAAACAAGAACAAAATATCTCTTAGCCTAGCTGCTGTATGAATCATGTTGATAATGATTCACCTTGTAACCGGCGACATCATGGTTCTGATGGGAGCTTTGTGGTGGGTCCTCCCAGGTGACTAGTGCACTCGTAGGGGTCATAGGGTTCACATGCAAATTAGTAGGTGGTGCTGTAGGATCTGAGTATGAAAGATTAAAAACAAAGAAAACCCCTTTCAATCAGGAGTTCTAGTCACATGATATTTACTCATATGTGTCATCACATCAAACATGCTGCCACACATAGCATAATACATTTTAAATGAATATTCAGTTAATTCACTTGAGTATATATTACATCATTTTATAAAGGAACAAGCATTTTAATGACCTTGGGGTACCTTTTATAGGCACTTTAACCACTCACTTTATACCACTTTGATAATCCCACACTGCATATGTGGCATATACCATCTAGGCACCATAATGGTGTAAATGTTCTATACCCATAATCATACTTTCACCGTTTCAGAACAGCTCCAAAAGTGCCAGTTTACACTTCCTCTGACAATATTAAAACCTAGACCAACCTGTATAAAGTTCTGATACTAACAACAGTGAAATTCATATCAGATGTTATAATCTCTAATATTTCACAGAATCATTTTAATCATAAACTGACGTTATCCATCGTCTTCATTAATCTTCCAGATATGACAATTTTTTTCCCCCTGTGGCTGAATTTCTAAACATATGTATCTATTGTATGTATTTTAGATCCTCCTGCAAGCAGGAACTCGTGAAGAAGCCTCAATGGCTTATCAAAGCCGCAAGCTGACCGAAATCAGTCTCTTAGATTCATATTTACCGTCCATGAATATGAATTGTCAATTGTCAACAACTCTGTAACTGGACGACATACATTAATCTTGGAGTGACTCGAACCGGGGACCTTATGATTGGAAGGCTGCGGCATTAACCACTGAGCTAACACTCAACGTCTGGTGATTTCAGACTTACATAAGTCCTGTTCGCAGATGTAGTAGTATGACGTAGTACAGTCAGCATCGTTGAGCAGCTGGGAGGTCGTGAGGACTGCGCAGTCTTCCCCGCTCCCGGAATCGCTCGGCTGGTTGGCTCCCCAGAAAGGGCTGGTCACGGACAGGTAGGACACGTCATTGACGTACTTAAATGAACCTGTCGAACCGATACAGATATTGCTATGAGATCATCTTAGGTATTACCTGTCTCCTCTATACACATACACTACCCTACCTAGACATTAATTGTAGATACAAAAACAACAGTAATAAAAAATATATTAAAAAACAACAACGGATGAAGCAGATGAAATAATGCTCACTAGAGAGTGAAATTATAGATTTGCAAAGGAAGCAGTTTTTGGGGGGCTTGCAGTCACGTTCACAGTTGCAAAGGATATTACCAGGGTTACAAGATAAAAGGAGCGGAGAGTGTATTATTGCAGGTGGACAGGAAGTTAGTTCATTGTTTGTAAATATTTCAGTAGAGTTGTATACTAGCGGTAGCTGTTATTTTTATTTCGGTATCTCCTTCCTGTAAACTTGAACGTTCTCTCTGACTCATTCAGGTTGGACGGTACGGACAGTTACCCTAATCCTGTTAATATACTACATACTAAATAAACACCATCCTGGTATCCTGGCTTTATTTTGACATTCATATTGTTCATTAAGAGGACTTGACTTTACAACCATGCAGGAACAACACTTCATCTCTGTTATGATGGATCTGTATCACTTCATCACTCAGGGCCTTTAAATCACGAAACCACTTATACACACCCATCTACTAAGAAATCCTACCCTGCAGGTTTCTGCCCAGGGTCCTTCTTCGGTCTATAGTATTTACATTTCACATGATTATACTAGCCACAGCCCTCCTTTGTAGCCCCCTCACTACTATTTTGACATTCCTCCCATGCACATACACCTGTCTTGCCCTAGCTCATACTTGGTACAGGCAAGCTAGTTCTCCCAGCTGTGTGCCTAATATTTCCTCACCAATACCATCCCTAGATAATTTATACACCAATTATTAAAGAGAACTGAAACTTTGTTCCCACCTCCCCCACATCCAGAATAGAAAATGTTAAGTGCACATAATCCTCACCCCCCGAGCTCCCCCACCATCCACCCTCTCTATTACCATAGTTACTGCTTGGCACACATTCTTTCCCCTCCTACCCACTCTGTCTCTGAATATAGGGGGCTAACAGAAGGGAGGGGGGGGTAGGGTAGCTTACACTCCTGGGGACAATTGATCAATTCATGGGGCCTGGGAAGATCAAGGAAAATAAAATTGCATAAAGGACAAATGCTGGTTACAGAATTTGGGCTGGTGGATATAATTGTCCCTTGGGGCCTCAGATTGGCTCTCGAATCCTCTGCTGGAAGATTCATGGCTCACCCTCACCCCTAAGATTCCCCTCTAGCGACCTTAACACGTACCTTCTTGGTCTGCATCCGAGAGGCCTATCCAGTAATTTCGAGTCGAGTACCTGTACCGGTAGGATTTTATCAGGTACTCCCACTCAGCTTCAGTTTCTATCACCACCAGGTCGGCGTTCTGCGCCTGGCAGGAAGTCCGAGCGGCGTCGAAGGTCTTCGTGTCGGAGCTGAAGTAGTAACAGCTGTGGAGATCACTGTTGTAGGACCAGCTCGATACGCAGGAAGAATGAGTCGGTTGAGCTATGGCGGATGCCCCTATATTTTTTTTTTTCGATGACAAAAACAGGCGTGAACTAAATTAACCCAATATGATCGATTCTGTGGGAATGGGTTTATACAAGAGGTCAGATTCTGTTTCCTCCAAATAAACAAACAAGCAGGAACTTTTCTGTACTCAACCCTCCTCCTTCCTTCACAGTCCCTTCCCTTCCCACCAAACTACTTTTCTTCATTTCAGGATCAAACTAAAGATAATAATTAATGCACAAATCACCATTCTATGGTAACCGTCGACTCACCAACTGCCACTTTACACATGAAATATCGAGAATTCTCCACGGTCGCGTCGATGTAATCGTCCGAGGTGTAGGCGTACATCAGGGCGGCGTTCTCGGTGATGTCTCCATTGGGTTCGCTACTGCGCCAACGAGAGTATGTTATGTTGTTCCCTTCCGGATCTGTCCAGAGACCTAAAACAGTATTTCGAGGAGGGGGGGGGGAGTGAAGAGGACGAGAGGTCAGATATCCATGCACGGTGTAGTTCTTCATCAGTGACTATACATAGGGCCGTGGAACTCCAGTCCCGACTCGAGACTGGAGTACTACTTAACTGTTTGGTTAAGTCATTCGTATGACTATTACTTAATGGTCTCAACTTTGCAGCATTCGACGTATGCTACTTGCACACCGAACACACAACATGTTTGGCCGTTGTATTTGTTAAGTCATTACAGATTAATTAGTTAATATAGAAACAAGTACATGATCTCCCCCCTCCCCCACCCCGCCCATTTTCTTTACTTTCTGTGGTTTGAACATGGCAAAATGTGTCACTCATGCATATAGTGTACCGAGGCTGGGGGAGGGGAGGACAAAATGTTAGCAATTTTGGATCCTTCAGTTATGGAATAACTCTTGACCTGGAACCAATGGGGACTATTCTATGAGGTGTGCCCTTTAAATCTGCCTTTTACCTTCCTTCTCTACATCATTAACACCTATCCAAAACGCGGCTGTGGTTGGGTTCATCCAACGAGCCGTCTGCCTCAGTAGATGGTACTCAGCCTCATCCTGTGGGGTGGCCAGATGACCTGAGTAATAATAAGCCAAAACAACAACTGAATGTATAATGAAGGAGTTATTTGTCATAAAAAATATCAAATTACATTCCAGTCCTATCTTTCAAAAAGAAAGAGGCACATATTGACAACAATACCACCAATGTTAAGACATATGTGATCCTCTATGATGATGTTTATGTAACTGATAGTATGATGTGCATGCATACCACTCACTGAAGTCCAGCAGTTATGAAAGACATCTATGAAGCTGTTTATTAATGTCTTTCAAGATTGTAAGACACACATGGTGTTATACCTAGAGGTCTACAAGTGAACTAAATTTTTGAATATCTTCTATCATAAATTCATTAATACTATAATGATATAGTAAGACATGTATGATACGACTATAAAGTTTTCTGCCAGTGATAGGACGACACCAATGATCCCATACATTGATGTCTAGCCTACCTGTTAAGCAAGACATCCATAATCACTTATGATCCCATACAGTGATCACGTCTTCCAGCTAAGTGAGACATCTGTGATCACTTATATGAATGTCTCGCAGTGATGGTAAGACACAAATGATCCCATACATCAATGTCTACCCGTTAAGCAAAGCATCCATGATCACTTGTGATCCCTTACAATCATGTCTTCCAGGTAAGTGAGACATCTATGATCACTTATATGAATGTCTAGCAGTGATGGTTAGACACACACACACACAATCCCATATAATGGTGTCAGCTGCAGACTGTTGATTACCAAGCAGCAGTAGATACATTTACATGTGCCTTACAAGTATACTGTACCTCTGATGGCTCATTTAGATTACCCACCTCCTTGGCCTTGACAGTAAACCTCTGCATCATACCAGCTGTACGTTGACTCATAGAACCTGTAGCAATAAGAGTTGTACTCGGCCCAGCTAGATGGACAGCTGTCAGAGGCTGAGAAGAGAGCCAGAGAGAATAATTCAATGTAGAAGAGAAAATTTGCAGTTTTCAGAAACGAAAAGAGAGTAAAAAAATTTGAAAATGTCACAGGTACCATCCAAATGGAACATAGCAAATGACTTTTGCACAGAATAACAGACTGTACCACTAGGGTGGCCACTTCAAAATGGAGGACACATCACAGGCATCTGCCATATATCTTCCCTTTATGTATATTACAAAAATGAGAATAAACTGCTATTGACAAGTAATAATGCAGTTAACCTGAAGCTTGGAGAGATCATTTTGTAGTAACAAGCTGTAATGAAGTTGTACCTGTTTGCAGCATTAGATGCGTGATTAATTCATGCACGTTCATAAACAGTAGCCAGTACAGTACACTTACGTAGGAGATTTAAAAGTATGTAGCTGAAGGATTCTGTAAAATCAAACGTCCGTTGTTAGCTTCAAGTCTGATTTCTTAGAAGTCCTGGACGTCCCTGTGTCCGTTGAGATGTCATCGAGGATGGAGGTCAGTGCACTGAATTGGGAGGCCGTCCGGCCTAAAGCCAGACGTGCTACAGCTGAGCTTGCAGTTCGATGCCTTGCTGATTCTAAGTAACATGCGTATGTGGGGGCAGTAGGCATATATTTGTGTTACAACTTGTGTGGGTCGGTTATATTTGCAGGGGGGGTGCTTAATCCAGCTGAAGGGAGGATTAACTGAAGACCGTTTGTCAAATAACAGTACCGTTGGACTATATTCCCAAAACCACCACCATCATCCTCACCACCACCATCACCACCACCATCATCACCACCACCATCACCACCACCCCCACCACCATCACCACCTCCATCATCACTATCACCATCCCTCAACATCATCATCACCACCACCACCACCACCATCACAATCATCACCACCACCATAACCACCACCATCATCATCATCACCACCCCCACTATATTCTGTTTAAAACATCATCATCATCAATCAGTACTTATAAAAACTTCGGATAATGTGAAACACTTTAAAAGTGCCTTGAAAGAGAAATATTTTAAGCTGTTTCCTGAAACTGTTCAGTGAGAGGCAATGTCCGAGTTCATGTGACATGGAATTCCATAAGCGAGGGCCATGACTCTAGAAAATGCACGACCACCGTATCCATTGAATTTGAAGCAAGGCTCAATAAGGAGATTAGCATGTTGAGTGTGGAGAGAACGAGTTGGCTTGTAAGGGGAGATGAGATCGCACAAATATTGAGGTGTTTGCCATGCATGAAGGGCCTTCCATGTAAGCAAAAGAATTTTGTAGTTGATTCTTTGTTGAATTGGAAGCCATCAGTGAAGGTGATATAAAGCTGAGGAGATCTGTTTTGGATCTTCTCATGTTAAGAATCACTCTAGCTTGCACTATTATGCACAACATGTAACTTGTTTGTTAAACGTTTGGGAAGACCAGCTAAGACAGCATTACCACAATCTAGACGAGATGTGACAATAAAGGCATGAACCAGTGTTAAATGAGGATAAAAAGTAATTTGGCTAACAGAAAGTCTTGATGAGACATAATCAAATTCATTTATTTGTATACCTTTGGTAATATCATGCACAACACACACATTACAGAAAGCTACATAAATTCCCTGCCAACAACTCGGTTGGAGGGTTTAAAAGCATTCTTACCTCTCGCCTGATTTTCTTGTCTGTCAACTGGGAGAAGGAAATGGAAAACACAAGAAAAATATCTAGTAAATTTGATTGAAAAAGTGAAATATTGGGATTATTAAATAATGAAGTAATAGTACACCCCAGCGGTCTGTCGCCATGAACCCTGACAAGGGCATTTAAATAAGTGAGCATCAATAAAACCAGCTCCTTTCTAATGGTCCCATACTCTCAAAGTTTGCCTTGCATCCTTTACAAATTTGCACTAGCATGTAGGGTAATAATTTACTGTATTAGGTTTGCAAGACAAAATATTGATATTGTACAGTTTTTGTTGTGATTGTGTTTTTTGATGTGATTGTGTTGATTGATAGCAGTGTTAGCCCTAGGATGTTTAATTTATTTTTTTTGGGGGGGAGGGGTTTCAAAAAATAAAAATTGGGGGTAGGGGATTTGATGCTGTTAGTAGTTAGATGTATGTACATATGCCCGGACCGATATTTAATGCACATATAGTACATACAGTGCAGTACACATGATCGACCAATGCGACCAATACACACTGTGCAGTGCCGAACTAACAAAGCCAGTGTTTTCTTTTTGGAAAGATTTGACCAATCAGGTTACTCCTTACAAAAATCAACAAAACTTTATAACATCCGGCTTGTTATTGGCAAGTCTTGTAACTACAGTAATGGTGCTACTTGCAGGAAGTAACAGGAACTGTTGCAGGAAATTCCCCCCAAGACAAAACATTTTCGTGGGACCCCCTAGATAAATTGCAGGAACCCTGCAATCATGCGTCCTAATGCGTTCAAAAGTAGCTAGTAACAAACAAGCAAAGAAGCGATTATACAAGTAAACAAATTCTATACTAATTATTCTGTACTTTCGTCATCTCTAACATGATGTTTTACTTGCAAAATGAGAAAAATGGTGAAAAATGTATAGATCGGTGAAGTATATTGGATCAGTATTAACAATTGCAAAAAGGACAAACTTGCCAGTACGTGTGAAAGAATCTATCGTGTATATATAGTAACCGTAGTTGTATAATCATCATAAAACTCACAGATTCGAACAAAGAGGTGATACGTCGAACCTGATCCCGTTGCCTGGGTTTTGTCGTTTTCCTCACTCAGCCAGCATTCGTTGGTGGACGGTTTGTAATCGAACGAACGGCAAGTAAAATCGGTCGAGTCGGCACAGGTCGAGGCGCAGGAGTTCTGATCTACTCCGGAGATGTAGAGGTTGTTGAAGCCGTCGATGTGAGCTTCCCTGATCAACATGAAATCTGTCCTGGTCGTGACCATGTCTACATCCGAAGGGAAAGTAAAATGAAAGTTCACTCCACTAAAATTGATAGATGTTATTTTTAAACTTCAGAGGAATTTTAATACCCTTAGTTAAAGGATAACATTATCCTCAAAATTAGTCAAGAACTACTCTGGAAGGCAGTCGGTTTACAATGGTTACAATGTACACTTTATAGCTACGCTGATCTGGCTATTTCAAGTTAGAGTCCTAGACCATTTTGGATATATGTTACCATTTGGAAGACAGGCAAAATGTCAATTGCTCTTGGATGGAGGCGATTAGGGCTCAAACTCAAAAGCTCCCAGATGCAAGGTTTTAATTGCTTCTAATAATAATAATAATTATGATACAGTGTATTCATATAGCGCCAAATCAAGGTAGCTGCTCTCTGTGCTTAACGAAACAGGTCAATCCCAATCAAAAGAAAGTAAAGAAATGAGATAATAGTAATATGTCATAGTCCAGCCTCCTCCCCTCCCCCACCCCAACAAAAGTAAAAAAGCAAAATGTAGGTTCTAGTTATTTTTTTACCAGGGGCGTCAATCATGGGGGGAAGATGGGACACGTCCTCCCACTTTCTCAAGAGCTGGGGACACAATATCAAATGTCCCCCCCCTCACCCCCCAGGTTTATAGTTATTGGCTCGTGTAGACACTTGGCCTATCAGGCTCATAATGACTCGTGTCAAAAGGAGCTCAAAAATTGTGCTATAAGATTAGTAGTTAACAGTTATTAATGTTTTATTCTTATCTGCTCAACCGACTCCCAATGAAACAGCTAGAGAACTTTTTCCCACTGGGTTGAAATTTATAGCGTAAACTAAACGAGGAACCGCACCCATATGCGGCTGAGGTTATATGTTCAGCCAGCAGATAATGGAAGCCTGCAGCATTCACTAATCTTCTTTCCAGTAATATTTTTTATTATGGTATGTTGTATTATCATGATGTACAAGCAAAATAACACTACTTGTGCATTATATTGTGCATTTAGTTTGGTTAAGCATTCATAGGTACATATATGGTGCTAAGCCTGGCCGGTGCTAAGCCGCTAGTCATGTTGTTGTTATACCCATGTTACTCATTATACCTCAAGTTCTAGTTTAGTAGTTATGTACATGTGTTCACAAATATTCAGGGCCGTAGCTTGGTGGGAGGGGGGAGGCAGCTGTTCCCTTGAGATTTCCACTTCCTAAATGAAACGTTAATGTGAACGCATGGACATAGAGTAAGCGCTATTTCAGTTAGTTTTAGCAAAACGAACATATGATTTCTTCTGATGTCATTAGTCAGTTGTGTGCAACTTCAAGATTCTAGGCACAAACTGTAGGAATGGGCTTAAAAAAGGACACATGGTTTATTCTAACGCCTCATCAGGTATACGCACGAATGTGGATGCGATGACCATGTGTCTATTTTTTTTTTCACGACTTTGGTTACAAAAACATCAAATGTAAAGAGCTTCTAAGATCTGTGTGGCAGTCTAATGTTAAACTACGGTCCATAAATATATTTATTACATCTATCTGTTACATATAGGCAAAGTTATAGAGCAAAGTTTAACAATGTAGTTTCTGTGTTTGGTTTAAGTTTCAATTTTACTAATCATGATAATGGCCCTAAGGTACACCTGGATGTTAAATTGATGTCTTTCTTAATTGAAATCTAGTCACTTGTCAGATGTGACTTTTGTCAAGATGCATTTATGACTGACATATCAATTCAGGGACCAAACAGGAGCAAACTTGAAGACCTCCAGATGTGAGTCAGCCCCTGCCCCCCCCCCGGCTTGCCCCTGGACCCCATCAGGGGCTCTAAGGCGGGCGCGTGGACTCCACCCGATAAAGGCTTTGCGCCAAGGTGCTTGCGGTGTGCGCTACATGCCCACTCCTTAAGTTTCATCCATAATCAATCATGTCCCCCCCCCCCTCTCACTTTCTGAGTGGGATTGATGCCCTTGCTTTTTACAGCTAGCCAGGTAATCATCTACATTTTATTTTGGACAATGACACATCAGAGACTAACTCTCTTACCTTTCAAAAGAGAGATGAACAATGTAGGCTGGTGTTGTTCATATCTTATCAGGCAGAAAAATCACTGCTCATGTACTTCATGAGTACAAGTCTCATCATATCATTGAACTCGACACAGCTGTATACACACACATACGAAAAAACAAAAAAAATACACACACATAGTACTGTGGTTCAGCTACTGGTTCAAACATGCAATGTTTAACTTACATGACACATCTCCTTTGCAGTAGAGAGAACCCAGCGTAATGTACCCTTCCTCGGAACTGTCCCCGGTGTCGCCAAAGTTGATCTTCGTAACCGGCAGATCGTCCTTGTAGGTCAAATAGCCATCGTCTGTCCTCCAAGTCTGGTCATTATTACTACACTGGCAGATTTTCCCGTTCACACAATTTCCTATGAGAATTGACAAAGAAAACGAAGCATTCCTTGGTCAGCTTAGGTGGCCGAGATTTTAAGCGTGAAAATTTTAGACCACGTAACTAGGTCGGGTCAGCCGGTCAAACTTACACATTACACAGCAGTCATGCAGGTACTAGTAGATTTTCTCCAGCTGTTTTGAAAAATTAGAAACTACTAATTTGGCGGAGCTAGGGGTATTGGTCAGGGGGGGGGCGAGAATGGTCTGTAAGGAAGCTTTCGACACTATCTAAGCGGAGCGCCACCACAGCTTGGCACAGAGCGTACAGAAATTTTTTGAGTAAAGATACTCCCTAGATCGCTGGAAATGACCCTCTCCGGGCCTTGCTAATAATGATAATAAGATAATGTGACAAATGTCAATAGGTAGATGAGAGCACAATAAAAAAGTCAATAATCGCGAATAAGTAAAAATTGGTAAAAAGCTGAAAAGGGCGCCAGCAGTCCATTTGAGTCCGTCAGGACTGTATGGACGCTCCGCCACTGCTAAAAGAGCGGAATTTCAAATGCTCCGTCTGTTGACTCACCTTGTGCGCCACACTGGCAGTAGTCGGTCCCCTGCGTTGCCCCACCCCAGTACGATATCTTGGCACCGTCTCTGTCGTACCAGGCAGTGTAGTCGGCGTCCATTGTGCTACCCTTACATTCCCACTAGAAATGACGAGACAAGGTTTCATGATTATAAACGTCTCCAGAAAACCCTACTAGTTCCGATTGTATGTGCTTTGATCTTCACATTGTACAAACTTCAAGTGATGCTAGATATGGATCATGTTTCATTTTTTTCTGTTTTGTTTGTTAATAGGTCGAGGGGTTTTTGTGATGCCAACCGATCATGGTGACTGTTACGGGTTACGCAGAGCAATGAAAAACCCGGCACAGATGGCATGACTGTCTGACAACCAATAAGACACACAGAGGAAATGGCAAGGGAGGATTTGACATTAATTTTTCTTGTTTTCAGTAAGTGATTTGATTTACATGCATGTCTTTGTATTTGACCCTCCACAATTAAATGTAAAGAATATCTATGGCGTTTAAATGACTTTGCTCCCATTCTGGGATAATTTTAGAAGAAATTTCACTGAAAAGTATCAGCTAGTAGATTTTGCTTACATATCATTTCCTCTAATTGAATTGCTGAATAATATTGATACATTGTACAGTAATTCATTATGTGGCCACATCCCTACTCCTGAACTGTGAAAAAAATCATAATAATAATTATAATTATAATGATCATAATTATTTTTTGAAATTTCTCACTCGATTAAACTAGGGTTCATCTGTGCTTGCACGGAATAAAATGTTACCATCTGATTGTTGCAACCCACAACACTTGTAGCTCAAAATAGCTGCTCAACTTCTTACATATTGCATGGAAAGGCTGACATAGCAGAGACAAAATTATTGACAGGTAAACATCATGTTTATTGTTAGCACAAATATTGCAAAAATGCATAAAAAACACTGATATATATATATATGTTTATACATATATATATATATAAAAACATAAAAAACCAAACTCGATATTTGTCATTTCAAACTAATGTACCTGAAATCAATATAAGGTTATGTGTGTCACTATTTGTGTATTAACCCCCCCCCCCCCCACCCTACTCCCAAATATGTTAGAAGGTCAGGTATTGATGGTTCACTTTAATTGTCCCCTAAAAGCATCACACCTTAAAACTGAAACAATTTTGTACAGCTCTCATTGGAAACTCTTCAATGTCTGGTTATAATCTGATTGGTCAAACGTTCCAGAAAGGACATTGCTCTTGAGAAAGTTTATAGCAATTCTTAGCATGTTGGAGGGTGGGAATGTGTGTCAAGCAAATGTACTTTTCTCAAGTGCAGAAATTGTCCCTCTACCCCATGCTACAGTAGTACTGACCATCATAGTCACAACACATGCAAAACACCCTCATTCGCCACTTGAATTCTTTCCACCGTGACAGAGCAGACCCAGCCAATTGAGTGGTCTTTTCCACAAAAATATGAGGGGGAGGTGAGGGAGTCACAATCCAAAAATAAAGGGGAGATTATATGGACAAAATATGGTGAATCAATGGCAAACTCCATTTCAGACAAAAACAGTAGTCAAATATTTTAAATCGAATCTTGCAGGAAGGCATAATCATGAGAATTTGAGATTACCTTTATTCAAAGCCAGGACAATCCATGCATTAAAACAGGCCTGGGAGATTTGGCAAATACTGCAACAAAGACTCCTTAAGTTACCCTGGTATATATGTTTACCTTGATGTACTGGTAACATTCATTGCTGATATCTGCTAACACAGCAGCCTGGGTGTAGCTGACGTCCTCGTAACGTACACCTAGGGAATAGGAGAGAGGGTCCTCGTATCCCGAAATCCTCGTGCGGATTTCTTGATTGTGTTGTATCCTGGCTATGCCTATCATGTTAAAAATGGAATTTAATTCTATATTAGTATATATATAAGCACCTGCAATTTTGGAAGAATATGGCAAGAATTTATATTAACTCGAGGTTCACATTTCTTTAATAAATATTAGACCAAATGTCAGGCACTGGCAAGATCACATTTGTCGTACACACCCGCTTTCCTTCATTGCACTGCACTCGCATTAAGCACTTCCAAGCTTATAAGTCTACGTCAAACAATTAATGGCGATTTTATAACAGCCAATCATTTTCCAATTAAATCCCATTTTTTTGCAAAGTTAATTTTTATCTATCTCATCTCCTGTCAGTAAAAAAGACAGAGTAAATGCAGCTTTCTGCAGAATACGATGTGCATCAGTGAGCTTGACTCTCTCTACCAGATGAGCAATATATCCAATGTCTTTTCTCTGATTCCAGAGAAAAATAAAATGATATAAAACAGACTGTAATTCAGAGTGTGTCCTACTACTTTTTGCATGAAGTTCCACGAAAAACCACAACGAGGTATCCAATGAAGGCAACCAAGACAGCAGCAGGTGAGGGCAGGCACGTAACCACCCCCCCCCCCCCAATCCTCTCCAAATTTTCCATTTCTTTTTTCAAAATTTCTATCTCAAGAAAAACTAAATTTGTACAAAAACAGAAGAAAAAAAGAATACAAATGTAGGGAAAAAGATGGAAAATATTTCATCATTTGGCATCTAAGCTCCCCCTCATGAGATAAGTTCAAATATCTCACAGGGGAGGGGGCATCCCCTCCCTTCAGACCCCTCCCCCAGGACGGTGATCCTCCTGCATTGATATGCCACCCCCCTCTTCCCAAATCGGTTTCTCTGCATGGCTATGGGCCTGCATGGGTGATGGAGACTTTATCAGCCCTTCTCTTTTTTACCAATCAGTGTTTTGCACAGCTGTATTACCATTTCAA
The DNA here is from genome assembly GCF_037975245.1 of Apostichopus japonicus. NCBI lineage: Eukaryota > Metazoa > Echinodermata > Holothuroidea > Aspidochirotida > Stichopodidae > Apostichopus > Apostichopus japonicus. The sequence goes on from NC_092565.1 coordinate 3,932,517, forward strand.
TGTAATGCTCTCTGCATATAAGTACCTGTACTCCCATCAGATGACATATCACAATAGACTCTGAATGGATCCTGGCCGTTATTCCTTCCGTCAGGGTCCACCGTGTAGTACGCACTGCTCGAGTAACCCTTCCTCTTCCATTCTGCACACGACGCTGTCAGAATTAAAGAGGAAAATCACCATGAAATCTCATGGGCAGTATCTTGTGTCAAAGGTCAGAGCTGCTTTACATACCGAGTTAACGTATATATCAAGTTGCTAATTTCCGGCATTTTTATCCACATACCTTCCGACTGTTATTCAAAAACAAGTCACTGCAATTTATCAAACTAAACCACATGCTGCTCTTACTCTTTGGTTCTCAAAATTTCAAGATGAAAGAGACAGATTTCTTTTCGTGTAATATCTACATATGTGCATCTCGTACACGATCCATGCGAAGAAATGCCTAAACTGGTGAGGCATCTGCCGTTACATGGTGTGGATTGAGGCCTCCTTAAAAATGTGATAAAATAAAAAATGACAACCCAGATGGAATAAAGAAGAGCTTGAGGTACTGGGGTATAAATGCTCACAAGTAACGTGGCTAGAGATTAATCGTGTTTACTTAAGAGAAGGCTTTGCTCCAAAATGTGTCACATGATGCAGTGCATGGTTTAAGTTTACAGTCATCCATCACACAATTCCTATGACTCTAACTATTTGATCTTACTCTGGTGGTATATTCCAGAACTTTAAAAGTTCATCAAGAGGAAGATGTTTCTTCAATACCCAATTTACCTGTGACAAGAGGATATTTGCAAATAAAGTAATAAGTAGTATCACAGTCTGCATCATTCCAAGATCCGTCTTCGCTCCATCTCATCGCCGCACAATTCTCTCTGTCGTTGCCTGGAGGATGGGGAGGGAAGAAAGAGAGACGATTAACGTGCACGTGCGGTAACGAAAGCAGAGTTGAAAGACTCCAGAACCGTTCGATTCGTTGACATAGTCTCGGTTAAAACCTTCAAGAAATAAAGACTTGCTTACAAACTAGTGTTGAGATTAACTGCTTACCAGTTGCAGGTTGGGGAATGGAAGAAAATGCCTGCACGAATTTCGCCACTATCTGGTTGAGTATCTGCCCGGTTTCTCATTTATACTCACTATTATTTGGTTCATTTGAATTCCAGTTAGTATAGCTGTTGGTAGATCCGTCTGACCACTCCCAAGAGTCTTCTGAATTCAGATCATTCAATCCGATCCAGTAGTTGTTCTCCGTGTGAGTTCGTCTAGTATACAAGAAAAAAAATCAGAACCGCGGCATGAAACGTTTCCCGATGAAGGTATAATGACGGTGGTATCGAAGAACTTTGCATGCATATAGACTCCTGATGTGCAACCTGGTTAATTCACTTTGGCTTCGGCTTTGAGTACAAAGTTTCAGTATGCTGCCGTGTCGAATGAATCTAACCGTAATAGTAATTTACCGACTTTGCAAATCGCAGAATAAAGCCATTGCTGACTTTGCAATCGGCGGTCCCCTTCACAATTTTGCAAGGTCAGTTAGAGTAACACCAAAGTTTCCCCTTTCGGGAAACCAAGAAGAAAAAACAAAAGACATGGTCCCAAGTCTTTTCTAGTCTTGCATATAAATGATTAAATATGTTACTGAGAATTCTTCTGAAATTGATACCAATACAGTGTAATATAGGCTTATAAGTCACTGCCCATCTAGAGAAACTTCTGTTAGCTTCACTGGACAGAAGAAAGTTATACCGTCCCTAATACAGAAACGTCAGGATCCAAGTTAACAGTCGCTGCAGGCAATGAATAATGCAGAGTTTTAAACTTGATTCCCTCACCAATTTCTTTATCCCAATATCTATAGATAGATGTCACCAGTGAACATGTCACGTTACCAAACTGTCTGTGGGTCTTCATAACAGTAAAATAACAACAGAGCAAGCTTACTTGTCTTCACATAGTAACTGCATTCTTACTTCCCACAAAAACTACACATTACCAATTGGCACAATGTGTTACCTGGACATGGCTAACGTCTGCAGGTTTTCGTTTCCGTCCAGAATGCTCACAAGATCCGCATCGGTTCTGAGGTTTCTGCAAGCATCCAATGCATCAAACCAACTCTTCTGTTCTAAGACAGCCCTGTAACAGGCGTTGCCCATGTTTGTCCAGCCGCTGTCACAAATGTCCATGTCGGTGTTTTCCGCCACTGAAAAGAAAATTCCCATAAATTCAACGTTACTGTCTCTGTATTTAAATTTGTAAAATGGTAAATGCACAACAATGGATTAGACAAAACAATGCCATTATTACTATTTATTTCAATTAATTCAAACATGTGCTAATGAACAAATTGGAAGAGGACTGCTAAAGCATTCCATTCATGTCAGTTCTCTGTAATGGCACATTTCTTAAATATTTTCAATTATTGCATATTAAAAATCTGAGTAATTCATCATAATTTCCAATTTCCATAAATTCAATGTTACTGTCTCATAAAATTCTTTATTTAAATATGTAAAATGGTAAATGCACAACAATGGATTTGACGAAACAACAATGCCATTACAATTAATGTCAATTAGTTCAAACCTGTGCTATTGAAAAAATTGGAAGAGGACTGCTAAAGCATTCCATTCATGTAAATCCTCTGTAATGGCACATTCCTTAATATTTTTTTCAATTAATGCATATTAAATTCTAAGTAATTCATGGTAATTTTCAATGATTAGAAGAAACCTTAATTATTTTTTCTTTAAACAATCCCTTTGGTTGTGAATGCATGGTGACTGCTTAGTAGCTTATTGGCAACAATAGGTATTCTATATTACTTTGATCTTTAAGCACCAGAAAGTTTGATCATTGCAAACAATATTGGGAATAAAGGAAAATGTTTGGAAAATATTGAGCTAAACCCCATTTAAAACGGTAATAAATAAAATAGACTAACCATCATATTTGTACAAAATTGCAAATATGTCAGGGTATGTCCAACTACCTGTGAAAGAAAGAAAACAAAACAGTTTAAAGGATGTCTAGTAATTAATAAAATAAAAAATTATACAAATTTTAGAACTGAAGTACAGCATGTAAAGAGGATTCTTTTCTTCTTTCTTTCTTTCTTTAATTTTTTTTTCTTTAAGTGAATGATGCAATTCACATCGCATACTCTCTCACCTCATATAACCTATGCATTACCATATTTACCTCACTCTAGTATCTGGCAATTCTTTGTGTGCGTGCACGGCCATCTCCCTTCCGTATATAATTGCCATGCTCTAGGTACAGCATCGCTCTTCTATCGCTCTTGATAACTTCACCAATCCTTCTCATCTTACACATAAGCGTAGGAGCCTAATTTGATTTGGGGGGGCTTTCTTCTTTCAGTAGGTGCCCGAAAAATTCTCAGCATATGGCCGAACTTTCACAAAAAATTTGGGTTGGGGGGGCTCCAGCCCCCCCCCCAGCCTCCTACGCCTATGATCTTACATCTTTTTATCTCTTTGGATGCACCATTTGTGCATCTGTTTCAACGTTTCTCACTTTGAACTGTTTAGATAAGTATACGATTCTTCTTTCGAGAGTTTCGTTCGTTTTTAGCTGCCTCTTGAACACTGTTCGCGGAACGAGGCTACGCCCGTACACTAGCATGGGACTATCCTAATTTCTCCTTCCTAACGCTGATTGCGAACGTTATGTTCGTTTTGTCGACGTAAGGACCAAACTGGACTATTACGTTTCATTTTGGGGAAGTTTTCATTATGGATAAATGCGGATCGTGCAAGCAGTTTCGACAATTTTAAACTATGGGATAAGCATAATCTGTGCCCAAAGGGCCGTCCGTGTGGGCCAAAGCAGACATGCTCGATTTGCCAGGACTGGCCCCAGCAAGGCTGGGATATGGTCAGTGCCTGGCTGACGGACAAAGCTGCCAAAAAGAAAAGAAAGTCCGGCTCCACTAATTCAGGGAAAAAGAAGCCGCCACCAGCTGAGACCCCAGGCTGCCATCCGAGATCCCAGAGGAGCCAGGCACGTCTGGTCCGCTTGAGGAAGCCGTAAGCCCTCACGGACAGGCGGAGCCACAGATGAAGCCGTGACAGTCGGCAAGCTTCCAAGGCTCACAGCCGCGGTAGAAGCCTGGGACAGACACCGGCCGTCCCACCGCCGGTAGAGATCCAGCTCTTTGCCCTTGTAGAGATCCAGCGCAGTAGGAGACATTCCCTAGATTCGGGTCAGGTTCTCCTATCACAGGTCAAGGATCTTCTGGGGCAGTTGCTGCAGAAGCTGGGACAGGCTGTATCGGAGCAACATCTTGCACCTTCCACGTCACTCCCACCGGCACCGGTAGCAGGTGACCCGATGCCAGACTATATTCAGAGGGCAGGAGAACCCATGGGAATATAACTTGTTCAGAGCCAAGTGAGTGCCCGCCTTCTCAGCAGAGACTCAGAGGACCCTCTACAGGGCATTGAGATCTCTGTGGAAGCCTTCGAGAAGTCAACAGAGGTTTTACGCCGGGTCTTCGGTTTCGAACACGAGGGGGATGCAAGTGGCCAGAAGGGGCCCGGGCGGTCTGACATCAAAACTCACACTGAACACAGCGACCCACAAACCCTGAGCCTCCATACCAGTGGATGTCGAATTTCGGGAACGTTTTGAAGCGGTGGCACTCAATGTTGTACCGCTTTCCATCGAACATCTCACCGCACCTTCCAGTAAAATCATAAACAGTAAAAATTGACTAGAAATTATCCCATTAATTTTGAAAGAGCTCTTTTCAAAATTTTGTTTGATCTTTTGATAGGAAAATCTCTTTAGATCCCTGCCTAATTTCATCATTTCCGGTGACATTTCGGTGGAATTAAAGTAATAAATACATCGTCCTTTCCGGTACGTTATCTTTCCCTATGATGGTTTAGTATGAAAGTAGCAAATTTAACAACAAATGCAACTTTTGAGTTTCAACACGCTGAATTGCAATAGCCCAAATATAAGGAAACTAGTCTTGGGTGCTATGACCATGACATAAAGGGTGTGAATTGTTAATTATTCGCATAATTACATTGTGGGTTGAATTCAGAGTGAACTGAAAGATCGATTGCACATGTCTCTTCACATCTGTACAGGTGACTCACGAATATTGTCGATCCATACCATGCCATATCCTGGCATCCAAAAGTTGAATAAGGTCAAATGTAAATATTGTATAAGTATGCCAAAGTTTATTTCATCATTGTTCCCCTGGTTGGATATTGTGCCCTCATCAAGCTATAGAGCAACCATAAACACATAATTCTTCATGCATGCACCACCCCATCACCCTTTCCCCCTGCATGCCCCTTGACTTTAATCCTCCATATAATATTTAACCTTGTAATTCCATGGGGTAATGCTAATTATCAATATATTTGGCAAGATTTTTGAAATGATGCAATTCCATACGTTGTTACCATTTCAGTCTGTATTCCCGTAAATCTACAGCGAGGCTTGTCGTATTTTAATTCTGAAGGTGCTTTTGAACTAGGAAAGAGTGATGACAGTTACACTATGCTGTCAAATATATACTGTTCAACAGCACATGGGCAGTTGTGTGTTGAAACTGTTGAACACCTGATTGTGATATTATCTGATTATATCCAGGAAAATATCAGTTAAATGACCATGAGTGATTAAAGCCATGCACCTTTATTTTGAAATGCCATTTTGCAATCTGCAAGTGTGACATGAATGCCAAACAATGGTCGTCTACCCCAACCACCCACCAGTGGCGGAGCGTCCATACAGTCAGGGGGGGGGGGTGAATGCCCCCCCTGACAGACTCAAGTGGACTGCTGGCGCCTTTTTCAGCTTTACCACTTTTTACTTATTCGCGATTATTGAATTTTTTATTGCGCTTTCATCTTCATATTGACATTTGCCACATTTTGTTGGTATAAATTGGCGATGACACCTATTTATTCTTCGTTTATCTGCAATATTAGCCAGGCCCCTAAAGGGTCATTTCCGGCGATCTAGGGTGTATCTTTACTCAAAAAATTTCTGTACGCTACGCGCCAACCTGTGGTGGCGCTCTGCTTAGATAGTGTCGAAAGCGCCCCTACAGACCTTTCTCGCCCCTCCTGATCAATACCCCAAGCTCCGCCACTGCCACCCACATTATGTAACAGCCGATATCATGGTGGGAGAGTCTTTTATAATTTTTTATAGTTATAATTTATAATTTATTTACATAATTTTTTTATAATTTATTAAATTAAATTATTTTATAAACTTATTTATATGACTTATAATTTATATTTATAGTTATAATTTTTTTTTATAGTTTTCTTATAATTACCCGAATTCCAAGTTTGGTACGTAGATGCAGTAGACGCTATGAAATAAGGTCTGGTCCACCAAGTATCCCAGTTGCAACCGGCGTTGTTCCCGTAGTCCACTACAGCAAACCATCCGCTGTCCACCGAACAACCTCCATACGCCCGACTCACAAAGAAGTGACGGCTGATGCTATAATGACTGTGAGCAAAACGATGGGAATGAACAAAAGAGATCATTAAAGAATGAACTGTACCTACCAGCTATGAAAGAGTTTAATCCAGTGGGGTACATAGGCTGTAACATCATTCCTCTGATACATCCCATCCCAGCCAGAATAAAATAGTCCACATTTTATAGAGTAGAAAGGCTAAATAATAATTTCTCTAGTACAAAATGATCCAGTTGTGGAGAAAGTAGTTCATACTCATAGCATACGGTAGATACAGTGATGAAGAATTTCTCTTGTGTCAACCTACCCAGCAATGGAGAAATAGTTCATACTCATATCATAGATACAGTGTTAAAGAATTTCTCTTGTGTCAACCTACCCAGCTATGGAGAAATAGTTCATACTCATATCATAGATACAGTGTTAAAGAATTTCTCTTGTGTCAACCTACCCAGCTATGGAGAAATAGTTCATACTCATATCATAGATACAGTGTTAAAGAATTTCTCTTGTGTCAACCTACCCAGCTATGGAGAAATAGTTCATACTCATATCATAGATACAGTGTTAAAGAATTTCTCTTGTGTCAACCTACCCAGCAATGGAGAAATAGTTCATACTCATATCATAGATACAGTGTTAAAGAATTTCTCTTGTGTCAACCTACCCAGCAATGGAGAAATAGTTCATACTCATATCATAGATACAGTGTTAAAGAATTTCTCTTGTGTCAACCTACCCAGCTATGGAGAAATAGTTCATACTCATATCATAGATACAGTGTTAAAGAATTTCTCTTGTGTCAACCTACCCAGCTATGGAGAAATAGTTCATACTCATATCATAGATACAGTGTTAAAGAATTTCTCTTGTGTCAACCTACCCAGCTATGGAGAAATAGTTCATACTCATATCATAGATACAGTGTTAAAGAATTTCTCTTGTGTCAACCTACCCAGCAATGGAGAAATAGTTCATACTCATATCATAGATACAGTGTTAAAGAATTTCTCTTGTGTCAACCTACCCAGCTATGGAGAAATAGTTCATACTGGTAGTGTAGATATCCGTGTATGGTGCATAGATCAATTGGCTGGAAGAAAAAAACCCAGTCCTTGTTGTTCCTGATGAGTCAAATGTCAAACTTTTCATTTCGTATCCACCATGAAAGAAACCAACTTTCACCTTTGAAACAAACAAAAAAAGAAGAATTAACAAGAGAAGAAAACAAGTGGAAAATATCAGCTGGGATGTAGACAGTGAATGAATTAAGGTAAATAATGGGTGGCTCCAATATGCATTATTCAGCATCTGTAAATAAGAGAATGGTGACCTACTTTGTGATTACTTTTAAATGCACCCAATTGTGACAATTTTTTACTCTCATGTCACCCTTCAAAAGCACCTTTATTGTCAGTATGAGCAGTACGAAATATCTTGTTGCTATCAGATGAAGGTAAGGAATTATTCATTATCTGTCAGTATTAGTGCTTTCAAGCATGATATGGGAGGACAGTTTAGACAGGTAGCTTTAGAAAACTGTAACAACTGGCTGTTTAAATGTCAATCCCATATGAATATTCATGAGTCTGCAATCGGATCAGCCAATTGAGACAATGTTTGCTAATGCTGATAACTATAAACTGTCCTCTCATATCATGTTTCAGAGCACTCCTATTGACAGTATGAACATTTCTTGAAGATTACCTGATAGAAACAAGATTTTCATACTGCTCATACTGACAATACAAGTGTTTTGTAGTGAATCCATCCAAGTTTCGCTTCTTAAGAAATTTTGTTTACACTGTTTTAGCATTTTGACATCTGATGACCTGAAATGACAATTGACTTTCACTAAACACAATAGAGTTTCTTGGACTCAATACTGAACATCAACTAATACCCACTCATGAGATCCATCCTGTCTTGAGATATCACGCTTATAAGCAGCTGGTGTCACGCACATATATATATATATACGCATATACCAACATACAACCACACAGACATGCATGTGTATGTCACCATGGTTGCATAGCTTAACAATTGTCATGGAAACCAATTGTCATGTTTGGATGGGATACCATACTAAAGCAAAAGCTAGCCAGGGGAGCCTGATAGTTTTTTCAGAGCCACAGCTCTGCTTCCTTCATCTATATGGCTATATATATAGCACTGTCAAATCGAATGTGATGTACTGTCACACCTGTTTGACACTGTTTGTGTCGAAACTGTTTGCAGCCGACGTTTTGTAGTTATAAGACGTAGAGCCCAGACATGCAGCCGTAGCGCTTCCATCGTTGGTGGTGTCCGACCCCTCCCACAAGTTCCTGACATTGGTGGTGCTGCTCTTCACCACCTTCATCATAACTGTCCAGTCTACGGGGAGATGGAAAAAAATCATTCCAGAACATTTATGTCCAAGTGCGTTACAGAGGTAGCATAGGAACTCACTCATTTAGACTTTCTCATATAACCATCTTCCTAACCCAAACCTTCCTTCACACTTCTTCCACAACATATTCTGTTTCTAAGAACATTAGAATCAGGCAAAACATGCATGTTATAAAAGTTTGAAAACATTCAAGAGAAGTGAGTTTTGATGTTAAGAATATTTTCACATGCATATAAAAAACTGGCCTAATTGTGACAATTTCTACCAAATACATACCAGTTGTGCAGTTGGAAAGGGCTAAGAAGTTTTGCTTAGAACTAATCACAGGACTAAAAATCCTGAGACAGGACCTGTTATCCATAAGACACGACAGCAAAAATTCAATTTCTTTGCCCCTTTCAAATTTAAGTATAATTTCTGAATCAGTTTTCTATTCTACTACACTGTCTTAACATATCTGGTGGAATAACAAAATCGTTTACCGTCTAGAGGTTCTGCCGAGGCGCATTCGCTGATGCCCGACTGGTAGCAACGATCGATGTAATCCACACCGCAATGAGTTCCCCCACTGACACAGCAGGCACAGTCCATGCGAGTGGTATCAAACGGACAATAGCAACCTGTGGTGGTGGCCGTGTACTGTATGGGAGCTGAGGGAAAAGTATATGGCCATGGACTACCATTAGCAATACTGTATGGGAGCTGAGGGAAAAGTAAATGGCCATGGACTACCATTAGTAATACTGTATGGGAGCTGAGGGAAAAGTATATGGCCATGGACTACCATTAGTAATACTGTATGGGAGCTGAGGGAAAAGTATATGGCCATGGACTACCATTAGCAATACTGTATGGGAGCTGAGGGAAAAGTATATGGCCATGGACTACCATTAGTAATACTGTATGGAACTGAGGGAAAAGTATATGGCCATGGACTACCATTAGCAATACTGTATGGGAACTGAGAGAAAAGTATAGGGCCATGGACTACCATTAGCAATACTGTATGGGAGCTGAGGGAAAAGTAAATGGCCATGGACTACCATTAGCAGTACTGTTTGGGAGCTGAGGGAAAAGTATAGGGCCATGGACTACCATTAGCAATACTGTATGGGAGCTGAGAGAAAAGTATATGGCAATGGACTACCATTAGCAATACTGTATAGGAGCTGAGGGAAAAGTAAATGGCCATGGACTACCATTAGCAATACTGTATTGGAACTGAGAGTAAAGTATATGGCCATGGACTACCATTAGCAATACTGTTTGGGAGCTGAAGAAAAAGCATAGGGCCATGGACTACCATCAGCAATACTGTATTGGAACTGAGAGAAAAGTATATGGCCATGGACTACCATTAGCAATACTGTATGGGAGCTGAGAGAAAAGTATATGGCAATGGACTACCATTAGCAATACTGTATAGGAGCTGAGGGAAAAGTAAATGGCCATGGACTACCATTAGCAATACTGTATTGGAACTGAGAGTAAAGTATATGGCCATGGACTACCATTAGCAATACTGTTTGGGAGCTGAAGGAAAAGCATAGGGCCATGGACTACCATTAGCAATACTGTATTGGAACTGAGAGAAAAGTATATGGCCATGGACTACCATTAGCAATACTGTATGGGAGATGAGAGAAAAGTATATGGTCATGGACTACCATTAGCAATACTGTATGGGAGCTGAGGGAAAAGTATATGGCCATGGACTACCATTAGCAATACTGTATGGGAGCTGAGGGAAAAGTATATGGCCATGGACTACCATTTGCAATACTGTATGGGAGATGAAAGAAAAGTATATGGCCATGGACTACCATTAGTAATACTGTATGGGAGCTGAGGGAAAAGTATATGGCCATGGACTACCATTAGCAATACTGTATGGGAGCTGAGGGAAAAGTATATGGCCATGGACTACCATTAGTAATACTGTATGGGAGCTGAGGGAAAAGTATATGGCCATGGACTACCATTAGCAATACTGTATGGGAGCTGAGGGAAAAGTATATGGCCATGGACTACCATTAGCAGTACTGTTTGGGAGCTGAGGGAAAAGTATAGGGCCATGGACTACCATTAGCAATACTGTATGGGAACTGAGAGAAAAGTATATGGCCATGGACTACCATTAGTAATACTGTATGGGAACTGAGAGAAAAGTATATGGCAATGGACTACCATTAGCAATTCTGTATGGGAGGCTGGGAGCTGAGGGAAAAGTATATGGCCATGGACTACAATTAGCAATAGTGTATAGGAGATGAGGGAAAAGTATATGGTCATGGACTACCATTAGCAATACTGTATGGGAACTGAGAGAAAAGTATATGGCCATGTACTACCATAAGCAATACTGTATGGGAGCTGAGGGAAAAGTATATGGCCATGGACTACAATTAGCAATACTGTATGGAACTGAGGGAAAAGTATATGGCCATGGACTACAGTTAGCAATACTGTATGGAACTGAGAGAAAAGTATATGGCCATGGACTACCATTAGCAATACTGTATGGGAGCTGAGGGAAAAGTATATGGCCATGGACTACCATTAGCAATACTGTATGGGAGATGAGGGAAAGTATATGGCCATGGACTACCATTAGCAATACTGTATGGGAACTGAGAGAAAAGTATATGGCCATGGACTACCATTAGCAATACTGTATGGGAGCTGAGGGAAAAGTAAATGGCCATGGACTACCATTAGCAATACTGTATGGAACTGAGGGAAAAGTATATGGCCATGGACTACCATTAGCAATACTGTATGGGAACTGAGAGAAAAGTATAGGGCCATGGACTACAATGAGCAATACTGTTTGGGAGCTGAGGGAAAAGTATAGGGCCATTGCCTACCATTAGCAATGCTGTATGGGAGCTGAGGGAAAAGTATAGGGCCATGAACTACCATTAGTCATACTGTATGGGAGATGAAGGAAAAGTATATGGCCATGGACTACCATTAGCAAAACTGTATGGGAGCTGAGGGAAAAGTATAGGGCCATGGACTACCATTAGCAATACTGTATGGGAGATGAGGGAAAGTATATGGCCATGGACTACCATTAGCAATACTGTATGGGAACTGAGAGAAAAGTATATGGCCATGGACTACCATTAGCAATACTGTATGGGAGCTGATGGAAAAGTAAATGGCCATGGACTACCATTAGTAATACTGTATGGAACTGAGGGAAAAGTATATGGCCATGGACTACCATTAGCAATACTGTATGGGAACTGAGAGAAAAGTATAGGGCCATGGACTACAATGAGCAATACTGTATGGGAGCTGAGGGAAAAGTATAGGGCCATTGCCTACCATAAGCAATGCTGTATGGGAGCTGAGGGAAAAGTATAGGGCCATGAACTACCATTAGTCATACTGTATGGGAGATGAAGGAAAAGTATATGGCCACGGACTTCCATTAGCAATACTGTATGGGAGCTGAGGGAAAAGTATAGGGCCATGGACTACCATTAGCAATACTGTATGGGAACTGAGAGAAAAGTATAGGGCCATGGACTACCATTAGCAATACTGTATGGGAGCTGAGGGAAAAGTAAATGGCCATGGACTACCATTAGCAATACTGTATGGAACTGAGGGAAAAGTATATGGCCATGGACTACCATTAGCAATACTGTATGGGAACTGAGAGAAAAGTATAGGGCCATGGACTACAATGAGCAATACTGTATGGGAGCTGAGGGAAAAGTATAGGGCCATTGCCTACCATTAGCAATGCTGTATGGGAGCTGAGGGAAAAGTATAGGGCCATGAACTACCATTAGTCATACTGTATGGGAGATGAGGGAAAAGTATATGGCCATGGACTACCATTAGCAATACTGTATGGGAGCTGAGGGAAAAGTAAATGGCCATGGACTACCATTAGCAATACTGTATTGGAACTGAGAGTAAAGTATATGGCCATGGACTACCATTAGCAATACTGTTTGGGAGCTGAAGAAAAAGCATAGGGCCATGGACTACCATTAGCAATACTGTATTGGAACTGAGAGAAAAGTATATGGCCATGGACTACCATTAGCAATACTGTATGGGAGCTGATGGATAAGTATATGGCCATGGACTACCATTAGCAATAAATTGTTATTTGTAAACTTGTTAACCACAATTAAAGGGACAGTCCAGTGAGACGGAACGAGGTATCATTTGATGGTACCATTATTCAAAATGTCTTTAATTCAGTTTATGATCATCATGAATACTTGTGGCAACAAAAATTGCCCAAAATTGATGGCTACCAAGCTGGCAAATAGGAAATCAAGAACTATCAATATATGCCTAACATTGTGTCGTAAGATTTTAAGACTTTTGTGTACCTTTTCGGCATATCTGGCTAGTTTAGTGTCAGTATTGACAGCAGTCTCTTTAAGACCAACTGTCAACAGATGTACTGTATGAGAGCTGATGGATAAATTTATGGCCATGGACTACCATTAGCAATACTGTATGGAATTGAGGGAAAAGTATATGGCCATGGACTACCATTAGCAATACTGTATGGGAGCTGATGGATAAGTATATGGCCATGGACTACCATTAGCAATAAATTGTTATTTGTAAACTTGTTAACCACAATTAAAGGGACAGTCCAGTGAGACGGAACGAGGTATCATTTGATGGTACCATTATTCAAAATGTCTTTAATTCAGTTTATGATCATCATGAATACTTGTGGCAACAAAAATTGCCCAAAATTGATGGCTACCAAGCTGGCAAATAGGAAATCAAGAACTATCAATATATGCCTAACATTGTGTCGTAAGATTTTAAGACTTTTGTGTACCTTTTCGGCATATCTGGCTAGTTTAGTGTCAGTATTGACAGCAGTCTCTTTAAGACCAACTGTCAACAGATGTACTGTATGAGAGCTGATGGATAAATTTATGGCCATGGACTACCATTAGCAATACTGTATGGAATTGAGGGAAAAGTATATGGCCATGGACTACCATTAGCAATACTGTATGGGAGCTGATGGATAAGTATATGGCCATGGACTACCATTAGCAATAAATTGTTATTTGTAAACTTGTTAACCACAATTAAAGGGACAGTCCAGTGAGACGGAACGAGGTATCATTTGATGGTACCATTATTCAAAATGTCTTTAATTCAGTTTATGATCATCATGAATACTTGTGGCAACAAAAATTGCCCAAAATTGATGGCTACCAAGCTGGCAAATAGGAAATCAAGAACTATCAATATATGCCTAACATTGTGTCGTAAGATTTTAAGACTTTTGTGTACCTTTTCGGCATATCTGGCTAGTTTAGTGTCAGTATTGACAGCAGTCTCTTTAAGACCAACTGGCAACAGATGCATTAATTTCTTCCAATTTCCCTTTTGATTGACTTCAAAAATTGGTAATTTAACACAGAGTTTTATATATTACCATATTTGATCCATATTCTATTAGAGCTGATCCCTTACCAATCATGTGAAGTATCATAATATATTGCCTCCAAAGGATGAAATTATCAGGTAATGACAACAACTGACCTGATCCTTAAATTAATGGCAATTTTAAAGGCTATTGGTACATCTCATGCAAGGCTGTATAGTTAGATCATAGAAATTGGATTGATTTTTATTTACAAACAAAAATAGATTTTCTTTAAGGTCATCAGTATTGACCTCAAATATGTTTGGAAGTCTAATAATGGTCACCATGCAGTGTTCAAACTTCAGCAACCATTTTGATTCCCACCATGAAGCATTCTCACTTGCTAATACATTTAATTGTCTAAGTTGACATTTCTTAATTTCTGAAACTTGGAAGGTTTAACTATGCAGGACGGTACTTTAAGAAAAATTTAGCTTTCTAACAGCATGCAAAAGCTGAGGTCTATATTGATGCATGTTAAGGTATGAATTTATAAATAACTTAAGAATGTTAGTCTTGACAAATCTAAATCAAGAGTATAATTAAAGTACTCTGAAATATGAAAAATAACATGTAAATTATAAGGTTAATATAACTAAAATGGCTGTGGGCAACTCACCTTTACAGACACTAACACGAGTGTCACTGCAACGATAATCCTCCCATCCAGCGTCTGTACGAATGCCCGCACAGTTGTAACGATAGTCAGAGGATGGCTCACCGCTGGCCCAGGAGGTGTAACTCACAGAGGTACCATCCGCCCATACCCAGGATCCTTCACTGTCCTGGTCAGTGAATCCTGCCAGATTTCAGATTCAAAAAATTTAAAGTAATTAACGTAGCCATAGGTACTGATAAAACCAGTAAGACTGCCTAATCTTTCATTCCTGTCACCAAGAAGTGTGATAAAAGATTTCAGTTCTCATTCCACTGAGGTACTCATAACTTTCCCCAAGTTCTGAATAATGTATGGCAGCATGCAATGTCACTAGGCTGACTCTGCACAAGGCAGTACAGTATTGGGTTGTCCCAACAAGAGCTTGTCAGTCATTAACCACCACTCATTGCATCAGATACTGCAATTAGCAGATTACTGAATTGCAACCACAGCACCACACCAATCCGTCATTTACTTTTAACTTTGCTATCATTTGCTACGATAACATATTGATCATATGACAGTTTATACTCATTCTCCTTACTCACTATTTGAGGTCTCAATATGGCCATTTTGTGTGAAATGAAAGTCAAAAATGTTTATATTCATAAATTCTTTTCCCTTGTGCATCGAGAAATAATTAATTAGGTCACCATACTTCCTATCAGCTGGTCATCACTAATCCATCACTTATCTGTACACCAGTTAATCATGTTTAAATGATGCTAGCTTGTTTTTCTGGCTCATATATCTCATTGATACACAACCGCAAAGTAAGTTTTGCTTTAATTATTTTCACTCTTGCTATTTCAACCTGAAGTTGGATAGTGTTCCAACATTAATACCTAAATGTTTGGTATATCTACTTAGTTACAAGACAGGACCATAACAGAGGCCAAAATTACCATACAGTTAGATATGGTACTTGTTCTTGTACAAAAGGTTGTCTTACAGTATCCAACAACAAAATTGCCATATTTGGTTAATATTGTCAATGCGATAACAATTATAATTTCTTTCTACAATATAGTAGAATGGCTTCTATACCTCTATAGATGCCTCACAGCACAATAAACCATCATGTGAATTAAATATATGACATTTGCAATGCCAAAATAGTTGCTATAAAAATCCAATGCTATGCCTCTTATGACCGAGGATCTACCATGAGGTCTGAACAACGACCCTCAAGACTCCCCCTTCTCAGAATCAATGCTGATCAGAATGCAAGCATGGATTATGAACTTGATGTAACAAAGTAACGTAATCCATCCCTGTCAGCAAGCTCAGAAATCTGTAGATTAATTTCCTGAAATCTGCCAGTTATCCCTTAACTTGATCACGGAAAGTTTTCTCGACCCACTTTTGGCTTGTGCCCCATATGTTTGTAGACTTTCTAAAGTTTCTATATAAAGAACATGCATTTCTGCAAGGTATGCTAAATCAATTTTGTTACCGATATGAGCTGTTGTAGAAATCATGTTCCTGATAGTATCCCTGGCTCCAGAGCTGATAATACTAGCAAGGTTTCCACCTTGGGTCTCACAATAGGCTTGGGCATCTGCAATGTTGAGCGTGTTTGTGTTGTAGTAGAAGCACTCGCTTCCATACTGTACCCAGTTCTTTCGACACATGGAAGCTCCATCTGTCCAAAAAGGAAAATAAAAAAGAAACTTGTACTTGTAAAATTGTAATGTAAGTGTGGTGGGAATTTCTGAACCCTGGTCAGCTAACTATATATGCCACCCTCAAGCACTGCCTGTGGTCTCATCTGTGGCTCATTGGTACTTGGTAGGCTACAATCATATTTCATATGTAGAAGAACAACGTTGTTTTACAAACAAAGTGGCTATTCTTACGACTGTTCGTAAGAATAATTTCCGATTACGCATGCGCAGTTGCTATTTTTATGACAGGAGTACTATTTTTTACGACCAGGAGTAACAATAATTTCCGGTTAGGGTTAGTGTTAGGATTGGGGTTTAGGGTTAAAGTTAGGGTTACCCCTACTACATGCGCAGTTGCTTTATTTACTTTACTGCGCTTGAATTCGCCTTTGTCATAAGAATAGTTTATAAATAATTGTTACGACTAGTCGTAAGAATAGCCACGGCCTTTTACAAATGGAGCCAGAGTCACTCTAGATACTAGGCCTAGGGTTCTAACCTAAGTTATACCTATGTCTAGCCTACTTCACTTTTACGATTTTAGAATTAGAGCATCAAACTTGAGTATAATACAGAAAGCAAATGAGATCCCTATCTTTAGATCTAGTAACCAGCCATAGACAGTATAAATGTCAACCGATCTTTTGCTATTCAAGTCTCCTACTCCTACCCTAGGCCTATGTTACCGCCTCCCTAACATTGGTCTTTAATTTAAATAACATGATGAATGTACTATTTACATTGAATCTTTACAATGATGAGACATAGGCCTATACAATGTGAGGCTAAACAAGGAAACTTTAGAAGCTATATATCTCCAATTAAATATGTCATTCAAAATCATAATTAGACGTCTGAGCTTCGACACCTTGGTGTAAAAACGCTACTCGGTATTCGATCTGTCCGAGATGTCATTCACTCCAGTTAGACCGATACTGCAGGTTAGCCTAGCCTATGACTAGATCACAAATCTGTGGTTTAGATTGGTTGTAAAGTGCTTGAGTTTATTTGCTCCCAAATATACGTGCCCCAATAGTCAATACTCCACAGTGCGTAATGCCATCTTCTAACGGCCATGCGCAGAAGCCAATACAACCCTCACGACCAACCACAGCCGATGGTTCGGACAGAGTATCAGTTTCTCCACAGAGTTACCGTCCTCGCTCCCGTACCTATGAGCGGACCTCGAGATTTTGATAAGAAAAATCCTAATTCTAAGAATATATTGGCACGTTTGAGATGAAATAGTCGAAATACCGAGAAAATAGTCGATAAACACTAAATCTGTAGATAATACGTCGACATTTTCAAAGAAGAAGTTTCCATTAAAAATGAGGCCCGAGGAATGTAGAGAAAATAGACGAAATATGGATATTAAAAGGAAAAATGTTGAACATTAATATGGAATTTCCTGTTCCTATATTTTTACATTTTACATGAAAGGAATTGAATTGAATTAAAAAATTCGAATGAAAGAACTTTAGTTTTTAGATTAAGTAGTCCAATGTTGAGATAAAAGGTAGGAATTTCGGTATAATTTTCGTGAAGAGAGTTTGGGGAACAGGTTGTTAGTTCCCAGAAAATAATCGAAACTGGATAAAGAGCAAACTTTTGGGATAAAATGGTCAAAATTTCTAGCCCAGATAAAAGTTTGGAATTAACTATGTCAGTATAGCATCTGCAAAAGTGATCTTTTTCTTGGGAAGATTCCGAAAATGACCACCGGTTTACTGCCCGGTCTCCTGGAAACATATAGGTATGGGGAAGGAGTTATAGCCGTAGAATTATGGTACATCTTGCAGCAAATTCGTGTATGTTTTTATCAAGTGCGTTTGCAGTCATGGAGGTGTTGTATCGCAAAGTTTGTCCCTCCAAACATGAAAAAGGAGCCACGCTCAAATGTTTATCGTATAATACACAGTTACGTGCACAATATTTCAAAGGTGGATCCAACATAATTATTACAAAGGATGTGACTGTGGGGTCGTTGATTGCTACTTCCATGTAGAAAGGCTGAGGTGGTCTATATACGTCAAATGCTGCACTCTATGGTATATTTAGACTATAAACTAGGTCTTGTAACGGAAGGATATATATTTAATACTTTTCAATTGAAAACAAAAATCCTCCGACTAGTAAGTTTCTCCCCGACCGAAGATGAAGGTTTTGGGGAGTGGTCACCCCCCCCCCGTCACCCCTTGCGCACGCTACTGATAACATCTTGGAATACATGGAAAGAATTTTTAATAGGCCTAGGCCTACATGCTGCATTTTCCCAATGAAAAATAACATAAGCAGCCGTATTATGAACGATGTTGTAACCACCATTGAATAATTGCATGGAAAACTATAGGAAATAGTAATGTTGCCCACCCAATAAATTAGATAGTATACCCACTGAGACAAAACAAAGTTTTGAAGTTGCCCACCTATACTTCACTGTTTGAAGGTATACGTGTTGAGTTATGATACGATTATGGTTGCGAAATAAACATATATAGGTACTACGTTTATAGAACGATGAAATCTCGCCTTACCTGATGGAAGCAAACATCTTTCCAAAAGTATAAGTAGAAAACCTGTAACACAAATCAATACGGTAATATTATAATCATTAAAGTAAATACGTTTTCGCGCAAACGATTCATGATTCACAATGGGACTATGTTTAACTTATTCCTTGCCGAATAACATAAGGGCTAATGTCGTATCACCTTTTTTTTCATATAGCGGAATATAAATAAGTTCTGATAAATTTTTCAATGAAAAAACATAGAGTTTAAGTCTGATGCAAGACTAACCGTTAGCATGCATATATTGGTACGAACAATTATACAGGCCTATACATAAAATTTGACCCAAATCCTATTGAATTGAAATCCTATTCACGTCATTGTGTAAAAGCTTATTTGGCAACGCATATGATCATGTGTACTGTCAACACCCAAAATCCCAAGGAAGAGATCATGTTGTAATATTAACCTTCTCACAATTTTGTGATTGTTTTCTAATTAAACTCACCCGGATGAATATTCCGCCTCATTATGGATTATCTTTCTGTTCCATGTGTGTGCGCATATATTATTTTGAGCTATTGTTATTATCCAATAATCGTAGAGTGGCCTTTATCTTAGCAATTGGGTTATCTTCGCGTCAAGTAAACTATGTCGCTCGCTCCCAGATGTTTTGAATGGTCAGGGGCTTTCAAAATAGCTTACGCCATTATGTAAATCTATACACGATGGGTTGGACCGATGCCCCCCAGGAAGAATAGTAATCAATAATTCGATATCAATGAGTACTTCTTTTTTGGCAACAGTACAAATGAAAATAATAGGGAGTTCTGTATCGGAGGTTACTATAAATATACTCTTAGTTACCCTGGTCTAAATGTGCACGAAAAGATTGTATAGAAAGTGTATTGATAAAAAACATACAACATGTGTTTTCAACGGAGTTTGAAAGGGGTTTCGCTAAACCCATTCAATTCATATTGTGTAAGTTTCAAGGTTCACTCCAGCCAGAGGTGGATCGACCTATTGACCGTACTGGCTCGAAACCGGTGTGGCGCTGTGTCCGACCTGCCGAATAGTGGCGCCGAGTTCCGTTTTGATTGCAAATGGAGCTACTTAATTTGGTCCGCTACTATTTTCAAGGACCCTTGCACCGCTGGTTTGATCACTGAACCGGTATGATTCTTATTTGCCCCAGGGCAGTGGACGGCCTTGACTCCAGCTATAATGTACATGGTTCTCAACATGCGATTGGTCGTCGGTAGTCGGTGTCCAGAAATCCTATGCAAAACCTTCCATACCTACGTTTTTAAAAAAAAAAAACAACATAAAAACATAACAATATGACAGTATTTTTACCAAACGGATGTTCACTAATAAGCGAGTAATGAGCTTAATTGGAACCTAAATATTTCGTCGCCCAGACACTTTTCACAATATTAATTCATCAAATGCAAAAAGTAAGTAAATATTCCTCAAAATAATCATGGTTTTATCCTCATTATCTGTGAGCATTATGGTTGTTATGGTAACTTCGCTTTTTAATAACTTCAAAAAAATTACCGAAAGTATACTACAAACAGGTACTTTTAACATATCGCAAAAAAAGATCATTCGATTAAATATTAAATATTTATTGCGTTGAACAAACATGTATAAAGTTGTGTTTTGCTTTGGGTTATAACTTTTAATCATTCGAACTAGCGGATGGTGTCATATCTTTCTTTTTCTTCCTTTTTTTCAATTGGATATAACCTTCAATCAAATTAGGAGATGTATGTAAGTTGGCACCTTTGTTGGTTGTTCCAACATTTTGTATTCATTTACATTATCATCGTGTTACTGTGCATTATCTTCATGTACTTTTACATTATCATTTCGCCTTGTATAGCTTATCTATGGGTGATGGGACAAAGGGAATTAAGGGGCCATCCATGCCCTTTTCAAGTTTCATGTTTTATTAAAATCCAGTATAAATACATAAAAGTACATATTTAGAATAGTATATGAAAAATAGTTAAGAGTTATAAAGCTTGAAATAGCTTGGAATAGCTTTCACCTCCTCCCCCCCCCCCCCCCTCCTACCAGTACAAGAATGATGGTTACTCCCCTGAGTTTCACCCACCGTTTTGAACTTCATAACTATTGTTTGCTTAATTGAATTTTGAATTGTCCATGGAAGGGCGCACCCAGATAAACGTCTTAGGGGGGGGGGGGGGTGAAAGGGTTTTGGCCTCCGGAGCCCCAACATCCCATGCCCATGCACTCACCCATGCATCATAGTTTCAATTTCTTCGACTTCACGGTTTACATAAACGCTCGCTCCCTTACCCCTCCCTCCTTGTGCCTAATACACACTAAGTCATCAACAAGTTTCAGTTTATGCCAAGAAGGTGGGTGTGATGCTGACAGCAATTAAGGAACAATTTTTGCACAAAGAGTACAATATATCATATCATTATGTGACACGTACGTACTGGTCAGGAAATAACGTACGACGCATGAAGTAGGCTATAATAAAGAATTATCCGCCACCTTTAAGGGCTATGCACCAAAGTCAGTTAAGATAATATATGGAGATCATACATGTCATTATCAACCAGATAAGAGATCTCTTCTCAAACAATTTAGATCGTGAGCGTTTGGGCGCATAGTTCAGTGCGTCATCAAACCAGAGCGCACATTCGTTGCTTACAGTGCGCATAACTGTTCCGCGTGGCACTTTGCTGTACTTTGCTATATAGATACTATTTTACTATTGCTATGTGTGTGATAGAATGAGTACTTCGTTACCTTACTTCGCATTGTTCTAGTTATACGTAAGTGGATCTTGGTAATGCACTTAAGTAGTACATCGGAATTTCACTTTAACAGTGAAATTCAAACAGATTTTCTATCCTAGGGAGTTCATGAAGTTTCCAATATCGCAACACTCCGTTAATCGAGTGTTTCGTAATAAGCGCGCGCTTTTTTAATTTTTACGTGCGTAGGCTATATAGCTGTTGCGTGTATATTCCGTACATAACAATGGTACTTTTCGTGTTTCTTTCGTTGCTACCAACAAAAGTGTACTATCGCTGATACTATCACGTTGTGCTTTACAAACTTACTGAGATATTTCAATTTGAGAATGCATCTTCCGAGTGCTTTGACCGGGAAGAACCTTGAAGGTAAGAAGAATTTAATTATCTCAGCGTGTTCAGTAAAGTTGAAATAATATAAGGCAAACTGCAAGAATGAGTTACAATTATTAAGAGCAACGTTGGACCACGTTGATCGCATTCAATGTGTTAGGCCCATACAGCCTTTATTCATTGCACGGTTGTCATGTATAGCCTAACCAAGGCATAGTATGTAAGCAACTCATCTCCACAACTCTCTTTACAATATTCCCTTTCCTTGATTATCATAGGTCGATTGCATTCAAGTAAACAAATTACTGTATTTAACTATAGGTATCTCGTGATATTTGTGTAAAGACCACATTGCTTAAATTCATCGTGTTCTCTGACACATAGGAATAGGGAGTGGAAGGGAAAAGGATTCATCCAGTGATGTTGAACCAAGTTTGGCCTTGACAACCAAAGGACGGAAACGTTGTCATCTTAATGACTGCGAAGGAGAAACGTTACGTTTCTCCGTAATGCCGAATACGCCTTTAACACCTTACCTTCTCCCTGCTAAGCGGAGGCGCTGTTCAGAAAAGCCAAGAAAACTTTCGATGAACAGTGATCCGTCAAGTCTGGATGAGACTAAATGGAAGGGGTACCGTGACGTCACAAAAGGTAAATAAATGGATTAATTCTTAAGAAGAATATTGTCATATAAAATAAAACAGATAAAACACGAATACACGTAATTGATATATGTGTCTGAGTTCTTGTAGGACTTTTCTGTATCTCAACAATTGCATTAAGAAAACTTGCACTTAAAAGTTGGAATTATTTCTTTCAGTATCCCGAAGCAGGCCAAAGAAACAGAAACCGAGTTTGGCTAAAGTTGAACGGTGTTTGGAGTATCCCATCAAGAAAGAGGATATCTACGCCTTCATTCACAACATCCGCTTGGATATCACTAGATCGGATCAACTATCCTCAGAACTGGACTTCAAATGTCTGCTAACTTCGAATGGATAAACAACCGATGTAAAGAGGGTTAGCCTACTTGCCAACTGGTTCCATACAAAACCACACGGAGAGAACGTCAAATACAACATTCATGTTTTGTATCATATCATGACAACAACAAATTACACATTTGTTGATTTATATTAGCACGATTTTACGTGCATGCTCACTTTTATTTTTATATTCAATATATCAACAAAGTGAAAATTATTAATATTTTTGTACAAGTTTTAATCATAGAGCTTCAATTATATTTATTTATTATAAGTTTACAATTCTTCTTCTCTGTATTTGTTGTGTCTTTGTCTTCTGAAAGCTCATCAGCATTGCTCTCCAATAAGCATGAAAGTTTAACTTATATGGCAAACTTCAGCAAGGCAATCAAGCAATCATCAACCTACCCCCCCCCCCCCCCAGGCGGCCACTATTGTCCATGGTCCTTTCCATTACATTCAACTAAAATGAAAGTTTTTGCCCCAAAACGATGGATCGCTGCTTATTGCTTTCAAATTTTCAAATTTCGTGGTCTGAATTAAGTTCAGAAGGATTAAATTTGGATCACGATATTTCATGCTTTAACCATGTAAACTCTAAATACTTCTGCCCGCGTGCACCGCCAGGGAAATGTAGTAGCATTGACCACTCCAAACATAAATAATGATATTGTATAGCACTATATATAACGTATATCTTTTCTCAAAACACGTAACTTGATCAAGAGCATGGTTACACTATTTGGGCACATAGCAACAAACAGTTATAGTACGTGCACACATATTAAAGTGCGTCAATCAAGCCACTGTGCACGTTCGATTCTTTTCATTGCGTTCGTTTCTTTTGTTGCGCCCACTTGTTGCGTGTGGGGCTTTACTACCCCAGAGAAATTTTACAGCGCTCTACAACATACTTTGACTATCCCTGGTACATTTTTATTGATGCAAGAAGAGATACTTTATTATCTAGAGTAACATGGCTACATGTATGGTTACACGTCATAGGATCTTGTAGTAGACCATAAATGGTACATCGTCATTTCATTTTAGAAGTACCGATACATGAAGTCTCTTGCCATACCAACAACCCTCAACCGAGTGTCTAGTATTATACTGAGCGCGCGTTCTTTTCTGTCGTGCGTTGTCCAATCGTCATTGCGCGGGTTCGTTCGTATACATAACAATGGATCTTTTCGTGTTTCTTTCGTTGCTATCAACAAAAGTGTACTATCGCTGATACTATCACGTTGTGCTTTACAAACTTACTGAGATATTTCGAATTGAGAATGCATCTTCCGAGTGCTTTGACCTGGAAGAACCTTGAAGGTAAGATTCATTTAATTATCTCAGCGTTGAGTAAAGTTGAAATAATATAAGGCAAACCGCAAGAATGAGTTACAATTATTAAGAGCAACGTTGGACAGTGTTGATCGCATTCAATGTGTTAGGCCCATACAGCCTTTATTCATTGCACGGTTGTCATGTATAGCCTAACCAAGGCCTAGTATATGTTAGCAACTCATCTCCACAACTCTCTTTACAATATGATTCCCTTTCCTTGATTATCATAGGTCGATTGTATTCAAGCAAACAAATTACTGTATTTAACTATAGGTAACTCGTGATATTTGTGTAAAGACCACATTGCTTATATTCATCGTGTTCTCTGACACAGGAATAGGGAGTGGAGGGGAAAAGGATTCATCCAATGGTGTTGAACCAAGTTTGGCCTTGACAACCAAAGGACGGAAACGTTGTCATCTTAATGACTGCGAAGGAGAAACGTTACGTTTCTCCGTGATGCCGAATACGCCTTTAACACCATACCTTCTCCCTGCTAAGCGGAGGCGCTGTTTAGAAAAGCCAAGAAAAGTTTCGCTGAACAGTGATCCGTCAAGTCTGGATGAGACTAGATGGAAGGGGTACCGTGACGTCACAAAAGGTAAATAAATGGATTCATTCTGAAATTTTGTGTAACTTTTAAGTAAAATATTGTCATATAAAATAAAACAGATAAAACACAATATGTTATGAGTTCTTCTTATAAGACATTTCTATTAAGAAAACTTGCACTAAAAAGTTGGAATTATTTTCTTTCAGTATCCCGAAACAGGCCAAAGAAACAGAAACCGAGTTTGGCTAAAGTTGAACTGTGTTTGGAGTATCCCATCAAGAAAGAGGATATATACGCCTTCATTCACAACATCCGCTTGGATATCACTAGATCGGATCAACTATCCTCAGAACTGGACTTCAAATGTCTGCTAACTTCGAGTGGATAAACAACCGATGTAAAGGGGTTACTTGCCAACCAGTCACCTGTTTTGTATCATATCATGACCACAAATTACACATTTGTTGATTTATATAAGCACGAATTTACGTGCATGCTCACTTTTATTTTTATATTCAATATATCAACAAAGTGAAAATTATTTCTATTTTTGTACAAGTTTTAATCATAGAGCTTCAATTATATTTATTTACTATAAGTTTACAAATCTTCTTGTCTGTATTTGTTGTTTCTTTGTCTCTTCTGAAAGCTCATCAGCATCGTCCTCCAATAAGCATGAAATTTAAAGTTATGGCAAACCTCATCAAATCAATCACGCAAGCATCAAGCTCCTCGGGCCTGCCCCACCCCCACCCCCCTCCCAATCCTATATTGGCGCTGATATACTGTCCAGGGTCCTTTTCTTTCCATCACACAGGGAGGACGTCAAATTCAATGCTACTATTGGCTCATATTTTGTAACATATCATAAAAACACATTACACATTTGTTGATTTATATTATTACGATTTCAGGGGAAGGTTAACAATTCTTTTATATTCACATATCAACAATATGAAAATTATGTATATTTTTGTGTAAGTTAATGATATAGATCTCCAATAATTTTGATTTACTTATCTCCTTGTTTATTACTTTCTATTCTCCCTTCTTTGTCCCTCTTCGGAAAGCCCATTAGCATTTCCATCCAATAAGCTTGAAAGTTGAACTTATGGCAAACTTCAACAAATTTACACTTGAGACACTTTATTCTTTAATTGACCAATCATACGGCAGTATCGGCAGGGGAAAATTGACGGGTCAGAAATTTCACCAAAATGGTTCAGAAAGTTTTATCACGCTAAATTTACTTGGCAATACTGATGCAGAAAAGGATAAGAAACAATTACGTTAAAGAAGAAATTAATTTTGTATTGTTTTCTCGAAAAGTTTACTTATTCTAAACAAAAAAACTTTAATATAGAAAATTCGACTTCGTTTCCCAAAACTTCAACCTGTTATACCGAAATTCTATTTTTGTTGTGTCTGGAAATGTCGACTTTTTCAATTTCCTTTGACTAACGGTATTTTCTTGAATTTTCTATATATATGTAAAGTCAATTTCAACACTATTTATCTTAAAACTTCAGATTTCCACAATTTGGGGAATTTTGAGCTTTTGTAAAAGTTTAACTGCTTTCTAAAACATTCCGTCCATTTCCTTCAGCTTTCGACTTTTCTCTGGAAACCTGGACTTCTTATATCTCGAAATTGCGAAAGTTTGGAGTAGCGTGATACTTAGCACTGGCCAGGTTAGGTTAGGCGTAACTCAGTGAGGTAAACGAATGCAGGCCACATATGCCGTTGAACATTCGGTGACGAAAAGTAGAAATTGTTAAAAAAGTTGAAAATTAAATCGATCACTGGATACATCCAACAAATTGATCCTTAGGTCGCCTGGCGATATTTTGGCTCTATAGGATATAATGCAAATATCCAGCTGAATGATCCATGTATAGCGATCTAGGTACAATGGTTGGGAGGGAGGAAATACGCGAAAATTTTCTTCACATATATCTTTCACAAACAAGAAAGTTTCTTATGGATATGATACCCCCCCTTTCCCCACCCCGCCTCCTAACACTGACAGATAGGATATTACAAAACTTCTAGTGTACAATACAGTCAAAAGTTCTTCAACATTGTTTTCAAAGGTTGCAAATGTTTGTTACGGAGCCCTGGAAGGGACATTGGAAAATATTTTTTATTGTTTCCTTTTCAGGCTTTTTTGTTTGTTTTTTCTCTAGGCTTAGTTTCTAAGCCGGTGTATTTTAGCTCACGTGCACTTTGATTCTTCCTCTTCTTACTAGGCCTACTAGTTGGTTTGTTATTTGAGTGAAATACCTCAGAACAGAACAAGCAATCAAACACTGAACTGAACCTTCACTGTGGCAGACGACACCCATGTTAGCATTTGACGTCAGGGTCAATAACAGGTCAGGCTGACGTCATTATGAGAGGGGATTTTTAAAAGGTTGCAGATATGTGTCAGCGACAGATGCTGTGAAGTTTTTATCAACTGTCAAGGCAACACTTTTTGAAACTATCTTCGCAGTTTCAAATCTAGTGTAGTTCGAGGTCAACTTGACGATGGAATTAAAAGTTTGTGAACAACACAGTAAGTGGCACCGAAGTATTTTCTTGATTAGACCTAGCCCGTTACACCAATGCGAAGCCTAACGTTGTGTTGTACGTAAAAGCACGTTATTCGCAAAGGCCTGTAACTGTAAGTAGGCTTTTACTTTCTAGACCTAGGCAACAGAATACTAGAGCTAACATAACTTACAAGTTACACTTATACTGCAGTGGATTGTATTCCACGGAGTTCCACTTGTGTGAAGTATCGATAAAATCTCAGGATTGGGAGGAAATTACATATCCTTGCGACGAAGAAAATGATGATGATAACGGCATTAATAAGGCCTACAGTGGGCCTACACTACAGTTACATATTATCTAGCAATGCCTAGGGAGTAGGGTCTACAGATTAAACTTTAAAGTTAGGTCTTTTTTTAGATTTTAGATATTATTAAGGTCCTAGCTAGGCCTAAGTTAACTCAGAGCATTGATTTTGTAATTTGTAGCAATTCATAGATGTTCACACAGGTAAACTTGCAATTGATGTATTCAAACAACAGGCCTAAATTATGACTAAGAATTAATTAATGATAGACTAGCCTAGGCCAAATTTACTTCTAGTTTGAGAAATAAATCAACCTACACGGCAGTATCTTATCAGACCTCAATTTTGTTAAGCTTTTTCTACCATTCCTGGAAGCATGTAATTTTGTGTTTGTACCAACAGCTAGATACACATCCAAAAATAAAATTAGGCTAATACTAGAGCTGTGATTTCTTTTTCATAAATTAAAAGGTAAAATACTCAGTTTAGATGATTGAAATGCTTGTCTAGGCCTAGTAAAAGAACTCATATACTGTATTACTTGATCATTTATAGTGTCAAAACAATATATTTTAAGATAAGTTAGAGCAGGAGCAGCTCTGTTAAATTCACTCACTTTGGAGACAATTTGCAATGTTCATTAGTAAGGCCTAGGTCTACATATGGAAGCAGGTCACTTCGCCCAACAACCGTTTCGCCCAACTGCCATTTCGCCCAACCTTACCATTTCGCCCAACCAGCCTGGTCATTTCGCCCAACCAGCCTGGTCATTTCGCCCAACCAGCCTGGTCATTTCGCCCAACCAGCCTGGTCATTTCGCCCAACCAGCCTGGTCATTTCGCCCAACCTTGATTAAATATGATACTTTAGTAAGGAAACGTTCAGGAATTGTTAACGTTACGGGATACGAACCAAACATTAAGGAAACTTGAGAAGTAGATAAACAACTGATGTGAACAATACCCTTGATGAATGCCTGGCGGACTTGATAAACGCTTGACCGAAGTCACCAAGCAGAACAATAGCTGTGGATTAATAAACCAAATTGAACTAGTGAAATAGAAAAGGTGTTATTTTTCCACACTGATTCCCCTTTGTTTATGTAATAAAATAACTTCCATTGTATTCGTAACCGCCTAAAGTAGTGTAATCCTCCCATTACACCCGAAATAACTGCTTAGACTCCGATCGATATCGGGCGGACCTCACTTTATTTACCTACCACGAAGTAACATAACCCAAAATAAATCAAATTGAACTAGTGAAATAGAAAAAGTAATATTATTCTGAAGGAATATTA
The DNA here is from genome assembly GCF_037975245.1 of Apostichopus japonicus. Classification (NCBI taxonomy): domain Eukaryota; kingdom Metazoa; phylum Echinodermata; class Holothuroidea; order Aspidochirotida; family Stichopodidae; genus Apostichopus; species Apostichopus japonicus. Next base: position 3,961,830 of record NC_092565.1, read on the forward strand.
GTAAAAAAAAAGTTGGGCGAAATGACCAACAAGGTTGGGCGAAGTGACCAGAAAGCCTACATATCATTGGTAGTTTTCAGAGAACGCTCTTGAAACAACTACAGTTTTTCAAATGTTTTTATTTGGAAAAGGTAAGGCCATCTGACAGGTGAAATACATCTCCTACACAAAGTACATTGGTAGAACATGGACTACTGTAGTACCCAGTACAGTAGTAACTAAATGTAGCATAAAGTTGCAAAGTATTGACTATTACGGGTAGAGGTTTTAAGAGGTTTTCACTTTCAGTCCTTCATTCATGACTTTGAATCTATGTGCTCTATTGCACACTCTAGCTTACTGTATTTCAAGTACCGTATACCGTATAACCTCCTTTGATGTCTTGTTTCGCAGAATATCCTTGTTTCCTAAAGACTGGTACCAAAGAAGGACCAAGCAAAGGAAAAAGTTATTACATCTGCGGCAGAGGTGCAGGAAAGCAATGCAGCTTTGTTGAACCGGTGGAGTAAGTTAAAATAATGTATTCAATCTCGACAATCTAAACATTGTATTGAAACTATTTTGTAGTAAATAATCACACAAGGATACAATCATGATGATATTGGGCTACTATTTTCCCCGAGTTTGGCCCAATCACAGAGTTCAACACAACATACAGTTAAGCAATAACATTGCCTTTGTCAAACCATGAATCGGACACAGGCAGGTGTATTGACTTTTCCATTTATAACTGTGGAACTGTACGTACATTAGGTTGTTTGCTGGACTACTTGTTTTAAGCAATCACTACTGTTTGCTTAGCAACATTTCCCAGAGCAACTACATAATGTTGAACTCTCTTGCTCTTTCTCGAATAATGTTTTCCATAACAGAATGAGCCGTTTGAAGGACACATTTCACAAATGCCTCAAGTAATTACTTCTTACCTCAGCTGTGAGCGTTCACTCTTCGTTGTTTGATACAATGCCAATGTATTTGCTCATAAATGGGCCCGACAGATATTTTAACAGACCATATAAATACAAGGCACAATGTATTCACTGTCTGATTGTTGTAATTCCCATGTTCTCTGCGAATTGGTTAAAATTTAGGGCAAAGAAGTACTTTTTCATTATTATGTGATCATTAACCACACAAACTAGTACAAGCATGCAGTGTCGAGATTGGAATCAGTTCGTTTACAGTTTTAATAATGGAATGCTTAATGAGGCCTTTCAAGGGTGACTTTAGGCAGTATTTTAGTATTGAAGGAAACTGAATGCTCGTACTGATTGTGTCTGGAGATAGCTATTCTGAAATTCAAGACATCCACCTTTAAAAGTAGGCTAAATAATCTCTGGCATTTTCCTTTTAAACTGTTAGACTTTTGTAAAAAGAGTGCACAAGTGCCTCGAAAATCAGTCATGAAACAGATTTTGACAACCATGATCAAGTTTCTAGGATCACATCAGAAATTTAATGTACTATATTTGTTTTCAATGAACTGATTCTTTCTTAATTTCAGCATCCCTGTGTCACACTGCTTAGTCCACCCTGGGTCCCTGGTAGAGCTACAAGCCCTAGCATCTAAGGTTTCATCTTCAGGGGAAACAAGGTTTGAAACAAAAACAACAACAATTTTCCTACTTTTCTCTTACTTTCTATGCTACCGTATGATGCTCATTGAATTTGTCACCGTCATGCCTTGTCTTTTAAAGAGCTTCTTTTAATCTGTTTGGAACAATGGTGCAAACAGAAGAATATTTATGTGTCTGTTTGTCTCAACAGGCAGTACTACCGTTGTCAAACTGCCAGGAGAGAGGGTAAAGAAGGATGGTGCGGACATACCGTTGGAAAAATTAAACAGGTATTAACTACACTTATGTTTTCATAAATGAAACTGAGAGTAATGTCATGGTTACTTCACCCATGCAGGGGGAGTTTACTGATTGTATTCTTGGGGGGGTTGGGTGGGGGGGTGTACTATCGATATTCGTAGCAACGGTGACAAGCCATGTACTGCGTGCTATTTCTATTAAGACTTATTGGAGATGCTGTATTGTTGAAGATTTTAATTTTGATGTTTTTCTTTGCCCAAGGATCCTTCAGCAAGGAGGCCACTGGCATCATTAAATGGCACCCAGTCTCATCAATACCAGAGCAAAGAGAAACCAAATCCGTTTGCTGTCTCAGACAAGGCGTCCACGGAGACTGGTCAGATTCAACAAAAACTGGAGCGTGGTGAAAGTATTGAAAGTACTAAGGTAACTGCTACTCTTCAGGGCTTGGACGGAAAGACTGCCGTAGAACAGTCTTCAGGCTATGACAACAGATTCAGAAAGGAGAAAGCAGGTGCGGATGAGGAATCCATTGTCAGATCTGAGGAGATGATACCGAAGAACAGTCGGGTAGCAGAGGCGAGGAAGCCAAGAGATGAAGCAGGGGGCAGAGTGACACCAAGAGAAGTCGAAAGACTACAGTCACTGCTCGAGAAACAACATCTAACCGAGGATGCGAAAAGTGGAACCGGTAGAAACGAGATGGGAGACCAGATGGGAGTGATCAAAGATGGAAAATCGGAAGGAAGATCTGATAGACCATCAGTACTCGCCGTGGGACCAACAGCCGGAATGAAATCTGGGAATCGAGAAGCTGTCGATCTAAGGTCTGAGAATGGAAGTCAACAAACTGCTCATGGTGGATACCACGGACATATGAAGACAACACCACAAGTCACACAAGGACACATAACATCTACTACTAGCGGTCACCAATCGGGCATGGGAGCCTCTCAGCCCGGTGCGAGGTTCGTGGTGCCAGTGGGAAAAAGCAATTCTAGTGTTCATCAACCAAGCTTTCATCAATATCAACAAGGGACATTGCCTGGAATGACAACATCTGTCAGTCAGCATACAGACACATTGTGGAGAAACCATCAATTGCTATCACAGCAACTCCTGCAGCATCGGGTAAGTGCCCCTTCTGTCGAAACATTTCCGATCAATTACTTATAAATCTTCCAGTTTTGCTCAGACACAGGGGAAGGACATCCGAGGGAAATGTTGACGGCTAAGGTCGTTCTTTTATCGATACTCTTATGGTTTGTTGTAACACCAAGCCTATTCTTAGTGTTTGTGGTGTGCATCTACATAGAGCTTTCACCTTTATTGTCAGCCTGTAGTTTAACTGATTTGCCATCCTTCAATTTAATTTGCGTTCCTCTTTTCTACACAGCAAACCATGAAGAGTGTGCCCCTCTCTCTCCTGCCAGACAAAGGTCAAAGGTTGCAGATGAAGATAAAGGAACTTGAAGCCTCCTTAAGTTCAATAGAGAGAGAACTGTCAACTTCCAAAGGTAAATTGAACAATTCATCCAAGTTTCATATTTAATGTTGGTAAAGCTACAAGCTGTCTTTAGTTGATGTGGTCCCTTTTTTTTTTCAATGAATGTAAGTGACAATCTGGGTTGTTTCTTTCCTAGGCTGTTTGGGATGTAAGGAATGGGTCCCACTGTATGTAAACTGTGTCTGTTTTAAGATAGCTATTTAATTCAGTGCTGTTGCCGATTGGATAAAGGCGGTAGCATTTGAAGCAATGAGGCTTAGCAATCGAGAGGTTCCAGGTTCGATACCCGGCCGGGTCATAGTAAGGTGGGTTTTTCATCCAAGAGCAATCTACGGTGTTCCCATCTTAAATGATTTTCAAAATTGAAAAGATTTGAAATTTGAGTAAAAATGTTGAATTGGAAGCCACCCGATGTGTTAGTTGTAATCCTTAAAAGGATTGTCTGGTGGCCCAAAGAAGTTACCTTAAAAAATAGTAAATAATTTTCCAAACATGTTGTCAAAGTATGAGAACGCTAATGTCGCGTTTGACAGAGAAACGATTTTTTAATCATTATGGATAGACATTTCAAATATGATTTGAACAGTACAATACGTGACGTCAGCTCTGCCATAGCAGATTGCGTCATAACCCACCCTCCGCACAGTACCTATACGGTAATCACAACAAAAACAGCGTGTGTATACAGATAAATTTCTTCCTAAATTTCCGGTGAAATTTCTTAAAAATTAGATATGTTTTCAAAAACTCCTTAAGCCACCATGTACTTTAGCGGTGGTTCCGTGGTCTTTGTGTAACACAAGGTAAATTTTAACAGCAGACTCTGAGTTGTTCAGGCTATACATCGCGCTATCCAGCTCCAACGCGAAAAATGTTCGCATGTAGGCTGTACTCAAACGTTGACAATCGGACAGTTCTGCGAAGCCTAAGCTTTTCAGCGCTATATTCTGCTCTGACAACGATTCGATCAATTTCTTCAATAATTTCCGGTGAAATTTCTTATAAATTAGATATGATTTAAAAAACTCCTTAAGCCGCAATATATTTAGTAGATCGGTGGTTTCGTGGTCTTTGTGTAACACAAGATAAGTTTTAACAGCAGGCTCTTCGTTGTTTATACATCGCGGTATCCAGCTCCGGCGCGAAGAATGTTCGCGTGTATAGGCTACTCTAACGTTTACAATCGGACAGTTCTGCGATGACATCGATCCTGCCAAGTTTCATCTTTCGGTTTAACGAATACTTTATAAGTTTCCTTTTACTGTTAATTTGATCCGTGAATTTTATTTCAGCGAGTTCGAAGAACAGTTAATGAACTGTGGTTTGAGTGTGAGTGTACTATGTGTAACGCTATACAAGTACACCAACTGAGCATCGTAGTATATACGTTCGCGAGTATGTACGTTATATATATGAGGCAATTCAATGTGCTTACACGTGAGTTAATTTGCTGCGGAATTGGGAGTGCTAACTTCAAGTCGCCTGTTTTGCCTATCTGCAAGCACTACGTCAAACACCATATTGAAGCGTTCGAACAAACGGTACTTTTGGTGAGAAACTGGTGAATTTGAAAACCAGATTTCTACAAGAAGAAAACGTCGAATGGGGACAATTTTTACATGGTTAGAAAGAGAAAAATAATAACTACAAGGACAATGTATCAAAATCTTCCACCAGACAATTCCTTTAAGCTCATTTCTCCCACTTAAACGTCGTAAAAATAACTGCTGATTATTATTATTATAATTATTATCGTTATTAATTCTATTGTGATCATTCTGAAGAGAATGTTAGAATGTTTTAATAGAGAGACAAACTTGTCCTTTGATTCAGACTTCAGAGCATTGGGAATTTCAACAAGGATTTGAAATGTGATCTTACATTGTAAGTCACAGTATCTAACAGATACAAACTTAGTCCATTACATAATCATTTCAAACATTTCCAATCTTTGGCATATCAAAATCAAACATCGTCATTTATTTCATGACTTCAAAAAGAATTTTAGATTGCAAAGAGCTACTCATACCTGAGTATTATGCATAAGTCATACTTTTTGCTTTTAAGAATGAACAGTTTGTTCTGTCAGCTTAGTTGGAATGCAGTAGTGTAGTGTGTTCCTTCTCTCAGCTGTAGAAAGCCTTAAAACTTACACAATGTTGGAACAATTATTTTCAATATTAAGAGCTGCATTTGGCAATTACAGTTTGTTTACATGCAGTAAATGCTGACATAAGTTCTGTCCTAAATTGCTCATAGGGATAACATTTTGCTCATTGATATGTCACCAAAAAAAAAAATTACTAAAAACCCAAAAACAATACCAAACGGGATTACTTTTATGCATATTAAACTAATGTTTTGCAATTATTGTTTTGATACACACAATAAAAGATTACTTTCTTTGTTTGGGTTTTCAGCTGTGAGACAACCAGCCACAACCCAGTTAACCCAGATGACCATTAGAGACCACCTCATGAGGGCCATGCAGTCCACTACACACCCTGACCTCATGGCGTATCAATATGCTGGTAAGAGTTTTTTACCTGTTAAGGTAATTTCTGTTGTTATTCTACACATTGTGCATTTCGGTACTAAACATATTGCTGTAAATATTTGACTGAGAATGGGAAGCCTTCTGGGCTAAATTAAACAACTATTATTGAGAAAAGAAGCATAATGTATGCTATGTTTTTGGTGTGTGTGACTTTAACTTGTGTGGTAACTTGGAGACTGTGGGGGCATAAAACAAGATCAGATATTACAAAGTGAGTGATATTGGTTAAAGAAGTACAGCGCATTATAAGATTTTTTTCTTAATCCTCTCTACTCAGAAATCTTTGAAGGGCATCAGGGTAAACATTGAAGACTACTAGGGTCATTAGGACTTTAGATTACTGTTGCCTATTTTCAGCCCGAGACATATTTTGCATCTCTTCCATGCCTTTCTTTATAACTTTATCTATTCTTCCTTTCATTCAAAGCTAATCCCCAGATGCAGACACTGTACGGAGGTCGCATGACCACAGCGAGACTCCGAGAAGTTGGTTCTGTTACCAACGATGCCATCAAGAAAATACATGAGTGAGTGAATGCTCAACATTATCACTATATGTATAGACTTTATAACATTATTTTCTATTATAACATTACTTTCTATGATAACAATTATAACGTTACTTTCTATAATAACATTACTTTCTATATTGACGTTATTTTCTATAATGACATTATTTTCTATTACAACATTATTTTCTATAATAACATTATTTTCTATAAAGACAAAGTTGGTTTAGTTTAAAAACTATCCTCCAAACTTTCAATAATTTTATCGATTTTATTTCTCTGCCATGTCAAAGGTCATTAGAAGGTTGTCCAACTCAAGATGAAATGACCTCTGACCCTAAGGGGTTAAAGGTCAGTCTCATGCAACATCAATGTCAAGGTTTGACCTGGTTGTTATGGAGAGAAAGGCAACACCCTTGTGGTGGCATACTGGGTAAGTTTATGATGTCGCTGTCAACTAATGTGCTTTTATGATCTCGTTTTAAATAGCTATATGCTAGAGGAGGGGAGGTCGAACTTGCTTGAAAGTAAGAGGCACAAGGCATGAACAAAATTGTAAATTTATCCTCTATGCTAACAGTGGTGTCCGTGACCCGTGTATTAAAATGTCAAAGAGCCGCATTCAGTTTAACGAGCCACAGTTTGGCCACCCCTGTACTAGAGCAGTGTGTGACGCCCTGATGTTCTAGTGTAATAGCCAATATTAGGATATTTTATATTCTAACCATGCGTTAGTGTGTTATCCATGGTGAAATGTGTGTGACATTTGGGTGTGTTAGTGCATGACTACACCATGTTAGTTTGATACCCATAAAGTGTTTGATAGTACTGTAAATAACCATATATATGACAGTACACAGTTAAAAGACATACTGTCATGTACAGAGTATAATTAATTATTCTGTAAGCTTACAGATTTAAGACATGCATGTGACTTGTCTGTTCTCATGCTCGAATATACAGAAATAGTTAACAAATTGTTTCTATAATGACCTACATTGTAACATCCTTCTAGAACATTGAGATTTTAACCACAGGTGTTCAATTTTAGGTGGCATGTGTTTCATTTCTAGACACCATGCATTATTAGGCGTTGCCAGGAGCCCAATATCATAATCACACCATTAATAATACCTCTGTGTCAATATGAATAAACTTCTTTCCATTTGTAAGTTTGAGACCCATCCGTTAATCTTGGTTGACCAACATATTGATGCTTCATCTGTTTACATATCTTCTTTCATTATTATTCATCAAGTTTTAATATTCTTGAACCGTGTGTTTGTTTAAACCGTTCCTTTCTTCCTGTTCAGCTGATGACATGGGTTTAGGAAAGACTCTCACAATGATAGCTCTAGTTATGAAACAGAAGGAAGCTGCAGCAACAGCTGAGGAGGAGGAGGAGGAGGAGGAGGAAGCAAAGAGAGATGATTCAGAAACAGCAGAAGATGGAGATATACCGAAGGCTAAGGATGAAACTAGTGGTATGTATGGAACTTCTTAAAAGAGTCTCCACTTTTTAAAAAAAATAAAAGATTGAAGCAGATGTCAAACTTATTAACCCAGAATTATTGGTACCACTCTTCTCGAGGCTTTTACTCCCCCTGTCCTAAATTCAGAAGAAGATGTAAAACCGTCAAGTATATAGTTTTAATACCAGTTGGATACATTTGATGGAGAATCAGAGAACCATCCTTTCATTTATGAAGAGATAACAAACCGTGAGATGGATTTAGAAAACAAGAAAGAGTGTGTGAAATGAAGGTACATTGATCAAACTCCCACCTCCATACCTCGTTATAATTTTTTGGGGGAAATATAATGTTGAAATTTATTCCGTTGAGTTTGGATGAGGTCATTGCACAAACATTTAGTGTGGTCATATGTGGACTGTTGTAAGTAATTGAAAGTAATTTTGTTTGCCTTGAAGGTTGTAATGATTGTATATAACCTTTGTAAATAAATTCAACTTTGTGAATGAGATGTTGATTAAGTTGGTAAAGTATGGACAACTGAATTCATCACAACAAAACAGTGATTTCAATTGTGAGTAGGGTGAGGGGGGGGGGGGGGGAGAGGTGGGTCTTAATTTCATCAGTGAAAAACAAAGACAGATGAATGTGTTGACCATGTGTGACCCCACAAAGTAGTGTGCAATGCTTTTATCCTGGTAAACAGAATTGATTTGACATTGTTTAGCCTCAGCTATGGACGAATTATTTTAGAAATCTTACACTTCATGTTACGTTTCTTAATGGGATCTTCAGTGTTTTTGTAGAGGGCGCTGTCATGTCAGTTCTAACAGTGATGTAGAGGGCGCTGTCATGTCTGTCCTAACAGTGATGTAGAGGGCGCTGTCATGTCTGTCCTAACAGTGACGTAGAAGGCGCTGTCATGTCTGTCCTAACAGTGACATAGATACAACTCTGGGTACTAACGCTCATGGTCTATCCTATTGTTGATTTTGTATTGTGCTGTAACATGTTTATCTCAGTCTATGTGTAAGTTGTAAAAATATGTTTAGAAAGATCTCGTCTCCATAATTACGTGAAGAATCACAGGTCCAGAATGTTCCAATTTTTATCGGAGACCTAAATACACTTTTAATGACACTCAAACTTCAACTCAGTTTTAGTGGACGTGATTGAAAATACCTCTTTAGAAGAAGCTTTCTGATTGGTTCATGACCAGACAGTGTTAAGTTAAGTTAAGTTGCCAAACAATTGGTGGTATGTCTGTTTGAATATGTCACACTATTTGTAAATTAGGGAACGTGCAGGTTACCTTTGCCCAGAAGTGTTCGTCAGGGATTCCAGAAAAGGAATTATTCTCAGTGATTTCAGAGGCTGCAGCTTGTCAAGTTTCACGGAACCAGAAATGACAGTGCGCTCTGTTGATTAAGGGCGTTGATGGAGATCCCATTGATTAGCATCGTCAATATAAATTAATTACTTTTAACCAATCAGTGAATTGATAACTACTTTGTAATCTTGGTTCAACTCACTAGCTGGAGGTGAAAGATCGTCCTAAAAGTTGCGTATTCGGTATTTTACTCTCGCTCTTCCAGTGTCGAAAGATTTCATAAAATCTAACACCACTCTAATCATTTGCCCGGCATCACTCATGGACCACTGGGCACTGGAAGTAGAAAGACGGTGTAACAGAGGGAAACTGACAGTCCATAAATACCACGGACCTAATCGAACCAAGAGGGCCAAGGATCTGATCAAATATGACCTGGTCATAACTACCTACCAGATCATCTCCAGAGAACTAGAGGAATTAATCAAAGATGAGAAAGGCGATGAAGCTACGACTGTGAGTATTCTTCTGATCTAAATCTCTTAGGTCTTTTTGAATTTTCTCTCTCTCAGACGAATAAAAAAGCCAAAAGAAAGAATCCATAGAAGAATGAAATTTTTTTTGAGTAATGGTTTTCCAAGAAATTGAAAGTGAGGGACATTAACATACTGTAGTCCATCAATCAATCAAAAAAAGGAAGATAATATAGCGTCAAATATCCAAAGTCAATCTAATGTTTCAGTGGCGCTAGGAGTCAAGAACAATGTTTTCGAGAATAGATAAGTCTTTAGTTTAAAAGTGTTGACATTTTAAATCTGGTTTAATGCCGGGGAGGGGGGGGGGGTATGTTTAAAAGTTTTAAGAACTGCAACAGAAAATATTATACAATGAGCATGCAATACTACCTACCTCATTAATTTTTAATTGAAATTTTTATTATAGATAGTTTGTCATTTACTTAAGTACATTTTGGGTTCTAAGTAATAACTTGGAAAGACAAAACATAACTGCAACAGTTACTGATTCAGAAAATGTACATATACTGTGCAAATAAAGAGATAGTTTTATGAAATTTTTAGCATTCTTATCACTGCTCTACGATCTTTCTTGTTTCGTTTTTCATTTTCTGTAAAAGTCATTGCAAACCAATAATTGCCCCCCCCCCCACTCCACTCCCCCAAATGAAATGTTTATTACAAGCTTCTTGACAGAGTTGTAACAGACCCACTAACATTTCCCGACTTGAGTTGACTCACTGACTCGAATCACTGCATCGTCCTTATCTCTGCAGGAAGAAACATGACAAAGTTGTATCATGAGTCACTTATTCAAGAAATATAAAGACTCAAGTCATTACTTATCACCACAGTTCTTTGACATGTCTTAAATGACTGGATATAATGTCCTTTATTTTCCACAGTATCATTTATAACAATTTGTCTTGGAAAATAAGAGAAAACTGGACAAGAAAAATATTCTGTGTTTGACTCAATTGCTTAGAAATTTTCCTTCATCAGCTGCAAATTCCATTTAGTTGTTATCAATTCTTAAGTAGAAGTAGCCCAAAATGCTTCATAATCTTTGAGTTGTTTAGTACAGAAGTCATAAGGTACTGTAGTTTTATTACAAGTCTTTTGTTGACACTGTTTATCAAACATTTTATCGAAAAATATGTTACAAAGACACTCAAAGAAGAATTTTGTTTTTTATCCCTCAGGATTTAAAAGTTTTGAAGTTATCTGACCAACCAATTCCGCTCCAGATAGGCTGGGAAAGGATCATCTTAGACGAGGCCCACAACATCAAGAACCCTAAGAGTAAATCAGCCATGGCTATCTGTAAACTGCGGGCCAGGGCTCGTTGGGCCATCACGGGAACACCGATACAGAACAATCTGTTGGATATGTATGCCTTACTTAGGTAAGTGTGCCCCCTCCCCCCCCCCAAACCCCAACTTTGGTACTATTCTCCAGTGGATATAGTGGGTTGCATTTAACCTTTTTAAGCAAATCATCTTGAAGGTTTTGAATGCTAAGAGCTAAGTGCTAAGATGTTGTTTCCATTCGAGAACAACTCTCAGTTATCCCATCTTAAATGGCCCTCCAAAAAGACCATAATATTTAACCATAATACACAATAGTACAGAATATTGGCTCTTCCTTTGGAGGGAGACCAACCAGGCAAGACTCATTTTGGAGACCCTTTCAGGTGTGTAGTTTGCATTAGGTGGTACACAGCTCTCAAATGGTAATGCAGGTGTCCTATGTTAATACAGGTGTCCTATGGTGAACTCACCGTAGAGCATTCTAGTATTGGTCCCATCCTTGACTTAACTTCACAGGCTCCCTGTCGAGCCAATGCTAGCTGCTTTTCAACCTTGATATGCGAAAACCATTTCCCAGCGATAATATTTTGTTGGTTGTTTATTTGTTTGCCGTTAGCTGCAAGCCAGTATATTAATACTTGCATCATAAGAACCAGGTTTTAGTAAAGTTCCTATCCCCTCCCCCCCCCCCACCCCCTCCCAGAGGATATCAACAAATTATGCCAAATAAAGAGGTGTAATTTTAATATACATATCATGTTCATGGCATTCCCTCCAGGAAGCCGATGAAAGGTGCAGACAAATCTGAGATTTTCAGCATATGTGGATTAAAATTACCTGGAATATGAAAACAACATCTACATGTATGATCTTTTGTGTTTGTTGCTGTTACAGATTCCTGAGATTCTCTCCATTTGATGAGCTCAAGGTGTGGAAGAAACAGGTGGACAATCAAAAGAGTAAGAGATTTAATTCGACTGGATTTTCTGTTTGTATTACAATATTAAGATACCTTCAAATGGCACATGTATGCTGCTTAGCTGTAATTCATGCCTCTCTAATGGAGACAAACCCTCCAAAGGGAGAGGGTGGCTGATTGCCAAGGTATCCAGACTCTATCATAAAATACCCAGAGGTTATTGTAGATCACATCTGCTGCCAGTATATGCACAGACTAGAGAGCAACCTCCAGTGACAGCCACTGGTTGCTGAAGAGTGGGTCTCAGCTCTCTGTAGATGTATTTAATAATGAGGGCTTGAATTAAGAGATGATATGAGTAAGTATAGAAATTAATTTGGATTTTCATTTGAAGTGGCCAAGCACCACGGCAGCTGTTTTTAAGCTCTCAAAAGAACATCAAGTCAGTTTTTATTTTTATTTTTTGTTGCAAAGTGGGAGAAAACATGTACAGAATTGACAGGACAAACGATACAAATTCTTTGCTTTGACACTTTTCCTTAAGTACATTCTCAACTGTCCCATCAAGACAACAAGTCAGTGTTAAATATTTAGGATCATTGTCAATAATGGCAACTTTGAAGAAAAAGGGCAATTCACTTGTTGCGGTGGTCAACTTTTTAAGACCAGTCCGGCAAGTGGTAGGGGCACCCACTTTAATCTGTGTTATTGGTTATGTCTAGCCCTGGACATAAACATGCCTAGTCAGAGAATATGTCAATTGTCATTGAATATTCAGTTTGTTGTATACTACTCTGCTACTCTCTGTGTAACAATTGTACTGTAGAACCGTGACTTATTAGGCAGGTGACGAGACTCACTATTAAAAGGTAGTTTGTAAATTTGTACCGCTGCCGTAAATTTCTAGCGAAGTTTGATGAATTTACAGCTCTTGCTTTTGTTTTGTTTCTATTCAGAAGTATAAAGAAATGTAGCTATGAGATGCGATAAATAACAGGCTATAGAGTTAACCATGTTTGGTTGAAAATTTGTTAGATCTGCAATTGTTTTTATTAGTGTCCTATATGTATGCTGCATGCAAGAGAAAGCTTGATAGCTAACTATTACAGAGAGGATGGAAATGTTTTCAGTGGTCTCATCGACTAAACACAATGCGGGTTACGACAAAGAAACTATTGTGGGCAAGTTTGTCAATCTATTTTCCATTCTTTCTTTACTTCTTTCTTCTAAGGAAGTGGAAACAAGTGGCTGGCCACCCTAATGAAGGCCTTGCTTCTACGGCGAACCAAGGATCAAATGAACAGCCAAGGTAAACCCTTGGTAAGTATTTCTCTTTTAATACTGTTATAGCCCCCTCATTAACTTTGTGCATCTACATCTCTACCAATTTCATGTTAAATGATCTTTAAGGGCAAGGTGGGCTTTGTTTTATCACTATACTTGGCTATTCTATCATAAATCATTCAAACAAACTTAAACAAATTACATAAGACAGCCAAATTTGTATGGTTGCCTGTTGATGAAAAGAGCCCTTTAAATTCATTTTGATGAATTTTGTGATGTTATTGGTTTCAAAATTTGCTTATAAAATAATGCAGTTTTTTTATTTTTCAATAGCTTGACTATAGCCATGGTCATGGCATTGTTAAATTTTGGAAATTTTCCAAAATTTGCTTATAAAATAATGCAGTTTTTTATTTTCCAATAGCTTGACTGTAGCCAAGGTCATTGCATTGTTAAATTTTGGAAATTTTCCAAAATTTGCTTTTGTATGGGAATAGACATTGATATAAGATAAGTGTCTGAGTAATGAATGGATTAGAATTTAATTATATTCATGAGACACTCACTCATGAATATTCGCATTATTGAAAGCTCTAGGAGAGGATCTTAGACGACTCATTCCCTGGTACGAGTATTAATACTTGTTAGGTTTTTAGGTAAAATTGTTCATTGAACCCAGAGAGATGCTTTCTGTACAGAAACCTAGGTACAAATATAGAGACTTTCATCAAGCAATAAATTTTCAAAAAAATTGCTTCGTTTGCAACTGTTTTACAATTGTCTGCAGCGTGCAATCATTTTTGGGGTGTCACGTGTCAGTACCCTTTCATTTAACAGTTTAAAAAAATAATTATGAATTGATAAAGACCGAAACAAAAAAGGTTTTGTAAGGCTTAAAATTCGTTTTGACTTGTAGTTAAGTAAATAAATGTCTAGCAATGGAATAGCAGTGTTGAAAATATTGACAAATTTGAAAAACCCTTGTTCTTCTTGAAAAGTTAGTCACTGAGATTGCATATGCAACAAGTTTTTCTTACTTACCCCCCCTACCCCAACCCTACCCCTACCCCCTATATATTACAGCTGATATGTGAAATAATTCAATGCTGTATATTTTTTTCTCCCATCATGCAGGTCAATCTACCAGATAAAAACATCAAAACACACCAAATCAAGCTCTCTAGCCAAGAACAGAAGGTCTATGATAAACTCTTTCACATTTCCAGGTAATCCATTCTCCTTTTTCTTTTTTTAGCTCTTTTATTTATTATGACCAAAAAATGTTATAATATGCAGTATCTAGATTTGTAATATTTTCTTCAGTCACTTTGAGGCAAAAAAAATAAACCTTCGTCATGATAATCTCTACTAAATCTGCGTTATCTTAACTGAAGTATAAACTCAGCATGTGTTTCAGAACTTTTTCCAAATTGGTTCACATTTTGTTACGCACACACATTTGCAAATTTGTATGCATTGGCAACATTGAAATTTGTGCACATCTAAACTGATGGAAATGATAACACCATGTTACATATATGTAAACGCACCCTTACCAAAAACCAAAATTACTTCCCAGGATGATGGATGACTGCCAATTTTTGTGCCCCTGCTCCCAAAACTTTGTGTCCTATGTACTTAGACAAAATGCTTCAATCTTTTAATTTGATTTAATACGAGCTATACATAGTGTTCACTTGGATGTTCCTGTTAAGTAAACAGTTTAGTCCAGTACAGAATATGTTTGTGTCCCTCAAATTTTCACTGCAATACTTTCTCTTTTAATTTGAACACCACCTTCAAAGGGGCTACCTAGTTGCATTGTTCCTGATACAACATTTGTGAACTCCAGTAGCAAATTGAATATTAAATATAATTCTTTTTTCTTTTCTTCAGAGGAAAAGTACAGGACTACATAAATTACCAGGAAGACAAACGAGATGGATACGTACTGGAATCATCAAGCGGTCGGTCATCCAATGCATTCGCAACTCACGGACAGGCGACTGCCGTCGAAAAGACCCACGCAGGTGGCCCGGGTGGAGCTGCAGAGGAAACAACAGCTGCCCCCAGCGGTAAAATGAGTGGCACCCAGGTGTTGACCATGCTCCTACGATTACGGCAGTGTTGCACACACCTGAGTCTGTTGCAGGAGGTCAGTTTTGTGGGGGTTCTGGGGATATGTTGTATGTTAGTAATGTTGGTGTACGGAGAGAGGCAGTGGGGGGGGGGCATATGGCACTTTGTGTTCAAGCCAAACCACAAGGTAACCTCAAAACATTCGGACACAACGAATCCTCTTTGCATTCCGGTCCATTAACAGTATTTGCATGTTTTGTACTACCAAAAAAAAATCTCAGGAGTTTTCAATCGCAAGGCACTTTTTTACCCCCAAATATGGTACATTAAAATATCAACAAGCACTTTCTAATTACAAAACATTGGAATGTGAGTACTTTTTCCCCCAAAAAGCAAGGGGTACTTGTTATCTAAAAATGGGCACTTTTTAGGTTATTCACAAACTTCCGGTACCTTCTGTCATATCACTGTAGCAATGCAATAGCCTAACCATTGGTAAATCAACTTGTGTTCCTTCAGTATGAATCCATTCAAGTTTTTATTTCACAAAATTCACTACAAATGTAACAAGTTCATAATTTTCCCTCTCTTTAACCTTATATTTAGGAAGCTGCTAAAGTTTAGAGGGCTGAGAGTAAAATGATGCATTTTTTTACGAGTGTTGTCATCTATGAGACTATTATTGTTATACTAAATATTCACACATAGCTAGTCTAGATGGAATGTCATTTCACCATGTAACTCTGGTTTCTTCCTGAAGATTGCCAAAATTGGGAACAGGTTGAAAACACAAAGGGGAGAAAGTGCCATCCTCAATTTGAACAAACCTTTAGCTGTTTTGACCAAATTTTGCTCGCTTTGTAACAATTTTGAAGTTGTAAGTTCCGTTTTCATATTGGAAGCAAATATTTCAAACAAAATTTAGTTTGCAATTTGCTTTGAAAACCATTCTACTGCAGTTTACCAAAACCTGCCACACCGCAACTTTTACAAACTCCTTTCCCCATATCTTTGCTCGAAACATAAAATAAGGTACGGATGTTTGGAAGCAGTGCAGAGTTTTTGCATGTTTAACGTTTACTATTTTGGGGGCTGGAACATAACGGATTGACTTTGACAATTCTGTACAACGAATGACAGAAGTTTTGCAAAATAATGAACTCAAAATTTGAAGAAGTTTCTGTATAGACATGTTACCATAGTGTTAATTTTGTTGCGGTATAAATTACAAAATTTTCCGACCAAACCATAGAAGATTTATCCCATGAATTTTCGCATAATGCAAGACTCACAGAGAGTAATACACTAATATTGTTTGCCATGCTAGATTCCGCATCAGCGAGTAACTTCGAAAAAACTACCACGTCATCGGAAAGAAAGGATTCTAACCCTGAAACCTTTGATAAATAGCTTTGTTTCTCTGTTTCTGCAGATACCGGAGGACGAGGAACTCAAGGAAGACGGTATAGAGCTGTCTCTGATTGGACAGATGAAGGATCTTGGACTGTCTGATGGGAAACTGGATGACGAGGCAGCAGATGGGAGCAAAGAAGAGATTGGTAGTCAACAGAATACTAGCTCAAAGGTAATTAAAAATTAAATACTCGGTGTGACATTTAAATGCAGAAATGTAGGGAAAATAACACTTCTTATGCTTGGGCGACTCAAAGAAGCTTGGTATCGAGTACCCGAATCTTGTGAAGCAGTTTTGGAGGTTCTGACTTTTGCCTCTTACAGAATATTATGGTTTCCTGTTTACAAACAAACTGCCATACAGCTTTGCACCCGTATCGCGATCTGTGATGCGATACCGAATAAATTATTCACCGTAAATCAATTAATGTAGTAACATTATACAATATAGTTTTGTATATTTCATGAACTGTTTCTTGTGAATCACAAAAAGAAAGAAAAA
This sequence comes from Apostichopus japonicus, assembly GCF_037975245.1. NCBI lineage: Eukaryota > Metazoa > Echinodermata > Holothuroidea > Aspidochirotida > Stichopodidae > Apostichopus > Apostichopus japonicus. Next base: position 3,979,044 of record NC_092565.1, read on the forward strand.
TGTTCTTCATGTTGAAAAATAATGTCAACACTTTCTTTGTGTCATGAATATGTCTGAAGTGATATCAGAATCCGATTTTAGTTCATTTTCCAAGAATAACAGGAATTTTTTACAACGTAATAAGTGAAAATAGTAAACAAAAAAAGTTCAAATGACACATGCAAGGATATTAATATAATCTTGGTTAACTTTTGCAGGGTTGTTAATATTTCCTTACTTCTAGCATATCCTTATTTTATTCAATTAGCGATATCTCTGAAGTTTCATTGGAATTGTTCATTACAATATATCCTATTGTCATAGATTCTTTGTCGAGAGCAGTCAACATAAAGAAGGACAGAGAGAGTATATATGAGTTTTCAATGTGCAATATAATTATAAACAACACCAAAATTAATAACCGTTAGAAGCATCTTGATACATATTCTCTTAAGTTTTAAGTCTATTTCGTATCTACTGCATATGGTTTCAATCAGCCCCGTCTTCACTCGGTCTCAATATATTTCTCCTTTTTGGTCTTAGTATAGCTTCTGTTTCGGTGAAGGTTCTTTCAACGTGTTCAATTCATGGCGAATAGGTACCAAAAATGTTCTTGCTTATCTTTCTAGCATGTCTCTATATGAGCGTCGGCCTTCGGCCTTAGTTTCATGTTTTCTCTGTTTCTCGTTCAGCTTGTATATTCTTTCCCCTTGCCTCTTTTGCCATCTATAAAGGTACCAAAACCAACCAATTTAATGTGTAAAGTATGAGTCACTGTTATCTCAATGACAGTGTATATACTCATTTTTTCTTGTGAACTAACATTTTGCCTAAATTTTGCATAATTAAAAAAGAGCAACGTATGGTTTTGCCTGTGTTCGGTTCAAGCCAGATATGGAAGGAAAGAGTACGTATGTGGCTATGCGGTACTACTACTTATACCCCTCATGCCGAACTAAGGGTGCACAATACCATGGCTAAATAAGTAGCATCCAATTAAGTCAACACGCAAAGCAATCAATAAAACACCTGATGGGGGTTATCAGAACCATGTTGTGACACCTATCAACAATACACAAAGAAACCAGGAATTGAATGGTTATCACCTCAGGCTTAAAGTGATGTTATTCATTTTATTTTCAAATACATACTTGAACTTGAATCCATATCATTCCTAACAGCCAACAATAACCTTTGTCAACAGACACAGGCTTTGTTTTGTATGAAACAACAAACTCTGCGGTGTAAACTACAACCATTTAGAGCCACTCGACGAAAAACTGTGGCAGTGTAATTGAGAATGTTTTCTGTACATATATATCATTAGTGACCCTTGACATTGTACAATGTTTACAATACAGGACTGGTGTTCGTTGCCTTGTCTATAAACAAACCTTCATTCATACTTAGTAAAGATTCCTAAATCCTATTGGTCCATTCAGGTCAGCTGACCATGGTTAATCCTGTGAGTAACGCACGGTAAAATTACGGGGCATCACTTTAATAAATCTTTGGTTATATGTAACCAAAAATGTTTTGTTTTATGATTTTCCCCCACACAAATGGTAGTGTATGAATGAACGGGGTTAATCAACGGTCTAGCGTGCGTTACTCACATGATTAATGCACTCCGGGTGTTAATGCTATTGCTGGATGCACTCGGGCTCCGCCCTCGTGCATCGCTTGCATTATCCCCCGATCGTGCATTAATCCTGTGAGTAACGCAAGCTAGACCGTTGATTAACCCCTTATTTAAATCTGCTCAAAAATTATTTTAATACCAAATAGAGCTAATTCCTGTGGAACAAAAGTACCTCATCATAACAATGAAATTGTAGGAAACACTGTCAAAACTGAAAAAGTTGATTTAGGCTGTCTGATAGGCATCACTTTAAGTATTCTTATAACGGAATGCATAATACCGCTTTAACAAAGTGAAGTGCGGTGAATGGCGGTGACTTCTGTTATGGAACAACTATTCCTGTTTGCCGCTGGTTTACACAACAAGTTTATAGTAGGCAGTAGTTTATTGTACCATTGTCAGGTTTTGTAAAGCCCTAACGAGTTCCTGCTTGTAACTATTCTAAAAATAAGACAAGGAAAAACACTTTTTACAGACAATCCTCTCTATAAAGGGAAGCTATAAAGTTTTGCTAATAGTTGTGAGACCCTGCTCAGCTGCTTGTGAAATAAATTTGATAATATATAGATATATGTTATGTTAGAAAATTGCATACAACAGTCATATTTAGCCTTTGTCCCCGAGATGGTACTGTTAGTCGATGAGTAATAAACTCCCTACACCAAATTCTTTTTCCAAAAGAGAGCTACTCTGTTTTTTTCTTTTTTTTTCTTAAGGATTTTTATATAACGTATAATCTAGATAACTTAATTAAAACTTTAAACACTTAACATGTGTCGCACCAACTGAACTATTCCAGTCCAGGGATATATATGCATTCTAGTATGTCTACTGAAGTTCACATTTAAAATTTCAGATCATTTCTTTTATTAGCAAGAAGGAAATGTAATCTTTTGAATCGAATAGTATTACATAATCAGCATTTTGAATGATTTTTTGAATAATCGTGACAAAAGAAAGAAAATCTCAGCCCAGTTGTGACTATTTTGCTAATGCTAATACCACTCTATACTGTTCTCCCATATCATGCTTTAAAGCACTACTACTGACAGTACAAACCGTTGCTAATTTTTATCTAATAACAAAACATATTCGTACTTGCTCGTATCGTCAGTACAAGTGCTTTGAAGCAAGACATTTAGGTGCAGTGTAGAGGAACTTGTCCCAACTGGGTGATACCCAATGATATTGAATACATTCTACAATTTACTGCCCTATTGGCTGGACATTACCAATATCAGCATCTTGTTGGTCAGTAATTGCTGCAAACTGAGGTATACTGCGCCGTACACTGTTTGACACAGCAAAGTCCTCCTCCTCCTCCTTTGATGTAATTTCCTCTTCAGAGCTTGGTCTTCTCATTTGGTTTGACCTTGTCTGTTTGTCATCAGGGCTGCTCTTGTAGTCTGCACTAACATGTCCAGAATCTTTCTCCTCATCAGATATAGTGGCCGTGCTTCCTCTAACAGAGGAGGTGTATCCCATGTTATCTTTATCCTCCTTCTCAACGGTTCCGGCCGCCACGCTTCCTCCAAAAGAGGAGGTGGATAGCTTGTTATCTTCATCCTCTACTTCCCCGACGCTGCCATCACTGCTGCCTCTGCTGGCGCTCTTTGTTGTTTCATCCTCTCGTCGACATTTCTTACACATCACCACGGAAATCACTAACACAACCAACACAACTAACATGCTACAGCATGCTGCCAGAATAATGATGAATAAGTCTGTATTATCTGGTATTACCATTGTTGGACCAGCATTGAAGCTTCTCTGGGTCTCTTCTACGTTTGTATAGACTTTGACCGTCGTTGTCTGTTCTTCATCTCTTGGATCACAGATAGTCCATGTTCTCATGGACAAACCTTCACTGTTATTGACCGTGCACACAGCCAACGTAAGGATGGCGCAAGACTGACTGGTATTCCACATGATACTGTTTTCCTGAAAGGTCACAGTGTAGTTTGAGTCGCCTTGAACCGACCAACGTAACTCCGGCGGTGGGTTACCAGTGGACTGACATGTCAGGTTACCTTGGTCAGATGGTCCTTCCACAAGTTCTACGATTGGATCGTCAGGAGGGTAGAGGACGTTGAATGTTAAATCGCACGTGGCCTGATAGTCTTGAAAGGCTTCACTTGTTGAAGTACATGTGAAGGTTACATCGAGGTCGTTTCTAGTGATGTTAAACGGGTAGCTTATCTCTGTGCGGCCCTCGTCGTTGATCTGAAACATTACATCTCCGCCATTATTAATACTTTCCCCATCTGACCGAGTCCATGCTAATATGACTATAGGGTTACCCTTGCTACTATCACATAAAGTAGTTGTGAGCTCACCTTCAACGATAGTTCCACCACCTTGGCATGTTGGTTCATTACCTCCTGGTAGGTACTGCACATCTAGCCTTGCACTAGATGACCGCACAAGGATGCTTCCTGTCCCATTCACAAGAGCACAGTAATACGAACGGCTGTCGATGATCTGGGCGCTGTTCAGCGTTAAAGTGAATCTATTTTCAGTGTTCATAATTTGAACATTATTATTTCCTGATGATATTTGGATGTCCTGGCCAAAGAACCAGTCAATGGTCTGTCCAGTAGCTAGATCATCAGTCTCGCAAGAGAAACTGGCCTCTGCACCACGCATAACGGTTAACGGCATCGGATGTTCTACAAACATTTGTGCCTGTGAAGTTGTAGTCAAACACCAGAGACATATCCTTACTACGAGAACAAACCTTTTCAGTAATGCCATAATAACGATTGGTCGATTCAAAACCTCGACAAGCCTGTGTTTCTTATTTCGAGAGAGAATTTGGACAGTAACTAGATTGACGCTGGATTGTAGCTGGTCTGGTGTTTATAGATTGGAGCTCAGAGTATATATCTATATATATCTTTCTGAATAGATATGACAAAGGTGTGAGATACTTCCTGCTAACAGTTTGCTTCCAGTATTGTAAGCTTTTGTAAATCGCTCAGTATATTGTCCACAGGTTTTCAGCAAAAGAAATGACTTTGGATGGCATTGAAAACTGATCAGTGTAAATTCAATAGTATAGACATGATATGCATGATTGGTTTCAGTGATAGATTATGACAATGCTATCATTTACTTCCTCCTTCATGTAAAAAGTAAAATCTTTTGGCTGTGCATATTTGTCTTAGAAGTTGATTAGGATAGAATGACGTCATGCGACATATACTGAAACCACTCATCAAGTGGTGGCGCTTTCTGTGTACGAAAAGAAAGAACCGACGCGAAATACAAACACTACTTGTTTGACTAAACTAAAGGGATAAAGTTGACATAAATTACTTGAAATGGGGATATCGCTTGACGCATTTGGGTGCAAAATCGTCGAAAATGTCGCAGTGGACTGTAGTTACACTTTGTAATTCTTAGGAAGCGATAATAGAAGCAATTACATAGGAATCTTAAATAATTTACTAGTGTCGTCTGCTTATCTGTTGTATTGTTATTCATGGGACACGGGAAATAGTAAGTCTAGACCCCTTTACCGGCTACGGTTGTCCTTAATTAGGATGCGATATGACAAAATCCTAATAACAAAAATTATCACAACCTCATTTTACTTAAAACTGTATCCCTAACAATAGATCCACATGCCAGAATAACATGAGATGACTGTTATATCCTGGGCTTAGTGAATTCATTTCTAACAAGACTTGCTTATTGATTACTATTTTACTCCACATAAATCTGTACGTGTCAGTAGCATAATTTAATTGTCCCAATGCAATTCAGAATTCCTCGACTTGGGTCTGGAGAAAAGAAAAACAGAAAATCTCAAAATTATCAAGTAGAACAACTTGATTAATCTCATCATGACACAAACTGTGGGTCACTCCTTCCAAGAAATAATTTGTTTCCAGAGTTACTTCACTTGCTGAACACCATCTGCACAGATCTTACCTGGTAATTAAGATTGTGGAGAAATTTTCAACCTATCATTGTTCCATTATGGAAAGCTCTTTACCATTAGGGGATCATTTTCCAACACATAAGAGTCCAAGTTTTAATTTGCAATGAGCTTGATGTTGGTCTACCTGAATACTTACTGTACTAGGCCTACCGTATCTAGCTAGTACTGTAGTCTCGGTTGTGGGATTTAGGAACTAGGCCTATATAAACAATGTCAATGGTATTGCTGCGTTACGACTAACGTTACTGCATTGTAACTTCGATTTGTCGTTCCACTTGCTCGAGTCATTACAGGGGAAAGAATGGTTTTCAAAGTTGGTTCTTAAAGTCAGAAGTAAAGTACTCACCACTCTGGTTGTCATAGCATGTCTCTCTTGTGAAAAGTACAAATACTCTTTTGAAAAAATGGCTAAAATGAAATTCAATTTCAGAGTAGAATACACACTGAATGTATGGAGACGTACAGATGATCTGGGTTTTTGCCGTACACAGAAAGCGCCTTCATTAATTTTCAAGGCTTCACTGCTAAAACACACTGTGTCAGTGTTCTATCCATATCAATTTCTATGGTATTTGTCTTTCTATTGCTCCATATTGCTTTGACTTTCTTCATTTTCTTTGGGGGAGGTTTTGTTCATTATTTCTTTTTCTTATTCCAGTTCTGTAGTATTATTATCAGACAGGCTTATTATTTCAATGAAGGTTTCTTGACGATATAGCAGACTACATTGTTGCTAGGCAACAATTGTTTATTCAAAAGGTCACTGAAAACAAACAAAATAACATTTCCCAGACTTTTAAAATTAGATAATTATTATCCAGAAGGTTTGGCTCCTATTTAAGCAATGCATTAAAACAAAACAAATATGCAAGTTAGTAGAGAGAGTCTTTGGTGGCTAGGTATCATGTGGTATGGGATTTTACAGTTTTTGGTACAAATGTCGATTGTTTTAGAACTTTGAGAAATATGAGGTTTAAAGAGGATCCCGGATCCTTTCCTATCCCCTCCACTTAACCCACTCTCCCCCATTTCACCCCTCCTGTCCTGTCACTTCCCTAATTGATCTGTTTTCTCTTCTTAATGCTTATATATGCTAATATCCCAAGGAGGTAAACTTGGACCAATCTCATATTTTGTGAGTAGGAGGACCACATTTAGGAGCAACAGCCTATAGTTTTTTAGGGAGATCAAAGGTCATTTGGGGTCATGGGGGGTCAAATTGAGTAAACCTTGTAAACACGATATCTCAAAAGAAAAGAGTGGATCAATCTTGCATTTTGTGTGAAGGAGTACCACATGAGTTTCAAGATCCCTACGGTTGTTGGTGGAGGTCCAAGTCCATTTGGGGTCACTAGAGGTCAAATTGTGAAAACCTTGTAAACATGATAACTCAAGAAGGAAAGGTTGGATGAATCTCATATTTAGTATGTAGTTGGTACATTTTCAGTACAAGATTTTATTGAGGTCAAAGGTCACTTGAAGTCACCTGACGCCAAATTGTGGAAACCTTGTTTTATAAGCTACAGTATCATCCACAGACCAGCCTATCAGATAACATGTGCGTTACGCCTCATACGATTAGGAGGCTATTGGCAATTGGAAATGAGCTTATGGGCATCTCTAGAATCTAACACTGAAAACACCCCATTGGCTTAATCGTGCCGCTCGGAAACCTTATTTTGCGTGCAGAAAGGTGTACTTTGTAGTACATCGGTTCTATTGCATGTTTTCCGTCATATTGATTTCAGGTCCGATGTACAGTAGTTCCGTTGTTACCAGGCAACGTTTATGAAACTAAACAGTTCATCTAGTTAGATTTTTTACTAAGACCAATCTCAATGCGAAATACAGTAATTGTGTAAAACGGTCTTACTTTGGCAGTGAGTTCACAAGCTTTTGTCTGGATCGGCTTGTTGATCTCAATTTGTGTAGTCTCTTCCAACAGTTTCAGCTTAGCAAGGCCTTAAAAGTAACGTTCAACTTTCGTCACGTTTATGATTATGGGACAACTTGAACAAACCTTGCTAGGTCTGTGAGCAATTTTATGTTGTCTAGGCCAGCAACAGTTGGGTAGAATAGGGTTCGATAACACAACAACCTGAAAAAGAATACCAGTCAGAATACCAATACACTTAAGATGGCAAAACATCTCCTTAATTATTTCTTAAGGCATTTTCCTACTGGCTATCAGTCATAATTTGAAAAGTATAGAAAAGTTTAAGGAGTTTTGAGACAAGTTTGCTGTTGTGGCTGCTAGGATTTTTGGAAGATAGATGCTGTTACAACCTCAGATTTTCATTGTTTCAAGTTTAAATTTTATACTGCAAAGAAACATGACTTTCCAATGCGCAATTACGTAGCACCATGTAGTCTGCCTAACTGCCTAACCTTTGTTCATAGAAAGTATTGTTGCAGATCTTTACTTTAGAGACTTGAAGAACAATCATAGGCCTACTGGCGAGTGAAATTTGGCGAGTAGATTTTTAGCCACGGTTGCCAAATAGCGAGTACTTTTAAAAATATTTGTCAAGGCCTGAAAACATTCAAAACATGATTTCTCATGGTAGAAATCATGGATACTTTTCATACATGGTATATGGATTTGCCATATTGGGTACAAGAATCCTATTGCATGTGAGGTCAAATCTCATATAGGTCACCAGGAGGTCAAACTCTGAAAAAACTTTTACATGATATCTAATGATGGAAATTGTGGATACCTCTAATACTTGGTGTGTGGATTCATAATATTGAGATTTGAGAACAATACCCCTATTGTTTTTGGTGGAGGTGTGTATAGCCATGTACAGTAGACTGACCTGTGTTTATCATGCCATAGTGGTATTGTATATAATAGCTACAGTAGTTCTGGTTATACTAACAAGCAGAAGTCTAGTGCATTGAAGTCATCGAAACCTCAATGCATTTTGCATTCTGGTTAACTTCATACATCTCTGTCCTTAGCCATAAAGTGTACACATGATATCATGTACTGTATGTATGGCAATACATCAACACAGCACAACTATGTTTAAAATGATGACTCCATTAATTTTTAGTTAATACTACAGAGGGTCCAGTGACACCCCTAGGCTATGTAATGAATGAGGATTACATTAATGTTTAATAAACACTACAGAGGGTCCAGTGATACCCCTAGGCTATGTAATGAATGATGATGACATTAATGTTTAGTTAACACTACAGAGGGTCCAGTGATACCCCTAGGCTATGTAATGAATAATGATTACATTAATGTCTAGTTACCACTACAGAGGGTCCAGTGATACCCCTAGGCTATGTAATGAATGATGACTCCATTAATGTTTAGTTAACTCTACAGAGCGTCCAGTGATACCCTAGGCTATGTAATGAATGATGATGACATTAATGTTTAGTTAATACTACAGAGGGTCCAGTGATACCCCTAGGCTATGTAATGAATGATGGATGACTCCATTAATGTTTAGTGAACACTACAGAGGGTCCAGTGATACCCCTAGGCTATGTAATGAATGAGAAGTCCAATAATGTTTAGTGAACACTACAGAGGGTCCAGTGACACCCCTAGGCTATGTAATGAATAGTTTTCGAGTAAGCGTGTTCAGAATCTTTCTCCTCATGGGATATACTGGCCATGCTTCCTCTAACAGAGGAGGTGTATCCCACCTTATCGTAATCCTCATCCTCAATGGATCTGGCCGCCACGCTTCCTCCAACAGAGGAGGTGTATCCCTCATTATCTTCATCCTCTACTCCACCAACCCTGCGATCCCGGCTGCTGCCTCTGCTGGCGCTCTTTGTAGTTACATCCTCTTGTCGACATTTATTCCACATCGCCACGGAAATGACTAACACAACCAATACCAACACCAACATGCTACAGCATACTGCCAGAATAATGATGATTGTTGTGAAGTATGTATTATCTGGTATTACCATTGTTGGACGAGTATTGAAGCTTCTCTGGGTCTCTTCTACCTTTGTATAGACTTTGACCGTCGTTGTCTGTTCTTCATCTCTTGGATCACAGATAGTCCATGTTCTCATGGACAAACCTTCACTGTTATTGACCGTGCACACAGCCAACGTTAAGATGTTGCAAGACTGACTGGTATTCCACATGATACTGTTTTCCTGAAAGGTCACAGTGTAGTTTGAGTCGCCTTGAACCGACCAACGTAACTCCGGCGGTGGGTTACCAGTGGACTGACATGTCAGGTTACCTTGGTCAGATGGTCCTTCCACAAGTTCTACGATTGGATCGTCAGGAGGGTAGAGGACGTTGAATGTTAAATCGCACGTGGCCTGATAGTCTTGAAAGGCTTCACTTGTTGAAGTACATGTGAAGGTTACATCGAGGTCGTTTCTAGTGATGTTAAACGGGTAGCTTATCTCTGTGCGGCCCTCGTCGTTGATCTGAAACATTACATCTCCGCCATTATTAATACTTTCCCCATCTGACCTAGTCCATGCTAATATGACTATAGGGTTACCCTTGCTACTATCACATAAAATAGTTGTGAGCTCACCTTCAACGATAGTTCCACCACCTTTGCACGTTGGTTCATTACCTCCCGGTAGGTACTGCACATCTAGCCTCGCACTAAGTGACCGCTCAAGGATGATTCCTGCCCCATTCACAACAGCACAGTAATACACACGGCTGTCAATGATCTGGGCGCTGTTCAGCGTTAAAGTGAATTTGTTTTCAGTGTTCATAATTTGAACATTAATATTTCCTGATGATATCTGGATGTCCTGGCCAAAGAACCAGTCAATCGTCTGTCCAGTAGCTAGATCATCAGTCTCGCAAGAGAAACTGGCCTCTGCACCACGCATAACGGTTAACGGCATGGGATGTTGTACAAACATTTGTGCCTGTGAAGTTGCAGTCAAACACCAGAGACATATCCTTACTACGAGAAGAAACCTTTTCAGTAATGCCATAATAACGATTGGTCGATTCAAAAGCTCGACAAGCCTGTGTTTCTTATTTCGAGAGAGAATTTCGACAGTAACTAGATTGATGCTGGATTGTAGCTGTTCTGGTGTTTATTGGTTGGAGCTCAGAGTATATATATATCTATATATATCTTTCTGAATAGAAATGACAAAGGTGGTAGGTACATCCTGCTAACAGTTTGCTTTTAGTATTGTAAGCTTTTTGTAAATCGCTCAGTATATTGTCCACAGATTTTCAGCAAAAGAAATGACTTTGGATGGCATTGAAAACTGATCAGTGTAAATTCAATAGTATAGACATGATATGCATGATTGGTTTCAGTGATAGATTCTTACAGTGCTATCAATTACTTCCTCCTTCATGTAAAAAGTCAAATCTTTTGGCTGTGTGTATTTGTCTTAGAAGTTGATTAGGATAGAATGACGTCATGCGACATATACTGAAACCACTCATCAAGTGGTGGCGCTTTCTGTGTACGGCAAGAAAGAACCGGCGCGAAATACAAACACTACTTGTTTGACTAAACTAAAGTGATAAAGTTGACATAAATTTCTCGAAATGGGGATATCGCTTGATGCATTTGGGTACAAAATCGTCGAAAATGTCGCAGTGGACTGTAGTTACACTTTGTAATTCTTAGGAAGCGATAGTAGAAGCAATTACATAGGAATCTTAAATAATTTACTAGTGTCGTCTGCTTATCTGTTGTATTGTTATTCATGGGACACGGGAAATAGTAAGTCTAGACCCCTTTACCGGCTACGGTTGTCCTTAATTAGGATGCGATATGACAAAATCCTAATAACAAAAATTATCACAACCTCATTTTACTTAAAACTGTATCCCTAACAATAGATCCACATGCCAGAATAACATGGGATGACTGTTATATCCTGGGCTTAGTGAATTCATTTCTAACAAGACTTGCTTATTGATTACTATTTTACTCCACATAAATCTGCACGTGTCAGTAGCATAATTTAATTGTCCCAATGCAATTCAGAATTCCTCGACTTGGGTCTGGAGAAAAGAAAAACAGAAAATCTCAAAATTATCAAGTAGAACAACTTGATTAATCTCATCATGACACAAACTGTGGGTCACTCCTTCCAAGAAATAATTTGTTTCCAGAGTTACTTCACTTGCTGAACACCATCTGCAAAGATATCACCTGGTAATTAAGATTGTGGAGAAATTTTCAACCTATCATTGTTCCATTATGGAAAGCTCTTTACCATTAGGGGATCATTTTCCAACACATAAGCCACTGTCCAAGTTTTAAGTTGCAATGAGCTTGATGTTGGTCTACCTGAATACTTACTGTACTAGGCCTACCGTATCTAGCTAGTACTGTAGTCTCGGTTGTGGGATTTAGGAACTAGGCTTATAACAATGTCAATGGTATTGCTGCGTTACGACTAACGTTACTGCATTGTAACTTCGATTTGTCGCTCCACTTGCTCGGGTCATTACAGGGGAAAGAATGGTTTTCAAAGTTGGTTCTTAAAGTCAGAAGTAAAGTACTCACCACTCTGGTCGTCATAGCATGTCTCTCTTGTGAAAAGTACAAATACTCTTTCGAAAAAACGGCTAAAATGAAATTCAGTTTCAGAGTAGAATACACACTGAATGTATGGAGACGTACAGATGATCTGGGTTTTTGCCGTACACAGAAAGCGCCTTCATTAATTTTCAAGGCTTCACTGCTAAAACACACTGTGTCAGTGTTCTATCCATATCAATTTCTATGGTATTTGTCTTTCTATTGCTCCATATTGCTTTGACTTTCTTCATTTTCTTTGGGGGAGGTTTTGTTCATCATTTCTTTTTCTTATTCCAATGCTGTAGTATTATTATCAGACAGGCTTATTATTTCAATGAAGGTTTCTTGACGATATAGCAGACTACATTGTTGCTAGGCAACAATTGTTTTTTCAAAAGGTCACTGAAAACAAACAAAATAACATTTCCCAGACTTTTAAAATTAGATAATTATTATCCAGAAGGTTTGGCTCCTATTTAAGCAATGCATTAAAACAAAACAAATATGCAAGTTAGTAGAGAGAGTCTTTGGTGGCTAGGTATCATGTGGTATGGGACTTTACAGTTTTTGGTACAAATGTCGATTGTTTTAGAACTTTGAGAAATATGAGGTTTAAAGAGGATCCCGGATCCTTTCCCATCCCCTCCACTTAACCCACTCCCCCCCCATTTCACCCCTCCTGTCCTGTCACTTCCCTAATTGATCTGTTTTCTCTTCTTAATGCTTTTAGTTCCCTTTTTGGTTTCGATGATAATCGTACCCAATAGCATTCATGCAGAGGGAGAGTGCGTGTACGTGTGTGTGAGGCCTCACTTGTAAACACGATATCTCAATAAGGGAAGCTTGGACCAATCTAATACATGGTGTATATGAGTACCACATTGAGTAGAAAACCTTATTATTTTGTGGAGAGGTCAAAGGTCATTTGGGTCATCAGGGGCCAAATAGTGAAAACCTTGTACACACAATATCCCAAGGAGGTAAACTTGGACCAATCTCATATTTTGTGAGTAGGAGGACCACATTTAGGAGCAACAGCCTATAGTTTTTTTAGGGAGATCAAAGGTCATTTGGGGTCATCGGGGGTCAAATTGAGTAAACCTTGTAAACACGATATCTCAAAAGAAAAGAGTGGATCAATCTTGCATTTTGTGTGAAGGAGTACCACATGAGTTTCAAGATCCCTACGGTTGTTGGTGGAGGTCCAAGTCCATTTGGGGTCACTAGAGGTCAAATTGTGAAAACCTTGTGAACATGATAACTCACTCAAGAAGGAAAGGTTGGATGAATCTCATATTTAGTATGTAGTTGGTACATGTTCAGTACAAGATTTTATTGAGGTCAAAGGTCACTTGAAGTCACCTGACGCCAAATTGTGGAAACCTTGTTTTATAAGCTACAGTATCATCCACAGACCAGCCTATCAGATAACATGTGCGTTACGCCTCATACGATTAGGAGGCTATTGGCAATTGGAAATGAGCTTATGGGCATCTCTAGAATCTAACACTGAAAACACCCCATTGGCTTAATCGTGCCGCTCGGAAACCTTATTTTTCGCGCAGAAAGGTGTACTTTGTAGTACATCGGTTCTATTGCACGTTTTCCGTCATATTGATTTCAGGTCCGATGTACAGTAGTTCCGTTGTTACCAGGCAGCGTTTATGAAACTTAACAGTTCGTCTAGTAAGATTTTTTACTAAGACCAATCTCAATGCGAAATACAGTAATTGTGTAAAACGGTCTTAGTTTGGCAGTGAGTTCACAAGCTTTTGTCTGGACCGACTTGTTGGTCTCAATTTGTGTAGTCTCTTCCAACAGTTTCAGCTTAGCAAGGCCTTAAAAGTAACATTCAACTTTCGTCAGGTTTATGATTATGGGACAACTTGGACAAACCTGGCTAGGTCTGTGAGCAATTTTATGTTGTCTAGGCCAGCAATGGTTGGGTAGAATAGGGTTCGATAACACAACCTGAAAAAGAATACCAGTCAGAATACCAATACACTTAAGATGGCAAAACATCTCCTTAATTATTTCTTAAGGCATTTTCCTACTGGCTATCAGTCATAATTTGCAAAGTATAGAAAAATTTAAGGAGTTTTGAGACAAGTTTGCTGTTGTTGCTGCTAGGATTTTTGGAAGATAGATGCTGTTACAACCTCAGATTTTCATTGTTTCAAGTTTAAATTTTATACTGCAAAGAAACATGACTTTCCAATGCGCAATTACGTAGCACCATGTAGTCTGCCTAACTGCCTAACCTTTGTTCATAGAAAGTATTGTTGCAGATCTTTACTTTAGAGACTTGAAGAACAATCATAGGCCTACTGGCGAGTGAAATTTGGCGAGTAGATTTTTAGCCACGGTTGCCAAAAAGCGATTACTTTTAAAAATATTTGTCAAGGCCTGAAAACATTCAAAACATGATTTCTCATGGTAGAAATCATGGATACTTTTCATACATGGTATATGGATTTGCCATATTGGGTACAAGAATCCTATTGCATGTGAGGTCAAATCTCATATAGGTCACCAGGAGGTCAAACTCTGAAAAACCTTTTACATGATATCTAATGATGGAAATTGTGAATACCTCTAATACTTGGTGTGTGGATTCATAATATTGAGTACAATACCCCTATTGTTCTTGGTGGAGGTGTGTATAGCCATGTACAGTAGACTGACCTGTGTTTATCATGCCATAGTGGTATTGTTATAGCTACAGTAGTTCTGGTTATACTAACAAGCAGAAGTCTAGTGCATTGAAGTCATCGAAACCTCAATGCATTTTGCATTCTGGTTAACTTCATACATCTCTATCCTTAGCCATAAAGTGTACACATGATATCATGTATGTATGGCAATACATCAACACAGCACAACTATGTTTAAAATGATGACTCCATTAATGTTTAGTTAATACTACAGAGGGTCCAGTGACACCCCTAGGCTATGTAATGAATGAGGATTACATTAATGTTTAATAAACACTACAGTGGGTCCAGTGATACCCCTAGGCTATGTAATGAATGATGATGACATTAATGTTTAGTTACCACTACAGAGGGTCCAGTGATACCCCTAGGCTATGTTATGAATCATAACACCATTAATGTTTAGTTAATACTACAGAGGGTCCAGTGACACCCCTAGGCTATGTAATGAATAGTTTTCGAGTAAGCGTGTTCAGAATCTTTCTCTTCATGGGATATACTGGCCATGCTTCCTCTAACAGAGGAGGTGTATCCCACCTTATCGTAATCCTCATCCTCAATGGATCTGGCCGCCACGCTTCCTCCAACAGAGGAGGTGTATCCCTCATTATCTTCATCCTCTACTCCACCAACCCTGCGATCCCGGCTGCTGCCTCTGCTGGCGCTCTTTGTTGTTTCATCCTCTTGTCGACATTTATTCCACATCACCATGGAAATCACTAACACAACCAATACCAACACCAACATGCTACAGCATACTGCCAGAATAATGATGATTGTCAAGTATGTATTATCTGGTATTACCGTTGTTGGACCAGTATTGAAGCTTCTCTGGGTCTCTTCTACGTTTGTATAGACTTTGACCGTTGTTGTCTGTTCTTCATCTCTTGGATCACAGATAGTCCATGTTCTCATGGACAAACCTTCACTGTTATTGACCGTGCACACAGCCAACGTTAAGATGTTGCAAGACTGACTGGTATTCCACATGATACTGTTTTCCTGAATGGTCACAGTGTAGTTTGAGTCGCCTTGAACCGACCAATGTAACTCCGGCGGTGGGTTACCCGTGGACTGACATGTCAGGTTACCTTGGTCAGGTGGTCCTTCTACGGGTTCTACGATTGGATCGTCAGGAGGGTAGAGAACGTTGAATGTTAAATCGCACGTGGCCCGATAGTCTTGGAAGGCTTCACTTGTTGAAGTACATGTGAAGGTTACATCGAGGTCGTTTCTAGTGATGTTAAACGGGTAGCTTATCTCTGTGCGGCCCTCGTCGTTGATCTGAAACATTACATCTCCGTCATGATTAATACTTTCCCCATCTGACCGAGTCCATTCTAATATGACTATAGGGTTACCCTTGATAGTATCACATAAAATAGTTGTGAGCTCACCTTCAACGATAGTTCCACCACCTTGGCATGTTGGTTCATTACCTCCCGGTAGGTACTGCACATCTAGCCTTGCACTAGATGACCGCAAAACGATTCCTGACCCATTCACAAGAGCACAGTAATACGAGCGGCTGTCGATGATCTGGGCGCTGTTCAGCGTTAAAGTGAATCTGTTTTCAGTGTTCATAATTTGAACATTATTATTTCCTGATGATATCTGGATGTCCTGTCCAAAGAACCAGTTAATGGTCTGTCCAGTAGCTAGATCATCAGTCTCGCAAGAGAAACTGGCCTCTGCACCACGCATAACCGTTAACGGCATGGGATGTTCTACAAACATTTGTGCCTGTGAAGTTGCAGTCAAACACCAGAGACAAATCCTTACTAGGGGAAGAAACCTTCTAAGTAATGCCATGATGACGATTGGTCAATTCAAAAGCTTGACAAGCCTGTGCTTCTTATTTCGAGAAAGAATTTCGACAGCAACTAGATTGACGCTGGATTGTAGCTGGTCTGGTGTTTATAGGCTGGAGCTCAGAGTATATATCTATATATATCTTTCTGAATAGAAATGACAAAGGTGTGAGATACTTCTTGCTAACAGTTTACTTCCAGTATTGTAAGCATTTGTAAATCGCTCAGTGTTTTGTCCACAGATTTTCAGCAAAAGAAATGACTTTGGCTGGCATTGAAAACTGATCAGTGTAAATTCAATAGTATAGACATGATATGCATGATTGGTTTCAGTGATAGTTTATGACAATGCTATCAATTACTTCCTTCAGCTAAAAAGTCAAATCTTTTGGCTGTGTGTATTTGTCTCTCTATTACTCCATATTGCTTTGACTTACTTCAGGTTTTGGGGAGAGGTTTTGTTCATAATTTCTTTTTCTTATTCCAATGCTGTAGTATTATTATCAGACAGGCTTATTACAGTATTACAACAAAGTTTTCTTGAGGATATAGCAGACTACATTGTTGCTAGGCAACAATTGTTTTTTCAAAAGGTCAGTGAAAACAAACAAAACAAAAGTTCCCAGACTTTTACAATTAGATTAATATGATCCAGAAGGACTGGCTCCTAGTAAAGCTTTGCAAAACAAATATGCAAGTTAGTAGAGAAAGTCTTTGGTGGCTAGGAATCATGTGGTATGGGATTTTACAGTTTTTGGTACAAATGTCAATTGTTTTAGAAGTTTGAGAAACGTGAGGTTTAAAGAGGATTCCGGATCCTTTCCCATCCCCGCCACTTAACGCCCCTCCAATTAACCCACCGCATTTCACCCCTCCTGTCCTGTCACTTCCCTAATTGCTCTTCTTAATGCTTTTAGTTCCCTTTTTAACTTCATGCATCTTTATCCTTAGCCATTAAGTGTACACATGATATCATGTATGTATGGCAATACATCAATACAGCAATACTATGTGATACTAAATGATGACTCCATTAATGTTTAGTTAACACTACAGAGGGAACAGTGACACCCCTAGGCTATGTAATGAATGATGACTCCATTAATGTTTAGTTAACACCACAGAGGGAACAGTGATACCCCTAGGCTATGTAATGAATGATGACTCCATTAATGTTTATTTAACACTTAAGAGGGTCCAGTGATACCCCAGGCTATGTAATGAATCATAACACCATTAATGTTTAGTTAACACTACAGAGGGTTTAGTGACACCCCTAGGCTATGTAATGAATAGTTTTCGAGTAAGTGTGTTCAGAATCTTTCTCCTCATGGGATATACTGGCCATGCTTCCTCTAACAGAGGAGGTGTATCCCACCTTATCGTAATCCTCATCCTCAATGGATCTGGCCGCCACGCTTCCTCCAACAGAGGAGGTGTATCCCTCATTATCTTCATCCTCTACTCCACCAACCCTGCGATCCCGGCTGCTGCCTCTGCTGGCCCTCTTTGTTGTTACATCCTCTTGTCGACATTTATTCCACATCGCCACGGAAATCACTAACACAACCAATACCAACACCAACATGCTACAGCATACTGCCAGAATAATGATGATTGTCAAGTATGTATTATCTGGTATTACCATTGTTGGACGAGTATTGAAGCTTCTCTGGGTCTCTTCTACGTTTGTATAGACTTTGACCGTCGTTGTCTGTTCTTCATCTCTTGGATCACAGATAGTCCATGTTCTCATGGACAAACCTTCACTGTTATTCACCGTGCACACAGCAAACGTTAGGATGGCGCAAGACTGACTGGTATTCCACATGATACTGTTTTCCTGAATGGTCACAGTGTAGTTTGAGTCGCCTTGAACCGACCAACGTAACTCCGGCGGTGGGTTACCCGTGGACTGACATGTCAGGTTACCTTGGTCAGATGGTCCTTCTACGGGTTCTACGATTGGATCGTCAGGAGGGTAGAGGACGTTGAATGTTAAATCGCACGTGGCCCGATAGTCTTGGAAGGCTTCATTTGTTGAAGTACATGTGAAGGTTACATCGAGGTCGTTTCTAGTGATGTTAAACGGGTAGCTTATCTCTGTCCTGCCCTCGTCGTTGATCTGAAACGTTACATCTGTGTCGTGATTAATAATTTCCCCATCTGACCGAGTCCATTCTAATATGACTATAGGGTTACCCTTGCTACTGTCACATAAAATAGTTGTGAGCTCACCTTCAACGATAGTTCCACCACCTTGGCACGTTGGTTCATTACTTCCCGGTAGGTACTGCACATCTAGCCTTGCACTAAGTGACTGCACAAGGATGCTTCCTGACCCATTCACAACAGCGCAGTAATACGAACGGCTGTCGATGATCTGGGCGCTGTTCAACGTTAAAGTGAATCTGTTTTCAGTGTTCATAATTTGAACATTATTTCCTGATGATATCTGGATGTCCTGGCCAAAGAACCAGTCAATGGTCTGTCCAGTAGCTAGATCATCAGTCTCGCAAGAGAAACTGGCCTCTGCACCACGCATAACCGTTAACGCCATGGGATGTTCTACAAACATTTGTGCCAGTGAAGTTGCAGTCAAACACCAGAGACATATCTGTACTACGAGAAGAAACCTGTTGAGTAATGCCATGATAACGATTGGTCGATTCAAAACCTCGACAAGCCTGTGCTTCTTATTTCGAGAGAGAATTTGGACAGTAACTAGATTGGCGCTGGATTGTAGCTGTTCTGGTGTTTATGGGTTGGAGCTCAGAGTATATATATATCTATATATATCTTTCTGAATAGAAATGACAAAGGTGTGAGATACTTCTTGCTAACAGTTTGCTTCCAGTATTGTAAGCATTTGTAAATCGCTCAGTGTTTTGTCCACAGATTTTCAGCAAAAGAAATGACTTTGGATGGCATTGAAAACTGATCAGTGTAAATTCAATAGTATAGACATGATATGCATGATTGGTTTCAGTGATAGATTCTTACAGTGCTATCAATTACTTCTCCTTCATGTAAAAAGTCAAATCTTTTGGCTGTGTGTATTTGTCTCTCTATTACTCCATATTGCTTTGACTTCTTTCAGGTTTTTGGGGAAGGTTTTGTTCATGATTTCTTTTTCTTATTCCAATGCTGTAGTATTATGATCAGACAGGCTTATTATTACAACAAAGTTTTCTTGAGGATATAGCAGACTACATTGTTGCTAGGCAACAATTGTTTTTTCAAAAGGTCAGTGAAAACAAACAAACAAAAGTTCACAGACTTTTAAAATTAGATTATTATTATCCAGAAGGACTGGCTCCTAGTAAAGGTTTGCAAAACAAATATGCAAGTTAGTAGAGAAAGTCTTTGGTGGCTAGGAATCATGTGGTACGGGATTTTACAGTTTTTGGTACAAATGTCAATTGTTTTAGAAGTTTGAGAGATGTGAGGTTTAAAGAGGATTCCGAATCCTTTCCCATCCCCGCCACTTAACGCCCCTCCAATCAACTCACTGCATTTCACCACTCCTGTCCTGTCACTTCCCTAATTGTTCTTTTTAATGCTTTTAGTTCCCTTTTTAAATTCATACATCTCTATCCTTAGCCATTAAGTGTACACATGATAACATGTACTGTATGTATGGCAATACATCAATACAGCAAGTTAATGCTACAGATGGTCCAGTGACACCCCTAGGCTACAGTAGTTAATGAATCATAACAATATTAATGTTTAGTGAACACTAAAGAGGGTCCAGTGATACCCCTTGGCTATGTAATGAATGATGACTATATCAAGTTTCAAGTTAATTTTCAAGTTTATTTTCTGCTTTCCATATAAATAAACAGTAACAGAATCAATGAGTAATTTACTCACATTATGATGAAATAACAATAAACAAAGTTCAAAATATGCTATAATGGAAGTGGAGGAACCAGAAGAAAGTAGAGACTTTTCGAGTCTGGACCCTTAACAAACAAAAGAAAATTTCAAAACTCACATAAGTACAGAGAGAGTAAAGAGAAAAAACAGAGAAAAAAATAAATAAAGAGGAAGGGAAGATAGGTAAAGCAAATCCATACAAAGAGACAATGTAACAACTCAGAGTGGGTGGTTTGTACTAATATTTATAAGGTATTTTAAAGAAAACTCAAGCATTAAATGCTTGAGTTTTCTTTAAAATGAGTTAACAGTATTTGAATTTTTGATATCTTGATCAAGTGAGTTCCAGAAATGTACACCATTACTTCGTACTTGGTTTTGACTGTGGATAGTTCTAGAATATGGTTGACTTAAAGAGTGTTAAAGAGTGTTAAAGGTATGATATTCTGAGTTACTACAATAGAAATGATTGAAAGCTACTGTGAGCTACCTTTTGAAATTTCATATAAAAAAATCCCAAGTTGATATTGATATAGGTCAAAGAGAGTAAGAATTTTAAGCTCTTTAAAGAGAGGTGCAGTATAACACCTAAAATGTGTATTACAAATATTACGAATGACACGTTTTTGTAGTCTATATAACCTTTCAAGTGTTGTTCTGTGAGTACATCACCACATTAATGTTTAATAAACACTACAGAGGGTCCAGTGATACCCCTAGGCAATGTAATGAAAGATGATTACTAGTGTTGCGCCGATATTACCAATATCGGTTTTGGCCGATATCCGATATTATCATCCCAATATCGGTCCGATACCGATACGATACCGATATTTTTTAACAGACAAAGTAAAGGCAAAATCGTACTTTTTAGTCATGCATACATTCACAAATAACTCTTCAAGTAAACAACAAAATATGGTGTTTTGTTTTCCTTTTGTCCTAAGTTGAAAAGAATCACTTTTTTTCCTGATTTTGAAAAAGAAAATGGTAATTGAAATCCAACCGGAATCTTTTTCACTGCAGCGCTGCACACGATAATAAAATGGACGCAGTAAATGTGAGCCTTAACATCGTAAAGACTTACAAGTAGCTACAGTGTTAACGTATGCTTGCAAAATTGCATCTTAATTAGGTTCGAACTGTCGATCACAATGTAAAAGTTAAAATTTATTGAGTTTATACTCAATGTACAACTTATTCACTTGACCGAATAGAGAAAAAAAACTGAAAATCAGTAGAGAAATGACCAATTGTGTACGGAAAGTAAGGTGGTATGGTACACCTTTCGAATATTACGAAAGATCGAGCAAAACACTTTCGAAAAATTCACGCAAAACTGGCATATCGTACTAAATGCAACTAATGTCATGTAAACAAGGCTCTAGTGCATCCATTTATGAATATACCGTAAGACCAAATCTGTTGATAAGCGGGGGAAAAAGAAAGTATTTTCTAGAATTTCCAAAAATACGGAAAAAATTATATCCTACCATACTTAAGTGTATAGCAAATAGCCTAACCACCTCGGCGGTTACGGATTTCACGTAACTAAAAAGTTCCCTGGCAACGTGCCAAAATATGTTAACAAACAGGTGTACACGGGGGATGAGCTCACAGTTGTGTGGGAAGGTACCTGGGAAAATTCACAGCACATGTACCGTGGTAGTTGCAAGGTATAGGGTTAACATTGCAGTTGTAAAAATGTACGCATAGTGCACGCTATTCATTGTTAGGCAGTCTAGAAACAGGGCTTTTGCTGAACGTTGTTTGTTTCATAACATCGGAGGTTTTGTAAGGTGCACTTTTTAAAGATTGAAACACAGATTAAATCTCGTTTCATTTTATAACATAATATAGCTACTCTAACTTGTCATTTTAAAATTTTCATCAGTTTCGTGACAATTTAAATAAAAAAAGTTGTCAGTATTTTGCATCCGCAACTGCGAATTTTTTCATCGCCAGACACGCAAAAAATGCCAAAATTTTCCCACGAGGGGTTCTACCCCATGACCCCACCAAGACCTTAAGGCGGGCCCCTGGACACCACGCCTTTATGCTCGCACGCTACGCATGCTCGGCGTGTTCGTTGGGCGAACATAGGCGGGAAATCGGCAGTGTGTTCGCGAAAATTGAACAAGGTTTTCCAACACTGCTGAACTGTGCAGTTATGCATTATGTTCAAGGTTTTCACGGAGGCCTTTGGGAAAATGAATGGTTAGTACAGTGTATGTATATGCTGCACTTATGCTGTGTGTAGGCCAAGGTTCACGAACGAAGGTCATTGGTTATATTCGCGCGCCGTAGACGTGTTTTTAGAGGTTCAGGTCTACATGGATATTAATCGAAAATGAATCTGAGTTTAACTGACGCTAAAGAAATGGATCGTCTTGGACAGATTAACAAATCATTGCAAGTATAAAGAAGTAGCTCTGCTGTTAAAAAGAAAAGTTCAATATCGGTTTGCTGTTATCGGCAATTAGGCAAAATTTTACCGATACCGATATGCTGCCGATATTGCAAATATCGGCCGATACCGATATTGAAAACGATTATCGTAGCAACACTAATGATTACATTAATGTTAAGTTAACACTACAGAGGGTCCAGTGACACCCCTAGGCTACAGTATGTTATGTATCATAACACCATTAATGTTTAGTTAACACTACAGAAGGCCACTGATACCCCTAGGCTATGTAATGAATCAATTACACCATTAATGTTTAGTTAACACTACAGAGGGTCCAGTGATATCCCTAGGCTATGTAATAAATGATGATTACATTAATGTTAAGTTAACACTAATTACAGAGGGTCCAGTGACATCCCTAGGCTATGTTATGAATCATTACACCATTAATGTTTAGTGAACAATAAAGAGGGTCCAGAACAATAAAGAGGGTCCAGTGATACCGCTAGGCTTCTTCTTTTTGGTGCTACGGAACATGAATTGGACAGAGTTCAAAGATTGCAGAACAATGCTGCCCGGTTGGTATGTTCCATATCCAAGCGAGATCACATTACTACAACACTTAAAGAACTCCACTGGCTGCCAATAAGGGAAAGGATTCAGTTTAAACTCTGTCTTTTTGTCTTTAAATCCATGAACAATACTGCACCTGTTTATTTATCCAATCTACTGTCACCATATACGCCTCAAAGAACTCTCCGCTCTACTCATGACATAACCCACTTGAATGTTCCTAGAACGAACAAGGTCTTGGGTCAGAAATCGTTCAGTGTAGCCGGTCCACAGTCATGGAACAATCTCCCTCGTACTACAAGAGAAACTGACAATATCTCTCAATTTCGTAGTAATCTTAAGACTCACCTATTTCCATGCTAATTTGTGTCTGTGTCACAAGCGCTATGATCTAGATGGAATAGCGCTATATAAATATTAATTGTTATGTTATGTAGGCTATGTAATGAATGATGACTCCATTAATGTTTAGTGAACAATAAAGAGGGTCCAGTGATACCCCTTGGCTATGTAATGAATGATGACTACATTACTGTTTAATAAACACTACAGAGGGTCCAGTGATACCCCTAGGCTATGTAATGAATGATGACTCCATTAATGTTTAGTTAACACTACAGAGGGTCCAGTGACACCCCTAGGCTATGTAATGAATGATTACTCCATTAATGTTTAGTGAACAATAAAGAGGGTCCAGTGATACCCCTAGGATACCGTATGTAATGAATGATGACTCCATTAATGTTTAGCAAACACTTAAGAGGGTCCAGTGATACCCCTAGGCTATGTAATGAATGATAACACCATTAATGTTTAGTGAACAATAAAGAGGGTCTAGTGATACCCCTAGGCTATGTAATGAATGATGCCTCCATTAATGTTTAGTGAACATTAAAGAGGGTCCAGTGACACCACTTGGCTATGTAATGATTAGACTACATTAATGTTTAATAAACACTACAGAGGGTCCATTGATACCCGTAGGCTATGTAATGAATGATGACTCCATTAATGTTTAGTGAACACTACAGAGGGTCCAGTGATACCCCTAGGTAGGCAATGTAATGAAAGATGATTACATTAATGTTAAGTTAACTCTACAGAGGGTCCAGTGACACCCCTAGGCTATGTTATGAATCATAACACCATTAATGTTTAGTTAACACTACAAAAGGCCACTGATACCCCTAGGCTACTGTATGTAATGAATCATTTACACCATGAATGTTTAGTTAACACTACAGAGGGTCCAGTGATACCCCTAGGCTATGTAATGAATGATGACTCCATTAATGTTTAGTGAACACTAAAGAGGGTCCAGTGATACCCCTTGGCTATGTAATGAATGATGACTACTGTACTGTACTGTACTGTTAATAAACACTACAGAGGGTCCAGTGACACCCCTAGGCAATGTAATGAATCATAACACCATGAATGTTTAGTTAGCACTACAGAGGGTCCAGTGATACCCCTAGGCTATGTTATGAATCATAACACCATTAATGTTTAGTTAACACTATAGAGGGTCCAGTGATACCCCCAGGCTATGTAATGAATCATAACACCATTTATGTTTAGTTAAAACTAAAGAGGGTCCAGTGATACCCCTAGGCGATGTAATTAATCATAAAACCATTAACGTTTAGTTACACCACAATGGGTTTAGTGACACCCCTAGGCTATGTAATGAATACAGTAGTTTTCGAGTAAGCATGTTCAGAATCTTTCTCCTCATGGGATATACTGGCCATGCTTCCTCTAACAGAGGAGGTGTATCCCACCTTATCGTAATCCTCATCCTCAATGGATCTGGCCGCCACGCTTCCTCCAACAGAGGAGGTGTATCCCTCATTATCTTCATCCTCTACTCCACCAACCCTGCGATCCCGGCTGCTGCCTCTGCTGGCGCTCTTTGTTGTTTCATCCTCTTGTCGACATTTATTCCACATCGCCACGGAAATCACTAACACAACCAATACCAACACCAACAAGCTACAGCATACTGCCAGAATAATGATGATTGTCAAGTATGTATTATCTGGTATTTCTGTTGTTGGACGAGTATTGAAGCTTCTCTGGGTCTCTTCTACCTTTGTATAGACTTTGACCGTTGTTGTCTGTTCTTCATCTCTTGGATCACAGATAGTCCATGTTCTCATGGACAAACCTTCACTGTTATTGACTGTGCACACAGCCATCGTTAAGATGACGCAAGACTAACTGGTATTCGACATGATACTGTTTTCCTGAATGGTCACATTGTAGTTTGAGTCGCCTTGAACCGACCAACGTAACTCCGGCTGTGGGTTACCCGTGGACTGACATGTCAGGTTACCTTGGGCAGGTGGTCCTACGGGTACTACGATTGGATCGTCAGGAGGGTAGAGAACGTTGAATGTTAAATCGCATGTGGCCCTATAGTCTTGAAAGGCTTCACTTGTTGAAGTACATGTGAAGGTTACATCGAGGTCGTTTCTAGTGATGTTAAACGGGTAGATTATCTCTACCCTGCCCTCGTTGTTGATCTGAGACGTTACATCTCAGCCGTGATTAATACCTTCCCCATCTGACCGAGTCCATTCTAATATGACAAAAGGGTTACCCTTGCTACTGTCACATAAAATAGTTGTGAGCTCACCTTCAATGATAGTTCCACCACGTTGGTTCATTACCTCCCGGTAGGTATTGCACATCTAGCCTTGCAGTAAGTGAATGCACAAGGATGCTTCCTGCCCCATTCACAACAGCGCAGTAATACGAACGGCTGTCGATGATCTGGGAGCTGTTCAGCGTTAAAGTGAATCTGTTTTCAGTGTTCATAATTTGAACATTATTATTTCCTGATGATCCTGATGTAATCTTGGTGTCCTGGCCATAGAACCAGTTAATGGTCTGTCCAGTAGCTAGATCAACAGTCTCGCAAGAGAAACTGGCCTCTGCACCACGCATAACCGTTAACGGCATGGGATGTTCTACAAACAGTTGTACCTGTGAAGTTGCAGTCAAACACCAGAGACATATCCTTACTACGAGAAGATACCTTTTAATTAATGCCATGATAATGATTGGTCAATTCAAAAGCTAGACAAGCCTGTGCTTCTTATTTCAAAAGAGAACTTTGACAGAAACTAGATTGATGCTGGATTGTAGTTGGTCTGGTGTTTATAGGTTGGAGCTCAGAGTATATACTGTATATATATATATATATATATTTTTCCATATATACCTTTCTATCTTTCTATAGAAATGACAAAGGTGTGAGATACTTCCTGCTAACAGTTTGCTTTTAGTATTGTAAGCTTTTGTAAATCGCTCAGTATTTTGTCCACAGATTTTCATCAAAAGAAATGACTTTGGATGGCATTGAAAACTGATCAGTGTAAATTCAATAGTATAGACATGATATGCATGATTGGTTTCAGTGATAGATTATGACTATGCTATCAATTACTTCTCCTTCATGTAAAAAGTCAAATCTTTTGGCTGTGTGTATTTGTCTCTCTATTGCTCCATATTGCTTTGACTTTCTTCATTTTCTTGGGGAGAGGTTTTTTTCATCAAATTTTTATTCTTCTTCCAATGCTGTAGTATTATTATCAGACAGGCTTATTATTACAACAAAGTTTTCTTGAGGATATAGCAGACTATATTGTTGCTAGGCAACAATTGTTCTTTCAAAAAGTCATTGAAAACAAACAAACAAAAGTTCCCAGACTTTTAAAATTAGATTATGATTATCCAGAAGGACTGGCTCCTAGTAAACCTTTGCAAAACAAATATGCAAGTTAGTAGAGAAAGTCTTTGGTGGCTAGGAATCATGTGGTATGGGATTTTACAGTTTTTGGTACAAATGTCAATTGTTTTAGAAGTTTGAGAAACGTGAGGTTTAAAGAGGATTCCGGATCCTTTCCCATCCCCGCCACTTAACGCCCCTCCAATTAACCCACCGCATTTCACCCCTCCTGTCCTGTCACTTCCCTAATTGCTCTTCTTAATGCTTTTAGTTCCCTTTTTAACTTCATGCATCTTTATCCTTAGCCATTAAGTGTACACATGATATCATGTATGTATGGCAATACAGCAATACTATGTGATACTAAATGATGACTCCATTAATGTTTAGTTAATGCTACAGAGGGTCCAGTGACACCCCTAGGCTGCAGTGTATAATGAATGATAAGTCCATTAATTTTTAGTGAACACTACAGAGGTCTAGTGACACCCCTAGGCTAGTTAATGAATCATAACACCATTAATGTTTAGTGAACAATAAAGAGGGTCCAGTGATACCCCTTGGCTATGTAATGAATGATGACTAAATCAAGTTTCAAGTTTATTTTCCACTTTCCATACAGTATACTGTAAATAAACAGCTCTATCTATTAATGTCTAGTTACCACTACAGAGGGTCCAGTGATACCCCTAGGCTATGTAATGAATGATGACTCCATTAATGTTTAGTTAACTCTACAGAGCGTCCAGTGATACCCTAGGCTATGTAATGAATGATGATCACATGAATGTGTACAGTAGTTACCACTACAGAGGGTCCAGTGATACCCCTAGGCTATGTAATGAATGATGATGACATTAATGTTTAGTTAATACTACAGAGGGTCCAGTGATACCTCTAGGCTATGTAATGAATGATAGATGACTCCATTAATGTTTAGTGAACACTACAGAGGGTCCAGTGATACCCCTAGGCTATGTAATGAATCATAACACCATTAATGTTTAGTGAACACTACAGAGGATCCAGTGACACCCCTAGGCGATGTAATGAATAGTTTTCGAGTAAGCGTGTTCAGAATCTTTCTCCTCATGGGATATACTGGCCATGCTTCCTCTAACAGAGGAGGTGTATCCCACCTTATCGTAATCCTCATCCTCAATGGATCTGGCCGCCACACTTCCTCCAACAGAGGAGGTGTATCCCACGTTATCTTCATCCTCTACTCCACCAACGCTGCGATCCCGGCTGCTGCCTCTGCTGGCGCTCTTTGTTGTTTCATCCTCTTGTCGACATTTATTCCACATCACCACGGAAATCACTAACACAACCAATACCAACACCAACATGCTACAGCATACTGCCAGAATAATGATGATTGTCAAGTATGTATTATCTGGTATTACCGTTGTTGGACGAGTATTGAAGCTTCTCTGGGTCTCTTCTACCTTTGTATAGACTTTGACCGTTGTTGTCTGTTCTTCATCTCTTGGATCACAGATAGTCCATGTTCTCATGGACAAACCTTCACTGTTATTGACCGTGCACACAGCCATCGTTAAGATGACGCAAGACTGACTGGTATTCCACATGATACTGTTTTCCTGAATGGTCACAGTGTAGTTTGAGTCGCCTTGAACCGACCAACGTAACTCCGGCGGTGGGTTACCTGTGGACTGACATGTCAGGTTACCTTGGTCAGGTGGTCCTTCTACGGGTTCTACGATTGGATCGTCAGGAGGGTAGAGAACGTTGAATGTTAAATCGCACCTGGCCCGATAGTCTTGGAAGGCTTCACTTGTTGAAGTACATGTGAAGGTTACATCAAGGTCGTTTCTAGTGGTGTTAAACGGGTAGCTTATCTCTGTGCGGCCCTCGTCGTTGATCTGAAACATTACATCTCCGTCATGATTAATACTTTCCCCATCTGACCGAGTCCATTCTAATATGACTATAGGGTTACCATTGCTACTATCACATAAAATAGTTGTGAGCTCACCTTCAACGATAGTTCCACCACCTTGGCACGTTGGTTCATTACCTCCCGGTAGGTACTGCACATCTAGCCTTGCACTAGATGACCGCAAAACGATTCCTGTCCCATTCACAACAGCACAGTAATACGAACGGCTGTCGATGATCTGGGCACTGTTCAGCGTTAAAGTGAATCTGTTTTCAGTGTTCATAATTTGAACCATATTATTTCCTGATGATATCTGGATGTCCTGTCCAAAGAACCAGTCAATCGTCTGTCCAGTAGCTAGATCATCAGTCTCGCAAGAGAAACTGGCCTCTGCACCACGCATAACGGTTAACTCCATGGGATGTTCTACAAACATTTGTGCCTGTGAAGTTGCAGTCAAACACCAGAGACATATCTGTACTACGAGAACAAACCTTTTAAGTAATGCCATGATAACGATTGGTCGATTCAAAACCTCGACAAGCCTGTGTTTCTTATTTCGATAGAGAATTTCGACAGTAACTGGATCGACGCTGGATTGTAGCTGGTCTGGTGTTTATAGGCTGGAGCTCAGAGTATATATATAAAGCTATATATATCTTTCTATATATATCTTTCTTTAGAAATAACAAAGGTGGTAGATACTTCTTGCTAACAGTTTGCTTTTAGTATTGTAAGCATTTGTAAATCGCTCAGTGTTTGGTCCACAGATTTTCAGCAAAAGAAATGACTTTGGATGGCATTGAAAACTGATCAGTGTAAATTCAATAGTATAGACATGATATGCATGATTGGTTTCAGTGATAGTTTATGACAATGCTATCAATTACTTCCTTCAGCTAAAAAGTCAAATCTTTTGGCTGTGTGTATTTGTCTCTCTATTACTCCATATTGCTTTGACTTACTTCAGGTTTTGGGGAGAGGTTTTGTTCATAATTTCTTTTTCTTATTCCAATGCTGTAGTATTATTATCAGACAGGCTTATTACAGTATTACAACAAAGTTTTCTTGAGGATATAGCAGACTACATTGTTGCTAGGCAACAATTGTTTTTTCAAAAGGTCAGTGAAAACAAACAAACAAAAGTTCCCAAACTTTTAAAATTAGATTAATATGATCCAGAAGGACTGGCTCCTAGTAAACCTTTGCAAAACAAATATGCAAGTTAGTAGAGAAAGTCTTTGGTGGCTAGGAATCATGTGGTATGGGATTTTACAGTTTTTGGTACAAATGTCAATTGTTTTAGAAGTTTGAGAAACATGAGATTTAAAGAGGATTCCGGATCCTTTCCCATCCCCGCCACTTAACGCCCCTCCAATTAACCCACCGCATTTCACCCCTCCTCTCCTGTCACTTCCCTAATTGCTCTTCTTAATGCTTTTAGTTTCCTTTTTAACTTCATGCATCTTTATCCTTAGCCATTAAGTGTACACATGATATCATGTATGTATGGCAATACATCAATACAGCAATACTATGTGATACTAAATGATGACTCCATTAATGTTTAGTTAATGCTACAGAGGGTCCAGTGACACCCCTAGGCTGCAGTGTATAATGAATGATAAGTCCATTAATTTTTAGTGAACACTACAGAGGTCCAGTGACACCCCTAGGCTAGTTAATGAATCATAACACCATTAATGTTTAGTGAACAATAAAGAGGGTCCAGTGATACCCCTTGGCTATGTAATGAATGATGACTACCTCAAGTTTCAAGTTTATTTTCCACTTTCCATATACTGTAAATAAACAGCTCTATCTATTAATGTTTAGTTACCACTACAGAGGGTCCAGTGATACCCCTAGGCTATGTAATGAATGATGACTCCATTAATGTTTAGTTAACTCTACAGAGCGTCCAGTGATATCCTAGGCTATGTAATGAATGATGATCACATTAATGTGTACAGTAGTTACCACTACAGAGGGTCCAGTGATACCCCTAGGCTATGTAATGAATGATGATGACATTAATGTTTAGTTAATACTACAGAGGGTCCAGTGATACCCCTAGGCTATGTAATGAATGATGGATGACTCCATTAATGTTTAGTGAACACTACAGAGGGTCCAGTGATACCCCTAGGCTATGTAATGAATGAGAAGTCCAATAATGTTTAGTGAACACTACAGAGGGTCCAGTGATACCCCTAGGCTATCTAATGAATAGTTTTCGAGTAAGCGTGTTCAGAATCTTTCTCCTCATGGGATATACCGGCCATGCTTCCTCTAACAGAGGAGGTGTATCCCACCTTATCGTAATCCTCCTCCTCAACGGAACTTGCCGCCACGCTTCCTCCAACAGAGGAGGTGTATCCCACGTTATCTTCATCCTCTACTCCACCAACCCTGCGATCCCGGCTGCTGCCTCTGCTGGCGCTCTTTGTTGTTACATCCTCTTGTCGACATTTATTCCACATCGCCACGGAAATCACTAACACAACCAACACCAACACCAACATGCTACAGCATACTGCCAGAATAATGATGATTGTCAAGTATGTATTATCTGGTATTACCATTGTTGGACCAGTATTGAAGCTTCTCTGGGTCTCTTCTACGTTTGTATAGACTTTGACCGTCGTTGTCTGTTCTTCATCTCTTGGATCACAGATAGTCCATGTTCTCATGGACAAACCTTCACTGTTATTGACCGTGCACACAGCCAACGTTAAGATGACGCAAGACTGACTGGTATTCCACATGATACTGTTTTCCTGAATGGTCACTGGGTAGTTTGTGTCGCCTTGAACCGACCAACGTAACTCCGGCGCTGGGTTACCCGTGGACTGACATGTCAGGTTACCTTGGTCAGATGGTCCTTCTACGGGTTCTACGATTGGATCGTCAGGAGGGTAGAGAACGTTGAATGTTAAATCGCACGTGGCCCGATAGTCTTGAAAGGCTTCACTTGTTGAAGTACATGTGAAGGTTACATCGAGGTCGTTTCTAGTGATGTTAAACGGGTAGGTTAGCTCTGTCCTGCCCTCGTCGTTGATCTGAAACTTTACATCTCGGCCGTGGTTAATACTTTCCCCATCTGACCGAGTCCATTCTAATATGACCAAAGGGTTACCCTTGCTACTATCACATAAAATAGTTGTGAGCTCACCTTCAACGATAGTTCCACCACCTTGGCAAGTTGGATCATTACCTCCTGGTAGGTACTGCACATCTAGCCTTGCACTAAGTGACTGCACAAGGATGCTTCCTGACCCATTCACAACAGCACAGTAATACGAACGGCTGTCGATGATCTGGGCGCTGTTCAGGGTTAAAGTGAATCTGTTTCCAGTGTTCATAATTTGAACATTATTATTTCCAATAACTGTCAATCCTGATGTTATCTGGATGTCCTGAACAAAGAACCAGTCAATGGTCTGTCCAGTAGCTAGATCATCAGTCTCGCAATATAAACTGGCCTCTGCACCACGCATAACGGTTAACGGCATGGGATGTTCTACAAACATTTGTGCCTGTGAAGTTGCAGTCAAACACCAGAGACAAATCCTTACTACGAGAACAAACCTTTTGAGTAATGCCATGATAACGATTGGTCGATTCAAAACCTCGACAAGCCTGTGCTTCTTATTTCGAGAGAGAATTTGGACAGTAACTAGATTGGCGCTGGATTGTAGCTGGTCTGGTGTTTATGGGTTGGAGTTCAGAGTATATATCTATATATATCTTTCTGAATAGAAATGACAAAGGTGTGAGATACTTCTTGCTAACAGTTTGCTTCCAGTATTGTAAGCATTTGTAAATCGCTCAGTGTTTTGTCCACAGATTTTCAGCAAAAGAAATGACTTTGGATGGCATTGAAAACTGATCAGTGTAAATTCAATAGTATAGACATGATATGCATGATTGGTTTCAGTGATAGATTCTTACAGTGCTATCAATTACTTCCTCCTTCATGTAAAAAGTCAAATCTTTTGGCTGTGTGTATTTGTCTCTCTATTACTCCATATTGCTTTGACTTCTTTCAGGTTTTTGGGGAAGGTTTTGTTCATGATTTCTTTTTCTTATTCCAATGCTGTAGTATTATGATCAGACAGGCTTATTATTACAACAAAGTTTTCTTGAGGATATAGCAGACTACATTGTTGCTAGGCAACAATTGTTTTTTCAAAAGGTCAGTGAAAACAAACAAACAAAAGTTCACAGACTTTTAAAATTAGATTAATATGATCCAGAAGGACTGGCTCCTAGTAAAGGTTTGCAAAACAAATATGCAAGTTAGTAGAGAAAGTCTTTGGTGGCTAGGAATCATGTGGTATGGGATTTTACAGTTTTTGGTACAAATGTCAATTGTTTTAGAAGTTTGAGAGATGTGAGGTTTAAAGAGGATTCCGAATCCTTTCCCATCCCCGCCACTTAACGCCCCTCCAATCAACTCACTGCATTTCACCACTCCTGTCCTGTCACTTCCCTAATTGTTCTTTTTAATGCTTTTAGTTCCCTTTTTAAATTCATACATCTCTATCCTTAGCCATTAAGTGTACACATGATAACATGTACTGTATGTATGGCAATACATCAATACAGCAAGTTAATGCTACAGATGGTCCAGTGACACCCCTAGGCTACAGTAGTTAATGAATCATAACAATATTAATGTTTAGTGAACAATAAAGAGGGTCCAGTGATACCCCTAGGCTATGTAATGAATGATGACTATATCAAGTTTCAAGTTAATTTTCAAGTTTATTTTCTGCTTTCCATATAAATAAACAGTAACAGAATCAATGAGTAATTTACTCACATTATGATGAAATAACAATAAACAAAGTTCAAAATATGCTATAATGGAAGTGGAGGAACCAGAAGAAAGTAGAGACTTTTCGAGTCTGGACCCTTAACAAACAAAAGAAAATTTCAAAACTCACATAAGTACAGAGAGAGTAAAGAGAAAAAACAGAGAAAAAAATAAATAAAGAGGAAGGGAAGATAGGTAAAGCAAATCCATACAAAGAGACAATGTAACAACTCAGAGTGGGTGGTTTGTACTATTATTTAAAAGGTATTTAAAAGAAAACTCAAGCATTAAATGCTTGAGTTTTCTTTAAAATGAGTTAACAGTATTTGAATTTTTGATATCTTGATCAAGTGAGTTCCAGAAATGTCCACCATTACTTCGTACTTGATTTTGACTTCATATAGTTCTAGAATATGGTTGACTTAAAGAGTGTTTATAACGAGTGTTAAAGTTATGATATTCTGAGTGACTACAATAGAAATTATTGAAAGCTACTGGGGCTTCCTTTGTGAAATTTATATAAAAAAATACCAAATTGATAATGATAAAGGTCAAAGAGAGTAAGAATTTTAAGCTCTTTAAAGAGAGGTGCAGTATTACACCTAAAATGTGTATTACAAATATTACAAATGACAAGTTTTTGAAGTCTATATAACCTTTCAAGTATTGTTCTGTGAGTACATCCACACATTAATGATTAATAAACACTACAAAGGGTCCAGTGATACCCCTAGGCTATGTAATGAATGATGACTCCATTTATGTTTAGTTAACACTACAGAGGGTCCAGTGATTCCCTTAGGCTATGTGATGAATGATGACTCAATTAATGTTTAGTTAACACTACAGAGGGTACAGTGATACCCCTAGGCTATGTTATGAATGATGACTCCATTAATGTTTAGTTAACTCTATATTGGGTCCAGTGATACCCCTAGGCTATGTAATGAATCATGACTCCATTAATGTTTAGTTAACACTACAGAGGGTTCAGTGTTACTCTAGGCTATGTAATGAATGATGGTTACATTAATGTTTAGTTAACACTAAAGAGGGTACTGTGACACCCCTAGGCTAGGTAATGAATCCTAACTCCATTAATGTTTAGTTAACACTACAGAGGGTCCAGTGATACCCCTAGGCTATGTAATGAATGATGACTCCATTAATGTTTAGTTAACACTACAGAGGGTTCAGTGATACCCTAGGCTATGTTATGAATGATGACTCCATTAATATTTAGTGAACACTAAAGAGGGCCACTGATACCCCTAGGTTATGTAATGAATCATAACACGGTTAATGTTTAGTTAACACTACAGAGGGTCCAGTGATACCCCTTTGGCGCTCTTAGTTGTTTCATCCTCTCGTTGACATTTCTTACACATCACCACGGAAATCACTAACACAACCAACACGATTATGCTACAGCATACTGCCAGAATGATGATGATTGTTGAGTCTGTTTCATCTGGTTTTCTTGTTGTTGTCTGTTCTTCATCGCTTGGATCACAGATAGTCCATGTTCTCATGGACAAACCTTCACTGTTATTGACCGTGCACACAGCCAACGTTAAGATGACGCAAGACTGACTGGTATTCCACATGATACTGTTTTCCTGAATGGTCACATTGTAGTTTGAGTCGCCTTGAACCGACCAACGTAACTCCGGCTGTGGGTTACCTGGGGACTGACATGTCAGGTTACCTTGGTCAGGTGGTCCTTCTACGGGTTCTACGATTGGATCGTCAGGAGGGTAGAGAACGTTGAATGTTAAATTGCACATGGCCCTATACTCTTGAAAGGCTTCACTTGTTGAAGTACATGTGAAGGTTACATTGAGTTCGTTTCTAGTGATGTTAAACGGTTAGGTTAGCTCTGTCCTGCCCTCGTTGTTGATCTGAGACGTTACATCTCGGCTGTGATTAATACCTTCCCCATCTGACCGAGTCCATTCTAATATGACAAAAGGGTTACCCTTGCTACTGTCACATAAAATAGTTGTGAGCTCACCTTCAATGATAGTTCCACCACCTTGGCACGTTGGTTCATTACCTCCCGGTAGGTATTGCACATCTAGCCTTGCAGTAAGTGACCGCACAAGGATGCTTCCTGCCCCATTCACAACAGCGCAGTAATACGAACGGCTATCAATGATCTGGGAGCTGTTCAGCGTTAAAGTG
This sequence comes from Apostichopus japonicus, assembly GCF_037975245.1. Lineage (NCBI taxonomy): Eukaryota > Metazoa > Echinodermata > Holothuroidea > Aspidochirotida > Stichopodidae > Apostichopus > Apostichopus japonicus. The sequence goes on from NC_092565.1 coordinate 4,015,158, forward strand.
AATCTGTTTCCAGTGTTCATAATTTGAACATTATTATTTCCTGATGATCCTGATGTAATCTTGGTGTCCTGGCCATAGAACCAGTTAATGGTCTGTCCAGTAGCTAGATCAACAGTCTCGCAAGAGAAACTGGCCTCTGCACCACGCATAACCGTTAACGGCATGGGATGTTCTACAAACAGTTGTACCTGTGAAGTTGCAGTCAAACACCAGACATATCCTTACTACGAGAAGATACCTTTTAATTAATGCCATGATAATGATTGGTCAATTCAAAAGCTAGACAAGCCTGTGCTTCTTATTTCAAAAGAGAACTTTGACAGAAACTAGATTGATGCTGGATTGTAGCTGGTCTGGTGTTTATGGGTTGGAGCTCAGAGTATATATCTATATATATCTTTCCATATATATCTTTCTATCTTTCTATAGAAATGACAAAGGTGGTAGTTACATCCTGCTAACAGTTTGCTTCCCTCTTCAGTATTGTAAGCTTTTGTAAATCGCTCAGTATATTGTCCACAGATTTTCATCAAAAGAAATGACTTTGGATGGCATTGAAAACTGATCAGTGTAAATTCAATAGTATAGACATGATATGCATGATTGGTTTCAGTGATAGTTTATGACAATGCTATCAATTACTTCCTCCTTCATGTAAAAAGTCAAATCTTTTGGCTGTGCATATTTGTCTTAGAAGTTGATTAGGATAGAATGACGTCATGCGACATATACTGAAACCACTCATCAAGTGGTGGCGCTTTCTATGTACGAAAAGAAAGAACCGGCGCGAAATACAAACACTACTTGTTTGACTAAACTAAAGTGATAAAGTTGACATAAATTACTCGAAATGGGGATATCGCTTGATGCATTTGGGTGCAAAATCGTCGAAAATGTCGCAGTGGACTGTAGTTACACTTTGTAATTCTTAGGAAGCGATAGTAGAAGCAATTACATAGGAATCTTAAATAATTTACTAGTGTCGTCTGCTTATCTGTTGTATTGTTATTCACGGGACACGGGATATAGTAAGCCTAGACCCCTTTACCAGCTACGGTTGTCCTTAATTAGGATGCGATATGACAAAATCCTAATAACAAAAATTATCACAACCTCATTTTACTTAAAACTGTATCCCTAACAATAGATCCACATGCCAGAATAACATGGGATGACTGTTATATCCTGGGCTTAGTGAATTCATTTCTAACAAGACTTGCTTATTGATTACTATTTTACTCCAGATCCCATTCAGCTCTTTCAATCTTTGATTCACAAAATAGCTAGTTTGCCCACATAAATCCGCATGTGTCAGTAGCATAATTTAATTGTTCCAATGCAATTCAGAATTCCTCGACTTGGGTCTGGAGAAAAGAAAAACAGAAAATCTCAAAATTATCAAGTAGAACAACTTGATTAATCTCATCATGACACAAACTGTGGGTCACTCCTTCCAAGAAATAATTTGTTTCCAGAGTTACTTCACTTGCTGAACACCATCTGCAAAGATATCACCTGGTAATTAAGATTGTGGAGAAATTTTCAACCTATCATTGTTCCATTATGGAAAGCTCTTTACCATTAGGGGATCATTTTCCAACACATAAGCCACTGTCCAAGTTTTAAGTTGCAATGAGCTTGATGTTGGTCTACCTGAATACTTACTGTACTAGGCCTACCGTATCTAGCTAGTACTGTAGTCTCAGTTGTGGGATTTAGGAACTAGGCCTATATTAAACAATGTCAATGGTATTGCTGCGTTACGACTAACGTTACTGCATTGTAACTTTGATTTGTCGCTCCACTTGCTCGGGTCATTACAGGGGAAAGAATGGTTTTCAAAGTTGGTTCTTAAAGTCAGAAGTAAAGTACTCACCACTCTGGTCGTCATAGCATGTCTCTCTTGTGAAAAGTACAAATACTCTTTCGAAAAAACGGTTAAAATGAAATTCAGTTTCAGAGTAGAATACACACTGAATGTATGGAGACGTACAGATGATCTGGGTTTTTGCCGTACACAGAAAGCGCCTTCATTAATTTTCAAGGCTTCACTGCTAAAACACACTGTGTCAGTGTTCTATCCATATCAATTTCTATGGTATTTGTCTTTCTCTTGCTCCATATTGCTTTGACTTTCTTCATTTTCTTTGGGGGAGGTTTTGTTCATCATTTCTTTTTCTTATTCCAATGCTGTGGTATTATTATCAGACAGGCTTATTATTTCAATGAAGGTTTCTTGACGATATAGCAGACTACATTGTTGCTAGGCAACAATTGTTTATTCAAAAGGTCACTGAAAACAAACAAAATAACATTTCCCAGACTTTTAAAATTAGATAATTATTATCCAGAAGGTTTGGCTCCTATTTAAGCAATGCATTAAAACAAAACAAATATGCAAGTTAGTAGAGAAAGTCTTTGGTGGCTAGGTATCATGTGGTATGGGATTTTACAGTTTTTGGTACAAATGTTGATTGTTTTAGAATTTTGAGAAATATGAGGTTTAAAGAGGATCCCGGATCCTTTCCCATCCCCTCCACTTACCCCACTCCCCCCCATTTCACCCCTTCTGTCCTGTCACTTCCCTAATTGATCTGTTTTCTCTTCTTAATGCTTTTAGTTCCCTTTTTGGTTTCGATGATAATCGTACCCAATAGCATTCATGCAGAGGGAGAGTGCGTGTACGTGTGTGTGACGCCTCACTTGTAAACACGATATCTCAAGAAGGGAAGCTTGGACCAATCTAATACATGGTGTATATGAGTACCACATTGAGTAGAAAACCTTATTATTTTGTGGAGAGATCAAAGGTCATTTGGGGTCACCAGGGGCCAAATAGTGAAAACCTTGTACACACAATAGCCCAAGGAGGTATAAAACTTGGACCAATCTCATATTTTGTAAGTAGGAGGACCACATTTAGGAGCAACAGCCTATAGTTTTTTTAGGGAGATCAAAGGTCATTTGGGGTCATCGGGGGTCAAATTGAGTAAACCTTGTAAACACGATATCTCAAAAGAAAAGAGTGGATCAATCTTGCATTTTGTGTGAAGGAGTACCACATGAGTTTCAAGATCCCTACAGTTGTTGGTGGAGGTCCAAGTCCATTTGGGGTCACTAGAGGTCAAATTGTGAAAACTTTGTAAACATGATAACTCAAGAAGGGAAGGTTGGATGAATCTCATATTTAGTATGTAGTTGGTACACGTTCAGTACAAGATTTTATTGAGGTCAAAGGTCACTTGAAGTCACCTGATGCCAAATTGTGGAAACCTTGTTTTATAAGCTACAGTATCATCCACAGACCAGCCTATCAGATAACATGTGCGTTACGCCTCATACGATTAGGAGGCTATTAGCAATTGGAAATGAGCTTATGGGCATCTCTAGAATCTGACACTGAAAACACCCCATTGGCTTAATCGTGCCGCTCGGAAACCTTATTTTGCGTGCAGAAAGGTGTACTTTGTAGTACATCGGTTCTATTGCATGTTTTCAGTCATATTGATTTCAGGTCCGATGTACAGTAGTTCCGTTGTTACCAGGCAGCGTTTATGAAACTTAACAGTTCATCTAGTTAGATTTTTTACTAAGACCAATCTCAATGCGAAATACAGTAATTGTGTAAAACGGTCTTACTTTGGCAGTGAGTTCACAAGCTTTTGTCTGGATCGGCTTGTTGATCTCAATTTGTGTAGTCTCTTCCAACAGTTTCAGCTTAGCAAGGCCTTAAAAGTAACGTTCAACTTTCGTCACGTTTATGATTATGGGACAACTTGAACAAACCTGGCTAGGTCTGTGAGCAATTTTATGTTGTCTAGGCCAGCAACGGTTGGGTAGAATAGGGTTCGATAACACAACAACCTGAAAAAGAATACCAGTCAGAATACCAATACACTTAAGATGGCAAAACATCTCCTTAATTATTTCTTAAGGCATTTTCCTACTGGCTATCAGTCATAATTTGAAAAGTATAGAAAAGTTTAAGGAGTTTTGAGACAAGTTTGCTGTTGTGGCTGCTAGGATTTTTGGAAGATAGATGCTGTTACAACCTCAGATTTTCATTGTTTCAAGTTTAAATTTTATACTGCAAAGAAACATGACTTTCCAATGTGCAATTACGTAGCACCATGTAGTCTGCCTAACTGCCTAACCTTTGTTCATAGAAAGTATTGTTGCAGATTTTTACTTTAGAGACTTGAAGAACAATCATAGGCCTACTGGCGAGTGAAATTTGGCGAGTAGATTTTTAGCCATGGTTGCCTAAAAGCGAGTACTTTTAAAAATATTTGTCAAGGCCTGAAAAACATTCAAAACATGATTTCTCATGGTAGAAATCATGGATACTTTTCATACGTGGTATATGGATTTGCCATATTGGGTACAAGAATCCTATTGCATGTGAGGTCAAATCTCATATAGGTCACCAGGAGGTCAAACTCTGAAAAAACTTTTACATGATATCTAATGATGGAAATTGTGGAATACCTCTAATACTTGGTGTGTGGATTCATAATATTGAGATTTGAGAACAATACCCCTATTGTTTTTGGTGGAGGTGTGTATAGCCATGTACAGTAGACTGACCTGTGTTTATCATGCCATAGTGGTATTGTAATAGCTACAGTAGTTCTGGTTATACTAACAAGCAGAAGTCTAGTGCATTGAAGTCATGGAAACCTCAATGCATTTTGCATTCTGGTTAACTTCATACATCTCTATCCTTAGCCATAAAGTGTACACATGATATCATGTATGTATGGCAATACATCAACACAGCACAACTATGTTTAAAATGATGACTCCATTAATGTTTAGTTAATACTACAGAGGGTCCAGTGACACCCCTAGGCTATGTAATGAATGAGGATTACATTAATGTTTAATAAACACTACAGAGGGTCCAGTGACACCCCTAGGCTATGTAATGAATGATGATGACATTAATGTTTAGTTAACACTACAGAGGGTCCAGTGATACCCCTAGGCTATGTAAAGAATGATGATTACATTAATGTCTAGTTACCACTACAGAGGGTCCAGTGATACCCCTAGGCTATGTAATGAATGATGACTCCATTAATGTTTAGTTAACTCTACAGAGCGTCCAGTAATACCTTAGGCTATGTAATGAATGATGATGACATTAATGTTTAGTTAATACTACAGAGGGTCCAGTGATACCCCTAGGCTATGTAATGAATGATGGATGCCTCCATTAATGTTTACTGAACACTACAGAGGGTCCAGTGATAGCCCTAGGCTATGTAATGAATGAGAAGTCCAATAATGTTTAGTGAATACTACAGAGGGTCCAGTGATACCCCTAGGCTATATAATGAATAGTTTTTGAGTAAGCGTGTTCAGAATCTTTCTCCTCATGGGATATACCGGCCATGCTTCCTCTAACAGAGGAGGTGTATCCCACCTTATCGTAATCCTCATCCTCAATGGATCTGGCCGCCACGCTTCCTCCAAAAGAGGAGGTGTATCCCTCATTATCTTCATCCTCTACTCCACCAACCCTGCGATCCCGGCTGCTGCCTCTGCTGGCGCTCTTTTTTGTTTCATCCTGTTGTCGACATTTATTCCACATCACCATGGAAATCACTAACACAACCAATACCAACACCAACATGCTACAGCATACTGCCAGAATAATGATGATTGTCAAGTATGTATTATCTGGTATTACCGTTGTTGGACCAGTATTGAAGCTTCTCTGGGTCTCTTCTACCTTTGTATAGACTTTGACCGTTGTTGTCTGTTCTTCATCTCTTGGATCACAGATAGTCCATGTTCTCATGGACAAACCTTCACTGTTATTGACCATGCACACAGCCATCGTTAAGATGACGCAAGACTGACTGGTATTCCACATGATACTGTTTTCCTGAATGGTCACAGTGTAGTTTGAGTCGCCTTGAACCGACCAACGTAACTCCGGCGGTGGGTTACCTGTGGACTGACATGTCAGGTTACCTTGGTCAGGTGGTCCTTCTACGGGTTATACGATTGGATCGTCAGGAGGGTAGAGGACGTTGAATGTTAAATTGCATGTGGCCCGATAGTCTTGGAAGGCTTCACTTGTTGAAGTACATGTGAAGGTTACATCGAGGTCGTTTCTAGTGATATTAAACGGGTAGCTTATCTCTGTGCGGCCCTCGTCTTTGATCTGAAACATTACATCTCCGCCATGATTAATACTTTCCCCATCTGACCGAGTCCATTCTAATATGACTATAGGGTTACCCTTGATAGTATCACATAAAATAGTTGTGAGCTCACCTTCAACGATAGTTCCACCACCTTGGCATGTTGGTTCATTACCTCCCGGTAGGTACTGCACATTTAGACTTGCACTAGATGACCGCACAAGGATGCTTCCTGACCCATTCACAACAGCGCAGTAATACGCTCGGCTGTCGATGATCTGGGCGCTGTTCAGCCTTAAAGAGAATCTGTTTTCAGAGTTCATAATTTGAACATTATTTCCTGATGATATCTTGATGTCCTGGCCAAAGAACCAGTTAATGGTCTGTCCAGTAGCTAGATCATCAGTCTCGCAAGAGAAACTGGCCTCTGCACCACTCATAACCGTTAACGCCATGGGATGTTCTACAAACATTTGTGCCTGTGAAGTTGCAGTCAAACACCAGAGACATATCCTTACTACGAGAAGAAACCTTCTAAGTAATGCCATGATAACGATTGGTCAATTCAAAAGCTAGACAAGCCTGTGTTTCTTATTTCGAGAGAGAATTTCGACAGTAACTAGATTGACGCTGGATTGTAGCTGGTCTGGTGTTTATAGGTTGGAGCTCAGAGTATATCTATATATATCTTTCTGAATAGATATGACAAAGGTGTGAGATACTTCCTGCTAACAGTTTGCTTCCATCTTCAGTATTGTAAGCATTTGTAAATCGCTCAGTGTTTGGTCCACAGATTTTCAGCAAAAGAAATGACTTTGGATGGCATTGAAAACTGATCAGTGTAAATTCAATAGTATAGACATGATATGCATGATTGGTTTCAGTGATAGATTATGACTAATGCTATCACTAATAACTGCTGCTCTCTTTTTTTTCCTCGCATCGTCGGACAGGTCAAGGTGGTTTTGGACGCTATTCGGGAGATGCAGAGGGAGGACTCCACCGAGGGAGGACGTTCAAAGTGTGTAGTAGTATCACAGTGGACTCAGATGCTGGAGGTTATGGACATTCACTTGCAAGAAGCAAATATAGAAACCCTCAAAATAAGTGGAACAGTCTCTCAGAAGAAGAGGAGTGAAGCTGTCGAGGATTTCAACAACAATCGACGGGGGCCTCAAGTCATGTTGCTGTCCCTTAAAGCCGGTGGAGTCGGTCTGAATCTGATTGGTGGAAACCATCTCTTCATGATGGATATGCATTGGTGAGGTCATAGGTCAAGCATTTGAGGTTTTAATATGGTTATCAAAGAGCAACAAAAATTCCATTTTGTTTCCCCCTGCTCCTTGGTGGACAATTGGGGGCATGTGGTGGACAAAATGGGGACAGGTGGTCGACAAATTGAGACAGGTGGTGGACAAGCAGAACGAGATGGCTAGAAGATGCATGTCAATGAAACATGGTTCCTTATCCATGGAACATTTTAGACCAGGGCAATTGTTTAATGGTTGTCCAAAAGAACCAAATTTCTGTAAGGAAAGCCAAAATCAACTTCAGATTCCATTGTATGACCAAATACCACCAAATTGGTAAAAATTGTTAAATCGGTATCACACTTCGATCATTCTGGAGAAATAACATAAGAAGTTAGTGGTACCCTGGCAGGCCTATGATCCACCTAAAGGGGAGTTCTACCGGCCCAAAACTGGTGTTCAGTTTACTCAACCTTGCTGTTTTGACTACCAGAACGTAAGACCTGGTTGTCCAAGGAACAAGCAGAAAAAGTCCTTCAAAATTTGCCCTTTTTAGTAAAAAATACCAAACTTTGTGCTTCAAGTCGATGAATACTGCATCAGTAGTGGCTCACAATATTGGTTTAACATATGAACACATATCCTTCCATGTAGGAACCCTGCTTTGGAGGATCAAGCCTGTGATCGAATCTACCGAGTCGGTCAAACCAAGAATGTCAAGATTCATAAATTTGTTTGTAAAGAAACCATAGAGGAGAGGATATTGATGTTACAAAAGCGGAAAACACAATTGGCCAAGGATGTCTTGTCTGGGTAAGTACCATTCTGTTATCTTATTTGGTGGTTAAAGCTTTGTGTAGTTTATCTGAGTTAACATGGTGCAGTCATGCCTCGGTAAAGATGGTGATGTCTGTGTGAGCATGGTGCAGTTATGTCTGAGTTAATATGGGGCAGTCTTATCTCAGTCAATGTGAAGCAGTCATGTCTGGGAAGGCATGGTGATGTCTATGTTAGTTTGATGCAGTCATGTCTGGGTATATATGGTGCAGCCATGTCTCGGTAAATGTGGTGCAGTCATGTCATGGTGATATCTGGGTAAGCATGTTGCAGTCATGTCTGGGTGAGCAAAGTGCGGTCATGTCTGAAAAAGTGTGGTGCAGCTATATCTGTGTAGGCATGGCAATACCTGGGTTAGCATGGTGCAGTCATGTCTGGGTAAAGTTGGTGGAGTCATGTCTGGGTCTACAGGCATGATGATGTGTAAGCTTGGTGCAGTCATGTCTGTGTAGGCATAGTGATGTCTGGGTAAGTTTGATGCAGTCCTGTCTGGGTAAATGTGGTGCAGCCATGTCTCGGTAAATGTGGTGCAGTCATGTCATGGTGATATCTGGGTAAGCATGTTGCAGTCATGTCTGGGTGAGCAAAGTGCGGTCACATCTGAAAAAGTGTGGTGCAGTTATATCTGTGTAGGCATGGTGCAGTCATGTCTGGGTAAAGTTGGTGCAGTCATGTCTGGGTCTACAGGCATTGTGATGTGTAAGCTTGGTGCAGTCATGTCTGTGTAGGCATAGTGATGTCTGGGTAAGTTTGATGCAGTCATGTCTGGGCAAATGTGGTGCAGTCATGTCTGGGTAGGCATGGTGATGTCTGGGTAAGTTTGATGCAGTCATGTCTGGGTAAATATGGTATAGTCTGAAAACATCTGAAGTAATTATATGGTAAATTGATAATTCCAAAAGTGAAGGTTGGACAAACTTCACACTTGACTTGTAGTAGGTTCATGTTTATATAAGAATCTTGCTGATCAATCACTTGGAATCAATAATGATTCAGTTAGTGTAAAAATCATGTGTTCATGTTTAAACTTTTTATGTTCTCATATAAAGTATGCCTGTCGCCTTTTCTAGTGTATTCCATCAATAATTCCAGGGAGGTGACGATATATATGTGTCCTGTTGAGCCGCTTTCCAAATCTTTCAGATATTATTCATCAAAACTTTATCGTTTCGACCAGCAGTTGTCTCACAATTTTAGAAGATGCAGTGTTAATTTTGGGTAATTGTCTGCCCTTCCCTTTCCCATTTGACTTTGCAAATATCTCCTTTGTATGTCTTTTCTTTGTCACAGTTCTAAGGAGAGGAGAGGAAATAAACTGACCATAGATGACCTGAAGCTGCTCTTTAAGCTACGCTAATAGAGGACTGAGGATGATGTGATCACGGACCTGTACCCATGGCAGGAACAAAACAAGATCTCGCAGCAAGACTCACAACAACAGTTTGTAAATAAGCCATGTGGAACTATCATAGTTTTAGCAAGTTCCCTCCAATCTGATAACCACAGACACCATGGATAGTCCTTTACAAGTTACCCAATACTTGGTTCTTCAATACTTTCAATGTCTTATTACTAATAACAGTAGTCAAACTCGAAACAGATTAAACAATGTGCCCCTCATCTCATCTCACATCCAAACCCAGAAACTGCACCTTTAGTAGATTGTTCTTTGCCTAATATGATAGTAAGAAATAAGTTTGGTCAAAACATGTCCTCATGTCTCCTCCCACACCCACCTCCACCCCATGGTGGCTGTACTGACACCCTCCTCCCCCCATTCCAGCAAACATCCCCTACTATGGATATTTTTACTAGTGCTGATTTCCTTTGATATTGTGAAGAGGGCCTATGTCTGTGACTTATAACTACTAATAGTTAATTGACATGGAATGTTTCCTCTATTTTTATTACTTCCGACTGATTTTTTTAGCTGTATCATGGCAGACCAAATTATAGATATAGACACTACATTAACATTGCAAGACATATTTGCTTTTGTTAATGGATAAAAAATAGTACGATAGTATATAAATATAGATACATGGACCAGAAGTCTACCAAATCTAAACATTATTACAAATCATGAAGTTTGTTTCCTTCAGACACCATAGCCACAGTTTGGGTTAGCTAAGATATCCTTTTCCATTTTCTTTCCTGGGAGGAGGAGTGTGTGGTGCTAAATAGTTACTCATTATTTCATATTAGTATTTGATAAGTTTTTTTTTCTCTTTTTTTCGTCTTTTCTTAGGAAGCTTTGGTCTTGAATTAATTTGAATATGTTGTAGGGTCATTAGTAGTAATGTTCAAGACAATAGAGATTGAAAAATTAAATGTGTGCATAAACTTTAAAAAAAGACGGAAGTTCCTTCCATTATCCACTGACCTTTAAAGAAGCTACCATATTAAAAAATGAGTTTCCCTCGAGGAAGATACCAATTTTTTCATGTTCCTTTCGTGCGCTGCATTAAAAGACTTCAGCAAAGTCTGAAAGAAATACCACAGCAATCTGATAGTTGTTTCATATTTATTAATTCTATATTGCTCAATATCTATTATAAAAGAATGCTTACAACTTGGAAAGTGTACTATCACATTATAATGTGATAATTCAAATTTCAAAATATTCCCTAAAGAATTATGGTACTTGTAAGGACCCTTAGCTCCAACAAGGCTTAGCTCCTTAAAGGGGGATTGTCATGTAGTACTCTTTCTAGATTCTTCACTGAAACACAGAATAAATTTTCATGATCGAAATCAAAGGCTGGAATGTTTTAAGTACATCTCAAAATTCAATACAATTGGACATCTGTAATACCTCACTACTTTTTCAAGTTATTACCTCTCTTATCAAATCCATTTCTTTCTAAATGGGATATTAAACAATGAGTTTCATGCTAGGAGGCATGCACAATTCCTGATGATTTTCAAGCAAACAAGATTCATGGGTGGCAGTATTCACTATGTGATCACACACAACGAAGTAACGCCTGGAGTTGATTAGCCAACAACTTGGTTTGATACTGGGAATTATCAAACCCATCATTTGGTTACTTGAGGAGTCATCATTTTTGGTATTCATTTTCATGAAAGATCTTTCATAACCTAAGTCCTACTTACACATAACCTTTCTTCACTGAAAAACATATTGCAAATATGACTACAAAGGGGCTGTGAAGGAAATATCACCTGTCCTTTATTGCCTGGAAACTTGGCAAAGAAAGGAGGAATCTCATATACAAATGGTGTATTTCTAGTTATGACTCAATGGCTGAATAGGTCACAGTTGGGAGAGCAACGTACAGGACATGTCATTCTCAGGTTTGTATTCTGTTCTTGCCAAAGAAAAACTCTGTTGTTGAGCTTTGAAGTTGTTCATGACTTCCCACGCACGTTTTTACATTCTAGATGCATTCATATATATTTACTGGAAAATTCCATTTCAAATATCTGTATAAGTAAATGCGAGATACAGCATGAATAAAAAAATAACCTTCATTACATTTTTTTTAAACGTTTTGTATCAGACTGTTTATAAAATGCTGAATGTTAGAAAAATCAAAACAGCATATTTTACTTGTAATGTTTAAGGCAGTGGAAAATTGATGTATCAAAAAATAACACATGTAGTGCAAACAAATATTGTTAATTACTTAGACCCTTAAATATTATCCCTGTGTGTAACTCCTTTCTCGGGAGAATCTCTAAGTAGATGCAGAAGTAAGATTGAAGTTATCAAACATCATTGGGCTGTTTCTACTGAAGTCAGAAGCTCCGACGGCAATGAAGCCACTGGAGGGAACAGAAGCTGGAACTTGTGTGAGATTGAACAACTCCTTGCCATCTAGTTTACCTGATGTCACCTGGATGACCAAGATAAAAATTAGGACGATTCAGTTACATTGTGAATGTTAGGCATTAAAACAATTAGCGAAGAAAATAAATGGCTTCGAACTTTGTAATTAATAACCTTGACAAGTGGCGTTTCTTATACTTCTCTTTAAAGTAGGCGGCTTTTTTTCTTGTGAATACCACATGATTCCATGTAAGAGCAAGTACCCCCCCCCCCCTCTGTTGCACAAACGCTTAGGTCATTGTGTTCTGCAGCACTAATGCTTGCATAGCAAATACTAACATGGCTTACATTATAACAGATGTGACATATACCACCCCAAAAAATGTTTCTATGTTGCTTTATATATCACTATCTTGGATGAGCCATGTTTTACTCAATTTCCCCTCTTTTGGAGGGGGGGCGGGGAGGGGGGATGGAAAATTGTAATTTTACTTACTGTTGTGAATGATGGTAGGCAGGTATGAAACCATCATTGGCCAATAAAGTGACCTTTGTTGACATGACCTGTTATCTTAGTTTTAATGAGCAATTGGCCGTATACTAAATGTAAAAACCCATTTTGAAAATGTGATTCAATGACAAGATCCAAAGCTTGTTAAGCGTGTCTATATATGACATCACAGTGCTTCCACCTGTGCTTGAATTTTAAATGCATTTAATGCAGATTCAATACTGCTTTGAATCTGAGATAGCAGAGACTTGAAAGTACTTACCGATTTGGTTGAGACAGACAATTCCATCTTAAACCATTTGTTGGCAGATACTTGGGCCTGACCAGAAGCCAAAACATCAAGTTTCACTATTTAAAGGAAGTGGGAAAATCAGATGGTATATATATGAAAATATATGATAACATTTTTATATAGTTGGATTTTTGTTGGGGGTGGGGGGGGGGTGCAGTAGATGGGCAGTTTGTTGACAGTTGTGTTTTCTGCTGCTCTCTATTCAAACTGTGATGGTAAACGGAACAAATGAATTGAGAATTCAGCTATGGGATGCGATAACTGATAAATTATTCCCTGATATACTATGGTTCTTCTTGTGTACAACCTGCTATGCAACTGTGCAGTCGTATCGCAAGTTGGCCACTTTGTATAGCATTTTGCGATGCGATAACTGATAAATTCCCTGGATGATTGACTGTCACAGTGACAGGCTTTCTCTCTCTGATAAGATAGATTATATATCCGTATTGTTACTTCGCCGTTAGGCTAACCTACTTTCTGGGATTTTAGAGAAAACCCTCAGAAATACTTACTTATATTAGACGTAACTAAGAAAGTTCCATTGGTGAACACAAAGAAGAAAATGCCTCCTGAATTGTGCGTCCTGCAGCCGCCTTGTGCTACCCTGGATGCTATGACAGCGCCACCGGTCGATGAAGCGACCTTTGCGTCGATGCTGAAGGACACTGCAGTCCTGGAAATTTGAAGGGGGTGGGGGGGAGGGAGGAAAAATGTAGCATTTTCAAACAGTTGATATAAAGTGCCCTACCAATAAACTATCCTGTCAAGAAAAATATACCTTGCTAAAAAAAAAAGGTTTGGTAGCTGCTGCATATATGTGACAACAGAAACTGTATTAATAATAGAGAAATTTGTTGCCTTCTTATCAGCATCATACAGAAGCCTTACAGGCATTGAAGACTCGCCCCAAACCACGTGCCGCGCTCTGAAAAAGTTAACTTTCTGTTGCTTGCAAGTGAAGTTTCTTTCATGTCGCTTCAAAATGCAGACAGTAATGAAACGTGATACCTTGTTATCTTTTATCTAGACCTGAGATGTCCAACGCTGCTATGTGTTGTGGGTATTGACCGTAGCTGTATGTATTGACTGTACACTAGCGTCTAATTACCAACAGTAGCAAGCTGTGTGTGTATTTTCTGGGATCGATGGTGGTGTCTAACACTTCTGTTACACCTCATTTGAAACTAGGTCAGATTACTGGCATCAGACTTTTCTTTGTGCGCCAGTCTCCCTTTAAAACACTTGCATAGGAGATGCACTCAAGGCTAGTGTGCTCTGCATCTATCAATTGGGGTAGAATTGTTACCGTCCATATCTTTTACCATTTCAACTCGATAAACTGCTTTGAAATGATTTACTAAAGACATATTACTACTGACCAGTTATAGCTACCGAAGTACGTTATCGGCAGTGCTGCTTCCAGGCACCATCTGACGGGAGCGTCCGTCGCGACTTGTTGCATGACCTTCCCGTGGAAATCGGAATTTCGAATCTCAAAGGTACCAGCTTGATCAGCAAACCCAAATGCCTCACCATAAATGTCGTAACCTACAAATACAGGACAAAGAATTCACTACTTATGGTCATTATTATTGCAACTTCCCCCCCCCCCTTCTCCCCTCTATAGTTTTGGACCCCTAAGATTTGTTAAGAGTCTACAAAAGCACTTTACTCACACATCACACCCAACTGAATCATTCCTTGACAATAAAGATTGTTAAACTAGACCATAAAATCCCTCAATTTAGGTAAATGCTTCTTGAACTTTGAACATTAGTGACACTTGTGACTTTCAAGCATATGTGACTTTCAAGCATATTTACGGACAAATCGGATGAGTTTTCAAAATATTAAACATGAATGGCTCAACATTTGTTCAAACAATCATACTCCTCAGTTGGACTTTGCCAAGGAGTGTTAGCTCAGTGGTTAACGCCGGTGCCTTTCAATCATAAGGTCCCGACTTTGAGTCACTCCAAGATTAATGTATGTTGTCCAGTTACAGAGTTTTGGACAATTCATAATCATGGACGTTAAATATGAATCTAAGAGACTGACTTCGGTCAGCTTGCAGCTTTGATAGGCAATGATGGCTTCTTCGCGAGTTTCTGCTTGCAGGAGGATCTAAAATACATACATACAAAGTCATCCGTTCACTGTAGATAAGCACAAGAGAGAAAACAAATATAGAATGTTCAAAACGCTTCAACTATATTGATAATGCTGAATTATTGTAGAAAACCATTTCATGAATTGTGCATACTTTTGAACTTATCTCAAACTAACCGCCAAAGTGGAGTGCACATACACCCACATTCACATGTATGCACACACATGCACGCACACACACATGCACACACATGGAATACAGTGAAAGTAGTATGATATAATTGGATGGCGCTTTTCGTAGGTGCTGGGCTTGACTGACTGACAACTCCAGTCGAATCGCTTTTGCATACAGTGATACCGAACACGAAACACTAAGAATATAGAATGAGGTACAACTGCTTATTCTCCATGCAGTAGGTCATGGTATCCAGATATCTCAACTTAGCAGAGTCCTTACCTTCAAACTGGTCAACCAGTTTTACAGGGAATGGTGCAGAGGGAGGTGACGTGGGGTATGAGCCCTTCATACCCGAGGACTTTGTAGTCAGGGTGTAGACTTCATCCTCACCGAGGGACAGACTGAAAGACCCATTCACGACCTGCAGAATGACCAATATATACCAGAGGGGTGAGTGACAATTTGTTTTCCATATTTGCAAGAATGTCTGTTTATATATATTTCTTTTTTACATACGATCACTTCAAGGATTGAAGACATAGAAATCATAAGTGGATGGTGGGGTATGTTGATTGTGCCATTTATCAACTCGAACAAACTTTGTCCCGCCCGCACCTAATTAATATTTCTTGGCAACAACTAACACAAAGGCACTGAAATGTTGCAGTAGTCTACCAAAACAATCATAATCAAGATGGAAAGATATGGTTAAGAATAACATTTTGAAATTTTTCATTTTAACTCACACCCCCTAATGAATATGCATCAGATCTACACTCAAAGCATTTTTTTTTTTAAACTTAAATAATAAGTTAAATAATTGCCACAATCCAGTTTTGTTCAAAGATACTGGGCTCCTATGGGAGATTTATGAATGTAGCACAGGTGGGCAGTAACTGCATCCCCTACACAATGTAGAAGTTTAAAAGCTGATCTTAAAACTCACCGAGATGGACTCTTTCTTGATGAAGAGAGTTGACTCATCTCCACCGAAACCGAGCTTTGAGTACCAAACGTACAACTTGCTGATTTTTGCCTGAAAAAGTTGAAAAGATCTTTGATAGCTGTACGGTAACTTTCTTTCTTGTAAAGCACATTTGAGACTGTCGGTGTAATGTGCTATATTAATAAGTATTTATAATTTTTATGAATACAACCTAGGTATTGTTTGCCTTCAAAATTTCGGTTTGATTAATCAAAACCTCTCTAGGCACAGTCACATCTTAGCTAAAATACCAATCAAGAAGCCAAAATTACTTATTAGCTGAATTTACTAATGGATTTTCTTCCAAGACCCCCCCCCCACACGCCCCCACCACATAGAATAAATCAAGGGGATCCTATGGAATTGAAGGATCCTTTTCCCTTTATTAAATGTAGCAATGGTTGCGTGAGAACTTTTCTTGCTCTATATATATCGCACACCCTTGCCTTCTCCTCTTTTGTTCCTACATGGTTAAGTAGGACCAATCAGGAAGTTTTGCTTTCGCTAAAATCATTTATCATTAATCTCGAGTGTTTTTATGTTTTAGGTGGGTTTTTGCTTTCATTTTTCAAAAGTTTCAAAACGTTCCTAATCAATCTTATTGCTCAAGAAATGATCATCAATAAAATAGCTTAAAACCAAATCCCCAATTCACAAACTAACGGAAGAATATAAAAAATTAAAAATATTAAGAACTTACAAAAGAACCTTCCAGTTTGAAATTTGCTGTTTGGGTTGAGATATTGTATGGTACAAGAGGCGGGCGGATGCATTTAGAATGCTTGTGACTCTGCGAGGAAGAAAATATGGATAAACTGCCAATCACGAAAGGCCAAAGCAAATCTAACATACTGATGCAAACATCGGGGAAGTAGGAGCCCGGGGGCACATGCCCCCCCCCCCCCCACTTTTTTCCAAAAATGTGCCCTACTGGCATATAAAATGGATATCTTAAGCCTTTGTCAATTTTGATATTTTATTTTAATTATTGATTTTTAGTCTGTACATGCTGTTTTTAAAATGTTATCCCATATCTTTTTGTAGCACATTTAACAGTAAACAATCTCAATAAATAAAAAATCAATGTTGAAGTGCATCATAATGGCATTAATAGCATACCAACACATCATATATATTTAAGTGATATGGCCATTGTGTATCAGTTTATAGCATACCGAGTGGAATGAGAAAGTGCCCATCTGATGTTGTGCCCCCCTCCCCCATTTTTTGGAAACTTCCTACCCCCCTGGATGCATACCTCTCTTAGACATCCATAATCTAACTTTTAATACTGAAGTGGACACATTTCTTCAATTTTTATTATTTTTATATTTTTATATGAATATAGATTTTTAAGTATTACTGCTGACAGCAATAACATGAATTATGTAATGTTGTGGTGGGGAATAATTTGGAAATATTTCGATCTTTTGAGGATAACTTTTTTGTGAGTACAACCTGACTTGTAAATTACAAACAATGAAAATGAGTATTTTCATTTTCTACATTTTGTAATTAGGTTAAACAAAGTTTAAGTGACCCTCAAGTTTTCTAGAACAGGTTAAATGCTTCATTTTATCAATTGGAAGAGTGCCATGTGTAGAAACATAAACTTGCTCTCAAAAAGTTTACACTTTTGGACAGCAACCTGTGAAAACCATAAATTATGACCTAAAGCCATATTCCAGTAGTTGACGATGATTGATTTATAAAAAAATGCCAGAAATTGTTCTGCTTCTATGTCAAAACTACATCCATATAGCATTTTGCATGGTGAAGATATGAAATTTTACAAAATTGGTGGTATTTTGTAAATGCACCTGGCAACAGCAGATTGAGTAATGTCATCAAGGTACTTTAGGCTGAAAATATATAAAAGTATTTAACTCATATGTTCACAGAGTAAAAAATAATATTTCTACAACAGTGTTGTACTTTGATGAAATTCTAAATACATATGACCCCGAAAGATTCCACAAGTTTCAAGGAAAACTAAACAAGGATATTATCATAGAAAGTAATCATAAAAAAAAATAATAAAAGTATCATAAAATGAAGTATAATTAAATGATCATAAAAGTATCATAAAGCTTTTCAAAATTTATTTGCTGTTATGAAATCACAGACAATCTACGTTAATCTATTCCAGGGAAGAATTCAAGGGTCTAGCCTATCAAAATAAGTTCCACTTGATCAATCATACTTTGAATGAGGGACAAGTAATTGAGATGGGGTTCCTAAGTAACACTGTGGAATTATTTCCCCATCAATATATATACGTGTCACACTGTCTGTTACCAGAATACCCCATTAAATGTGACCTGTGTCCCCCCCCCCCCATTAAACTGACACATATAAGTACCACATGTGATATTTGAATCCATACAAATCGTCCATTTAGTAACAAGACCTATAAATTTGTTAACCCTGTACATTTCTCCAGATTCATAACAATACTGTTAAAATTGAGATAAAGTTTCTGTACCTGAACAATTTTGAGAAAAACAGTTAGTTTCAATCAAAACGTTATGAAAAACTCAAAGACCCAAAAATGAACCAGTATTTTCAATGCAAAAGAAAGATATTCCCTTGTTAGTTGAAGCAATTTTTATAATTATTTTACAAATGTTGCATCAACTACTTAGTCAATACTTTATTTCACTTGATACTACTTGAAAATGAATATATAGAAATGAAGAAAGCTCATCACCAGAAAGCCTTTAAACTCTCACCATTGTTTCTATAATTATTGTCAGATCCGTTCCGTCCGTCAAAGAGACAAAGCTGCCTCCTTTGTCGAGGTGACCGACTCCAGCACCGTGCAGGAGGTATTTCCAACCAGGCAACGTAAATTGAGTAGTATGGGCTGCAAATTAAGGAATCGATTTGCCAGGATGGAGGAATGGATTGCTTGAAGCAAGGAAAATGAGACATGTGTGGAGAGGGGGGAGGGAAGGGGAGGAAAGGGGGAGGGATGGGAAGGTAAAGAAATTGCAGTACAATAGTATATTATATACATTAAATAAGATTTATTGATGCATTTCATGTACAACTATGCCTAGCCATAGTTACATGTATAATGATATTGGATATAAGGAAAGCCTGCTCTTGTATGTAATTGATCTTAAGTTTTAAGGAAACGGCTATTAATCTCTTTTTTTGGGGGGGGGGTGTGGGTGGAACATCAAAGAAATATATAAAGATATATATATATATATATATTTATATATATATATATATATATATTTATATATATATATATATGTATATATATATATATATATATATATATATATACATATATATATATACATATATATATATATATATATATATATATATATATATATATAGATTTATATATAGATTTATATATAGTGGAGTTGACACTACTCATGCCAATCCATTCCCATAACATACACCTTTCTTTTAAATGTAAGGAAGCTCATGATTACAGTCCCTTTTAATACCTGTAATCCAGACTGGGCTCTCCACGACATAGTGGCCTGACCATGGTTCAATGGCAGTCATCAATCCATCCCGGAAGAATGGCAGGTCGCCATAGTAACTGGCAATCAGGTTCCAGGATATCGTGCTGGTCATATTTCCATTCACATAGTTTTGATTCAAGATCTTAAAAAAAAATATGAAAAAACAAACATACAAACAACAATTTGAAGCTGTTGTAGAAGTTGACTCCGGGATGGTAAACTTTAATTGTACTAACCTAATTGTCGCGATTGTCTTACAAATAACTCTAAGGTACTACTTCAACAGGGTCACAGTACAAACTCATATTAATAAATGTAACGACTTTCCATGGGATTAACATCATTCCATGTAGAAATTTTGATCCTCGATAAACAGTTTGGGTGACAAGACAGTCACAGTACTTTTTAAAAGTTGGAATGAAACACTGGAATTTTGCTGAAAGGTTTAACAAATGTCAGCAACAAACCCCCAAAAAGTATCAAAACCGACTTCTAAGTATGACTCACTCACCCTCGCCCAACATCCTGCTCCAACATTGTCATTATATGTGCTGTAGTCCTCACTTGACCAAAGGGTCTTCTTCGTTTTCTGACAGTCCGGGGTGGTCACTGTGCCAGGATAATGAAAGCTACAACACGACAAAATTGTAACAATTGAGAAAATATTTCAATAAAGTTAACTGTCCTGCATTGTAGTCCATGTAAATGAATATTCATGTTAATCGTGAATATGCATACTCTGTTCCTATTCTTCATTGTGCACTAATAATTAAGCAGCCGTAACTACTTTTCCCAGTTTTCATGAATATTAATACTTTGTCATTACTACTTAGGTATAGTTTTGTATTTAGTATCCCCTCCCTAATACACCTTCAGAGGTGCAGGAGAGGTACATCCACTACATTGAAATATTGTATAACATGTATGCATAGCACCACCAATCTGATTTTAGGCAATGTGGCGCAAGCTACTTATTCTTGTACAGATGGGCTCTATTTAAAACTTACAGTAAACTCAACCAGCGCAAATGTAAGCTACAAAATATTGATGTATATCAAAGTATTTTGAGCCCTCCAAACACCTTTCAATGGTGAATTATAAGGGCAGTATTCCAGAATTGGAAAAGATCACGGTTAAGTCTGAACAAAGACGAATAAGAGTGTTAAAGTGGCGTGAAGACAGGTAAGTGAGGACTATAGTAAATACACTATTACAGTCACAATAGACAGCCACATTGAAGATGGTTGTGTGACACAACATATGAAGACCTACCCCAAGATTGAAATAGCAGCTGCCAATTCCTTATCTCGCAAAACGTCTGCAACGATCTGAAACTTTCCGTCAGCGGCAACAATCTCCACGTTGCCGAAACCTTGAGAATCTAAGGCGGCACGTAACTTCTTTATGTACTCAATGGAGTACGATTTCTCATTCCATATCTAAACAAGGAAAATATGATGCAAAATTTAAGGCACTGCACAAAGTTGCGATCATCTATATTTGATAACCCAACCTATAGGAGCATGTTAGCTGACAAGGCGAACATTCTGCACAAGTTTCAGTAGTGTTTCAATGTAATTTTTTGGACAACTGGCTACAGGATTGATCTACCCAGCTTACAAGCAGGACCAGGGATGCGTGTAACCGACAATGAGAAGCGTTCGACTATGCTTGCTTGCTGGTTGGGAGAACACTATTGTCATGAGGAGACACTAAAGATTGTTGTGTTTGTATCTATGTCACATCACACAGAATGTTACAGGATCTCAACATAACGGAGGGACAAAGTTATGCATAACCATGCATGATGTAAGACAAGACAGGATAGAATGTTACCTATAAACAGAGGAAACGATCTCTCACCAGAAGAAAAATATAAAGTTACAGATTCATAGAATAAAATATGTAAAAACACATTCTGAATACCATTATCTTTTCATTACAGTTTCTCAAACTTGGACATATGAAATAGTCACGGACATGTCTTGGTCGTATGAATACATCATGGGCATATGAAATAGTCATGGACATGTCCTGGTCGCATGGAATCATCATGGTCGCATGAATATATCATGGGCACATAAAAAAGTCATGGACATGTCTCTGTCATATAAAATCATCATGGGAATATGAAATAATGGACAGATGGAAAAATCTTCTGCAAATGAAATAATCTGGGGCACAAAACGATCTTGTACATGGGCATATGAGATAATCATGAATAAATGAAACCACTTTGCAGCTTGACACTACATGTGAAGCAGTAACGGACTTTCGATGGTGAAAAATTTCCTACGAGAATACGAAGCTGAGCAAATAAGAGAAAGACTCCCATTTGTACGAGAGATCAGTAGTTGAAAGTAAATTTCCCTACTTCCTACATTCAAGGACTGTGAGAGGACCAAATCCCTATGCAAGAAAGCAAGAATCATTTGCTCACGCCAATATAATCCATGGTTAGATTGTGATATTTCTTGGCGCCAGCAATCCATTTCATGGTGTAGTTCACAGTCACATCGGGATCAACGAAAGGATTGTTCGTTCCTTTACCGATCCACCCGGGCCAGCCCCAAGGAAGTCCATAGAGCTTGATGTCAGGATTTCTCTGTGTGTAGTACAGAAAAAAATGATACAAGGTAAGGTACAAAACGTATCAGCCATAATTTTTATGACATTTTTTATGACATTTTTAATGACATTTTTAATGACATGTTTTATGACATGTTTTAAAGACTGTCTGAATAAACAAAATTGATTAGTTTATGTTGAACATTTATTTCATTTTTGCATGTCATGTGTACTCTGACACATGCTCGAATAGTAGCCAGGGTCCATACAGATCAAGCTTTTTATTAGATGGAAAGTCAATCTAAACAACGTTATCATCCAAACCTAGGTAGTTATTTCTTCAAATTTATCGTAAATGCCTGTTAAAGTGGCATTCTCTTGTCTCTTCCAACAAGTAACACTAGGTTTCTCTTACACAAGCTGCAACCAACTATGTATTGAACAATTGTATTGAAAACAACTTTAATACTAACCTTTTTAGCTTCCTTCATGAGATACCATTCATATCCTCTCTGATAATTCTCTTCATCGGGACTATGCATGTGCGATGATTCAGTGCCATCTGTGCTCTGTGCATCACCGCCAATCTCTACCTTAAATATGTGCAGGGAAGCCCCAAAATTTGGCTATGGTGCAAGAAGAAGGGGAAAAAAACAAGAAATGTATACTAAATATCAAACTAGAGCACCAATGGTGCAGAGCTCATACCTTTTCGAGCTCAAAAATGTAGGGCCCACAAAACTTTATGGTCCACCAAATTTCAGGCCATTTTTCAGATTCCACCAAATTTGGGCCCATGATGCCAAACACTTTAGGTTCAAAGACAAATTTATACCCCTAGCTCAAAACGGCGATAACCCCCCCCCCCCCTCAGTTAGCAGAATCCTGGCCACACCACTGGCTATAAGTCCTATTTTTCCCCCTTTAAATCCTATTTTACCCACTCTCTCAAACAATACCACTGACCTACCCTATTAAACTTTCTCCCCTCTACCTGAGCAGACATACAGTAACTTCACAAGCACGCCTTCCCAAAATTTTGGCTGGCTGCCTACATACCTCAGGCTCAAAGACTTCTAAGAATCGGCAAGTGCTGATTGGCTATGGGACTCTCATGCTTACAGTTCAACAGTTAATAACAACTCCCAAATCCTGCCACTACCAGCCTCTGCAGAGCTTAACCACAAATGTAAACAAACACTGCAGAGACTGGGAGACAAATTAAAGGAGCTTTGGCAAAAAGGTGAAGGCTCAGATTTTTTTAAACAATGGGGATTAATTGTAATTAATTAACTTTTGACCAAAAATTATTAGGTATCACCTTATTCATACACAATCCAACAATCATCAGTTCAACTTTGAATGTGATCCATCAAAATCTTGAGGAGATTAAGATATTTGAAAATATTACAAAGAATGACCCCCTAAATGACATTTGACCTCAATTTTGCGAACACCCCTCATAACCCTCATCCCGAGGAACGTTGTGACCAAGTTTCATTATAACTGGCCATACACTGTACGAATGGAAGCAATTTGAAAATATAGGGCCGCGGCCCGGGCCACAAAAGACCCCTAGTTGATCTTTGATCTCAAATTCATGAACACCCCGAAGGTAAAACTCCATAATACTATCGTGACAAACCCTCAACATTGTACTATGGAATCTGTAAGAGGAGAAGCATTTTGCGTATTTTCACAAAATGGCCCATTACGGCCCACAGGTGACCTTTGACCCCAAATTTCGGACCATCTCTGATGGCCCTATACCCAATGGTCTTTGTGTCCAAGTTTCATGAAATTCCATTAAACACTGTGCGAGTGGGAGCGGTTTTACCAATAGTTGACGGATAGAGTGATAGAATGATAGATGCCGCACTGTAACAACAGCTCACACCAGCATGCTGGTATGAGCTAATGAACCATGTACAGTTTTGATCAAATTTGTGAGTTAACTGTGTAGGTATTTACGATATACTAGTAAAAAGAACACTATGCCAGTAAAGTTAAGCTGACACAATATTGCAGAACTAATATTATAGTTTATGATAAAGTAACAAATTATTAATGCTCAAGTGAATTTGAGGTTTATTTTTTTTCTATAGGCAGGCTTGACCGTCATAAGTTTTCCTTGACTGATGTAGGAGGTATGGGGGATGGACCTTTATAGGAGGGCTAAAGGTGGGTCCATGGTTTCATAAGGGAGGGAGTGCATTATAAGGTGGTCTCGGGTTGTTGTACCAGAAACAAAAATAGATATACATTTTAGATGTCAAATGGTACCTCCTGAGGCTTGGTTTGGACTAAAACTTAAAAATGGATGCCTTTTGTCAGAACGACTTCATCTTTCCATAAATAGATAAAGGTTACATACTGTTGATGCTGTCATTACAGGTTCTGTGAAGCATGATATGGCAGTACAATAAATGGGGCATCGGTAAATCTATTAAGATTTATAGCACAATGATATGACTGAAGTTACTTAAAACTGTAAAGTAATCTTAGGTCAAAGCATCCTACCACACAAAACCTACCAGGAATAAAAGATCTAGTATCTGTTGTTGATACTTAGGGTCATAATCTACTAGCAGCCTGGATGTGGCCTGAGGAGAGAAACAGAGAAAATTGCACTTTTATAAATAATTAGTAAAATATCCCTTTTTCCCACCATCTGGGATCAATCATTTTTTGATATTGCTTATAGAAATTTAAGTGCAGTAACATATATGAACCTTGAAAAAGAACTTATGAAAAAAGAAATAAAATAATAGCCCATGTACAGTAGCATGCACAAATGATGGAGACAGGAAAAGAATTGTAAAAGCTTTCTTTAGATTTGCAGCAGAGGTTAACACGGCCAAATTTAAGCATCATCTCTATGAAGAAGGTCATGTGGCACATACTCTTTCGATAGTACCAAGGTATGGTGTCGTCCCATGGGCTCATTGCTTCACATATATTGCATATTAGATCAAGTACAGAATGCACTTTAATACTCACCCCACCTCCACTTATGGCTCCAATACCATCAAACCTCCTTCCCAGACCAGCAGTGTCGTCAAGGGTATAGTCACACATCACATGGTTCATGACCTCAAGGATAATAATGAGGCAAAACTGAGGTGCTCTAAAGCTAAGCTTTTGACCTTTTGATGCCATTTTCACAATTTGTTGATCCTCTTTTAGTAACAAACTTTTGGCATTGCCCAGATATTGTCTTTAAAACCTTCAAAGAAAAGACCAAAATAAATTTGTTTTTGGGTGGAATTTCATAGTTGTGAAAATGGTTAACTGTATTTGAAAGCAATCAAATAACTCAAACAGTAAAATGATTAAGCTCAGGAGCAATGTTCTTTCATTTGTGTAGCACTGTGCCCAAGGCAGGCCATATTGCCTTCTGAAATTACTAGACCCAAAGGGAATAAAATTGAATGCACTGAATTTTGTCTCTAATAAAATGCTAAATGGTTCATGTGTAAAGAAACTGTGAGATCTATATGTCTATGTCAATTTTGTATTGCAATTCGCCAATTTGTAAAGCATTTGCTATGCCATACTGAATAAATTATTCCCAGGCCTATAGAATGCTACAGTTTTGGTAATTAGATAACATTTAACATTAAATATGGTTTAACGGTAGGTCCAAATATGGTAGGCTTACTGCAAAACAAGTAATTCGTACTGGTTCTCAAGAAAGCAGCATATAGTAGCCTTACAAGTTAGTTTTATGCCGATTAGCATCGACATCTCTTATGCTCTAAAGGCTCCCACTGAAAAAGCTTCATTATTTACAAAACTTTTATTATTAACACAAATAAGGCTTTACCATCAAACATCATCAAACATAATAATAGGGTGCATTATGCATTTACCATGTCGGCCTTGCCTATGTTGGTACAGACTATGGTCCATAACAACTCCCTGGTACTACTATCTATACTATGATCCGCGGCGTATGCAGTAGGATGAGCCTATCAGCTAGGTAGTATGTACTGCAATGAAGTTATGGAATATGCTTACTAGTAAATACTGAAAAGGGAGGCCTAATGCCATTCCCATGGTCTAAGCTGTAAGATAACGCTAACTTTTGCATAATGTTGGGCTTACTAGGCCTAGTTAGCCTAGGATACGGTAGTTGTTCTACTATTAGCCCAGTTGTTACCGTTTTAACACTTCACTGTCCTCTCCACGCAAAAAAAAATGAAGCTGTTGCAGGAAGCTGACTGATCAATACAATTACCGCTTAATGCCAAATTAACCTTGCGTGAGAGTGACCGGCGGCTTATCATTCGCTACATCAATAGCAGTTGACCCATGCCTCTTATTAATTTTCGCGAAACTAGGCCTTAGTCATTGACTGTCATATGAACTCGGCTATGTTAGATTTAGTTACTCAAAGTTAACAGAACTAGCATTGTAAGTACCTTTGTTTGACCAAGTCAAGGTTGATATCAAGTTTCACGGCCTTTACGGTACCGCAATGTAAACGGATTTCCGGAATTTAATGTGACAGTCCTATTGCATGACCATGGGGTCAAGGGAGCAGTTCTCTGCTTCTTGGGACAACGCTCTAGGCCTAGGTAGTATTAACAAGTCCTGATCATCATCTTTACAAACTAGCAGATACTAGGCCTACGCCCCCTTTAGTCACATGTAACGTTGTTATGTTTTTGTCTGGGTTTTAAATGGGACAGTGAAGATCGTAATCTTCTATAGACAGGTGTCTAATAGTTAATTCTAAAACCATTTAGAACAATGGAAAGAATGGATGTTAAAATAGACACGTTGGGAGGACTATAACATAACATACAAAGTTTTTATCGAATTGAATTTCATATTTTAAACAACTTTTCAAGTCGTAACCGCAACGAACATAATATGATGGCATGTTCTAAAGGGATTTAGAGCAAACCATATACTTATGTTTACATTATAATCACAAAGACATACATCGTATAAAGTGGCAACTTAATTTGAGGACAAAAATTAGTTTTTGTCCCATCACACTACGAAGGCTGACAACGTGTCTGTCCTTTAAACAGCTGAGCTACTTTTTATGAACAAACAAATTACCGGTAGATTGACCACTGTTCCTTAGACGCAACACAAAGCTCAAAAGGAAAAATAAATAGGCCATTATGGCCTCGAATAGCATATTTTAAATGCAATTCATTTTGCGCTCAGGAGGTTTAGAGACGATATTTTGGTTGAGTTTATATAATGTATGTAAAATTTGATAAACATTTACATTTAGGCATGTACTGAGGAGTCCACGTCAGCATCAGTTTAGCTGTAAAGGCGCATTTTTTTTTGAGCTGAATATCTTGAAAACCGAAATAGCGATAGTCCTATATATAAACATATACAAACATTATTAGTGACTATAAGTTCTCAAACTGATCTTTCATTTCTGGACTATGATATACAGTACCAAGACTAAAAATCCGCCTAATTAAAGTCACCCTTTAACTTGATTATTATTACCGTCTTTAGACAAACTCTATTACGATAAGTCTTAGTCATTGTACGTACTTGACCTCAAGGAAATAAAACCGAATACTTTTTTGTATAAATACGTTAATATATTATAAAAAATAAGTTAATATGTTATCAGCATATATAAGTGTAAAATATTTGTAAAAGAATGTTAACTAAATTTGCATGTTTCAGTTTCTATTCTTTACAGAAATCGCTATGGAGTTCTGTGGGAGCCATATATAACATTTAAGACGAAACGATTACCCACTCAACCAAGCGTGTATGAAAATAGATTAATTAATATTAAGTTTTACTTTCATTAGGTGCCGGTCATGCACATTTAAGATAGCGGGACTGAAGGGGGTGCTGGTAACACTGAAAATATACCGGTAACGGATGAAGGTTTTATAGTCTTCCGTCTGCATGACTCGATGTATCAGCTTCTGTTCATGTTGCACGCGATGTGTATTTTGGATAATCGAGTAATTAGCTGTTCCAGTCTTTTGGTCTATATTACACGGGTCTACCGTCCCGTGTTATCCTTATCATGGCTTTAGAATATATAATAATGAGTAAGGTAACTTACCTTGGAGTACTGTTAATCCTTACAACCACTGGCAGAATCGGCGACTGTAGGGCTGAGCGTACACCAAGCAAGAACGAAGGTAAGATTATCAGTATATTAGAAAATTATTCCAAAGTTACTCAAAACTAAAATGAGCAATGCATATATATATATATATATATACTAATGTGGTTTGACGATGGCTGTCTAGGAAATTAACACTGGTAATAATTTTAAGACTATTTTGCTATTTGCCAATCGCAATCGGTTTTCTTGTACGTCGATATCATGCGTTTCTCAAGATAGACTGAAATTGCGATGAAACAACGATCTGTGATATGATTTAACATTCATATCAATAAGACCGAGTCTGTGACTGTCTATAACATCCGTATCACTGATATCTATAGTCTGTGACTTTCTTTGCCATACACACCATTACCATCCACATCATCACTGGGACTAAGTATGTAGTTTTACCATCCATCGCTGCGATGTTTTTACACCAGCCATATCACAAGGACATATTCTGTGCTTTAAACATTCATATCACTCTGACCGAGTCTGTTACTTTCTTTAACATCTGTTTCATCACCAGGACCTAGTCTTTGATTCGCTTTAATATTCAGACTATTGGGACCGAGTCTGTTACTTTCTTCAAACATCTGTTTCATCACTATAGGACCAACTATGCGTCCTTTAAGTTTCATAGCACTGGGAATTATTAGCTGTGGCTTGCTTCAAATTTTAAACCATGGGAAAATACAGTCATTTGCTCTTATTGTTCATATTCATTACCGGTACTATAGTCTGAGATTTAATTTTCATATAAAGGAATTGATCAATAATACAGTTGCTACATGTATAATATCACTATAGTAACATTAAATTCGTCCAAAAGCCAAGACAAGAAAATTGTCAGAGAAACGAACAGTTGATCGAAGTATAATTTCATCCACATTGACACCTCAAAATTTTAGAGTAATAGCTTCCTCCTCGAACCACCTCCCCCACCCCACCCCACCTCGGACCTCCAATTAACGACACTGGCAACCTGGTAGTTTCCTTTTACATAAAACTGTCAAAATATCGACCTTTCCTTACGTTTTTAAGTGAGTCTCTTGTGTCCTTTTTATTGCTGAAATAATGTTACCGGCCATTGAGCCTACACATAGACAAATTGCCTATAGCTAAGCCTATACCTACTGATTCCTTATTTCCATCGTGCTTTAATTATAACAACCTCGATAGCTTGCTTTAATATAGCCTATAAATAATTGCTACAGACTTCTTTAGAATTCACAAAGTTTGGCCATTGCCAATGAAAGTGTATATTCATGAGTGTTTAGAGTGGAATATTTAGACAGATGGAGTGCTCTATTGTCCTTTTTTATTGCCCGATATAATAACAAACCATTGAGCGCACACATAAACAAATTTTATGTGTAAGTCTAGGCCGCCTACCTAAAATATTAAAATCAGCCAATTGGGACAATTTCCTGATACCGATATATTACACTCTATACTTCCCGCCGTATCATGCTTTATAGCACAAGTACTGAAAGTATATGAACAGTTCGCAACCCTATATATCAATATATAAAAATATGATATTCATACTGCATGCTCATATATACTGTCAGTCTGAGTGCATTAAAATGGAACATGAAAGAACAGTATACCTTTAGAAAATGATATTTGTTACCAAATATTATCCCCTCCCCCGAGTTAAAAACATATTCTTTAAACAATTAACAACCTCACTTCATTAACTCCAAATCAGCATCTTTGTAATATTATAAGCACCAATTATTACCTTTCATATTCGAAAGTAGGTTAAACATCGTACTTTTAACATCTCGTTGAAGTACTTAGCTGTAAAAAACTTCATCAGAATGAAACGAAAACGTATATTAGCCTGCACTTCTTTGGATTTTAACGGCAATGCAAATGTTATGGACACTCGACACGCGAAATAAGATGTCGACGTGCGTGCAAACCACTCATTCAATTTACCCATAAGAATCAAACTTATTCATATTCAAGTACCTCTAGATCACATATATTAAGATTATCTACTTTTATTTGGGGGGGGGGGGGGGTAGTTCTTTTATAGGTGTTAAGGTTATCTAGTTTCTTTGATGTGAGTACTATATTCGATTAAGCCCAAAATGGTTTCTAAGTTTACTTCCTTTCACATTTTTTTTACTTATTTGCAGTTATATTGTCTTGTTCACCTTGTTAAACTATGTGATGAAACAACAAATAATAATAATAATAATAATATGCAGAAATGACAATATAACAGATGTGCCTAAGAACAGTGGCTTGCACAGGGTTTGAAAATGTGGGCCCCAATTCTAAATTTCCCTCAACTGATGCAGGTATAGAAGCATTAACCTGCATGTATCTACCTACGAGGGCTAAAGGCGGGCCCAATGTTCTATTAACTAGGGAGTGTGGCGCTGGGGTTGTTGAGACGGACTGATTTATTAGGGCACCTGGGGGGGGGGGGTCCTGCCCCAGAAACATATAAATGAAATGAAATTTAGGTCTCATGCTATAAATTATGTCTGTATATGATTTAGGTCTAAACGCATTACACCCGCACTTCCACAGATCCGCGCCACCGAGGGCGTTCTGGGTCCCGAGGACTGATCTAATTTTCCCAGACTGTAGAAAACATTCCCCGACTGAACTTATTTCCCCGAGTTAAGTTGGAGGATGGGAGTGGGGGGGGGGGGGTCATGATCCCCTCGCCACTGTTAAGATACGCTGTCTGTGTGTATACATATAAGTTTGTTATGTACTCACGCGGGCATGGAAATCTCTAATACGAAGAAGAGAACTCGGAGGCTATAGCTATTCGAAGAGTTTCAGCTGAAATCAAATGAGTAATTCGTAATTCTACTGTAAGTGTATATAAACCAATTTTTTTACTGAAAGCTTTATAATGAGTTTAATAAGTAAATACCCTTAGTATAAAAGCAACAATACGCTGTACTTTTTTGATCATTTAATACGTTTCAACTCTTACTCCAGTTTTCACACTATTTTTTTTTTATTGTTTTGCATTACAGATTTTGAAATTATTAAATCAGAAGGACCCATTATGTCAGCAAACTTTCCTCTTCAATACAGAAATAACGATAAAATTAAGTACCGTGTGCTAGCACCATCCAACGAGGTTATCCAATTGCGTTTCACACATTTGGATGTAGAAAGCAATGATATGACTAAAGAATGCCACGACAAGTTAGAGGTAAGCAGAATGCTGTTAAACTTAAAGGTATATATTTTTTTTTGGCTCCAAATGTAAGTTTTCTAAAACTTTGCTGAAAGATCTGAACCTGAAGGAAAAAAGTGAATAAGTTTTAGTCAAATATAGGTAAACGATGATTGCTTTTTAAGTCAGAGGTTATTGGCTAAATATAGTACAAATCGAATGTATAGTCAAAGATGAATTTAAAGTGGGTATAAAGCAAATGTAGTTAAGGTCAAATGTATTATAATAAATGTACTAAAGAATGAATTTAAAATGAGTTAAAGCATGACTTATTTACAAATCAGAGACAAGCTACGTATAGTTAAAACCGAATATATGGTATATAGTAACAAAAAAACACGTTAAACTGAGTTTTGATTAGGCATATACAAAACAGAGGTAAGATAAATACAGTTAAAAGCCGAATGAGTTATTGAAACCGAGGTAGAGTGTAGTACAACATAGCTAAAGGATTGCTTTAGTTATATAAATCAGATTTGTAGAAAGTGAAAACATTTATATGATAGCTCAGTATATAGAGACATATATACATAAGCCTAATATATTTATCTCAATTGCTCTTAGACTACATACACAATTTAACCGTATCTTCCCCGTTGAGAGGAAACAGATATTTGTCGCTACTTTCAATTTAGTCTGTCATCAGTTATTTAGTTTCGAATTGAACGTAGATCAGGAAGTTATCATTGTATTGTGTATATATTTTTTTTGAGGAGGGGGGGGGGCTGTAAGTTTAGGGGTTTAGGTAACGTTAAAGTGCCCTCAAAATAACAAAATGATAAATTTATTGTTCAGTTAAGACGTTAACACTTTGCCGGCCTCCCCCCCCCACCCCTTCTTCCCCAAATAAAGACAAATTCCTTGCACATATATACTATGGGGAATTCAACAGTTTGTCGCACAAATGATTACATATCAAATGTCATCAGTTTACCAATTTGCAACAAAATGATAAATTAATCACTTCATTAATTTCACTAATCCACTTTTTTGCAAGTGTCCAATTTATGTTCAGAGAGTCATCCTTTCCATACAATTTATAGCAAAATGATAAACTGTTCATTAAAGGATCTTTTCAATCTGAATTTTTCAACAAATGATTCATTTTATGCTCGTATATCAAACTGTCACAATTTCAACGTTTTGCAGTAAACTGCGTAAATCGATCATTTCATAAATCTAATGACATCAACATTTTGCAACAAAATGGTTCACTTTCCTTACATCGGAATGTCAACCGATTTCAACATTTGGCAGCAAAATGATGAATTGCAGCAAACTTCCAGAAAAAGATTTTACCATTTTGACGGCACCATAACAATTCCATATAATGGGGCGTACTTGATGCTAACATGAAGTTATTGAATTTATTTTACTGCCTATATTGAAAGCGCTCGGGGGGGGGGGGGGGGTTACAAAGGTACATTTACATTTATCCCACTTAGCCTTAGCGTACTATATATGATTAGGCCTATGTGACAAGATCATTTTCGGTTGTTCTCATTGGACCTCATGGTGGTAAAAGATTGAGGATATGAGCGTACTAAATTAAGCTATTCATTGCCAGTAACTCTGGTGACACAATTACCGATGACAACTGGCACAAGTTATTTGTAGACCAGTATCTCTAATCGTTTGTACATGTACACTCACTTTATATTAAACAACGATATATATACTTAACATTCACGTAGATTTCTGAAGTTGCGTCGTTTAACAAGACAACACTTTTGCGCACGCTCTGTGGATGTCTTTTACCGTCACCGATACTCAGTACGGTAAATAAAATGGATATCCTGTTCACTACCGATCACACTACGACTCGAACTGGATTTTACGCAATTGTTTCGTTCATTGACCCAAATGATTGTAAGTTATTTCTATATATATATATATATATATATATATATATATATATATATATTCTACAGTTTATGAGGCCCTCTGACATGTTATTGTCTTTAAGACCGGTTTCCCTTGAGTCAGTATAAGCAGTTGAGTCAGATAGGAAGCTATGAAAAATGGAAGGGAGATAGGGGACAGAAAACGCAAACCACATAATGTGGCCCAGATGAACCATGGAGTAACTTTATGTCCAAATTAATACTTTCTTTCTAAACAGCGGATTTCATACTTTCACCGAAATGTTGACTTACAAAGTACAAACTTTTGAAAACAAGAAATTTATTTTATTTTTGACTGGCGTGCATGCATGACGTTCCTGTTACTATAAAGAAGTAACACTGATTCTTACAAACTGGTCTCCTTCACCGACAATGTTAGTTGCCTCCCATGCCGGTATTTCTTTTGCAAAAGAGCATCACCACACCATAACAATTATCGGTATCATATATATGCGCTGTATACTTTATCATCATGCCTGTGCACAGGTGGTTGTAACTTTATTGTCCTTTTGCCCCGGAAGGTGTGTGGGTTGAGACATGTTTCCACAATTATTGGAGGATAGCACACATTTTTTCATTATCTGTAATTTAATGTCAATTCTTTATACCTATTGATTCAGATTCTCCCAGAACAGAAAGTTCGTCAAAGATATCCACATGCAGCCTGATCGTGACTCTAATCGTGGCCACTCTGTCATTTCTTATCGGTTTTCGATTCCACAAGCGACTAATGGAATTGGAAGAGAACGTTAGCGGAATTCATCTCATTAATCCAGGGTTAGATATCGTGCCTAGCATTAATGAATACCAAGAAGCTAATGAAAGTGACAACACACATAACAAGTCCGCAAATAAACTCGAAGATAGTGAAAACGTTGGAGGTTTGTAACCGTGTTTATAATTGTTTCGACTATATATATATATTGACCTAAACAGAGAATTTAGGTTTTCTAATAAAAGGATTGAAAAAAAGAGTATTCCCGCGTAACAGAACAATGTACTAATTATATGGATAAATTTACTTTAAACTTGACTATACTAAGTTAGTTGAGAGGAAAATCCCATCTCAGTATGTTGTACCGGTTGTTTGAATGAAACCACGCTAGTTTTTTCCATCTAAAACGTCCATACTATGGGAAGTATAGCAAGGAAGTATAGGCTTATATGGTGCCTAGGTGGTTTGTGATATCATTGTGTCAGATCTTCTTTACAAGATATTTACATATTCAAGAAAACAAAAAGTAGTTTCAGGTTAGTTACCATGACGACATCACTAACTCTGCTGTTGCCAGAGCTACTCATAAATATAAAAAAGTCACCATGTTTTAAAAGTTTGTATCTCCACGTTAAAAAAAGGTTGTTAAGATGCGATATTGCACTAAATTAAAAAAATAGTATAAATAATGAACTTCAGCGGGCCGAAAATTCCCGGCGGATATAGATTACGTTATTCGTCTGTGTGGAATAAACATGCCAGTCATTTCTCAATTAGAAATTTAATGGAATAAAGTATATTTCTTCATAGTTTAAGTTGATTTCGAAGCTTTTGCACCCCCCCCCCCCCTCCCAGCCCCCCATGGAAAAAATGTTTGAGAGATATTGAATTAACTGAAACTGGTAATATTTCCAATAAATTTTAGTAGTCAAATATAGTTGATCCTATTCACACTTTTGCAGGTTACATTCGCATGAGACCGTCGAAGAAACACGTCAAACCAAAACCTAAACCACTGGAGGAGAAAGTCTACGCTGTCCCCGATGCCGTTTGTGATCAAGACAAGAGCCCTGAGCCCTCAGCTGATTATGCGCAGTCTATTCCAAACCCCTCCGAATATCAACATATAAGTGATGACGTTGTATATGATCAATATACGCCTGCGCAGTACGAACAACCGGGAAACATAACCGATTCGGCTCCAACTAAACCAGAGGCCGATTCTACAGCACCAAACACATATTACTCACCGGAAGCTTATGCTGCAATTATTGATAGCTCGACATCTTCACCAACTGATGCAAAGGAATTAGCTGATGATGCAATCGATATTTTGACGAACTAGGCTTATATATATGAGAATATAAAGTTGTAAAATTGAGACTTCTCGGGTCGACTTAAAACACACATTATATAACTCGGGGAAGGTAAAGTGATGCAGCCGAAATTTCTACCACACAAAACGAACAGCACTCAACACATTGAAGCTAGTGATGCAATCGATAAAGTCGAGACTTATAAATCGAGAAATTAATGTAAAGGCCTATATAGAAACTATACCTACTGTTCACTAGAATATCACAATGTAACTCAGACTTCTACTGTAGAATACAAATCGTTCACTGGCTTATATGCCGTAGTCTTGGTTTCTATATGCGACACTAAACTGCGCACGTCATTGAACACGGATGTATATGTTTATGCTGCAATCGAGAATTTAGAGTCTAGGCCTATACTATATATAGCTGCTTATCATAGAATCAATTGTGATCTTCACTGCACATAACGCACAATACTCACATTATATACAATATAAATAGCCACAGTGGACATTGTGGACAATGGTTATCAATGCTCACATGTTGTGACACCTAATGCTGATATGCATTCGATTCAATGCTGATATTACTTCTGGGCAAATAAGGGTGCAGTTTATGTCTGCATAAAATGGATTTCATGTGAGCATAAATTTCGGAATTAATGGATAATTTTGTCCAATTTAATGATAGCATATGTTCGATTTAGTTTGCTTAAAATCAGTTCGATTTAAAGGTATAATTTAAGCGTTTTCCATAGCCGCCAACCATATGCCGTTAAGATTGAGACTTTACGTCACAAAACAAAAGAACAAAGGCTTATTGTCATCAGTGCGTTTTTTTGCAAGCAAAGTGCACGTGGACTTTCACTGCATACAGCACCTAATACAACAAAATATACACATGTAATCTATAATAGAAAGTTCCAATACATTAAGCATATAGGGCGACTATACTAACCCAACGTTTTTGCTGCAATCGAGACTTCTAATATACAATGTACAGATTATTGTTACAGTATAAGACTGATGCTACCCAGCAAATAAAAGGTACTTTCAAGAAAAGTCGCCCTGGGAAAGAACTTGGGCTCGAAAACCAAAACAGCCAAACGACTGACCCGATCTAAACCCCAGTCCCCTCGCATTGAGACTGTGCCTGCCGTGATCATCGTCAGGTGATGTGTGTATAACGATTCCCTTACTACACCTGGATCATATAGCCAAAAGGCCGGGAAGCCCATCAGAAAAATAACCTGCAATAAATCAGTTGAAACAGCGAGTGCTTGGCCGAAATGACCTATTTAAACATTAACCATTCTTTTCACCTCGAAAGTGAAAGGTTGTGCCGTGTCCATTTGTTTGATGTCGATTGTAAACTTTATTTATATAGAAACAGATAGGTCATTGTTGGATATATATTGGCAAACTACTTTAATTACATCTGTATATAACCGTGTTAATTTACTTTACCTAATATAACGTGATCACGTTAAGCATGCTTCTTTGTACTGTGGGTTTTATACTTTATGATATGTATGGGTCTTTTTCCTGACCAGAAAGTTAGTTTCATTGCATCATGCCCTGACATCGACTCAACCTGTTGGCTAAGATCCAAGGAACTCGTGTATGGTATAGGCCCTGTGGGACAAATATACCATATGTTATACGCGTATTAATTCGAATATACACACGTATGAATTCGAATATAAGCACGAATTGTAACAGCTTATTTAGTACCTGTATATATTCAAATTAATACTTCTATTCGAATTAATATGTGTATATGTTCGAATAATACGCGTAATAATATGGTATATTTGTCACATAGGGCCTACCATACTCGTAATACTCACGTGACGTAACATTAATGACGGGTACAGATCTCGCACCACAATTAATTGTTCCATTGACTTACACACTAAAATCGTCACTTTCAAGACCTGCCAAAGCATAGATAGAACTTTTCAACTGGTTTATCCTATACCAACCACATGATAGCTGATATCTTGGCCTATCATGGCACTTGCAAATTTCCGTATCATGGTCGTTTAGATTTTGAGCTAGAAGAGAAGCAAGTTTAGCATATACTAAACCCAAGCCCTTCCATTTGCTCGCTCGGAGTAATATCAACATTTAAACAAAGATTTTCTAAAATGGTTTATATCACCTTCAATCCTCTTTATTTTCACACCATCTGTAATTTAAATTATGCTCTTTCACATAAATACAGAAAAAAATGACGGTTACTGATAATATGCTTAAACAAGCATTTCATTAGGTACTTTTAGCTCTTTTCTCCGACAATGGTCAACCTTTCGAGCGGATGTACACTGCTTTAATTGTGGTGCGGTACGTATATGGGAACTGGGGTTTTCTGCCTCTCAATACTCTCTCCCAATTGTTGTTCAGGAGGAGGAAGTAACATAATCCTGCATTTGATTACTAGTATTCATTTATTTGGCAGCTGTTTGGTGACAGTTTGTACTCGGGGTAATGCTCTACAGAGAAGTAACTACATCCATAGGGATTCTGGGGGAAATACAGTGTTTGGGAGTTTAAAGTATATTATGGAGCTGGTGATGGGGCTGTTTGCAGCCGTGTGGCTTTAAACTTCTCCTCCATGACTCCTATGGAAACCTCCCTTCAGTAAGGATGTGTCTCCTGTCGGACAGCATAGAAATTGAGTTGAGAATCTGTTTATATCCATGTAATCAGTTACTAGACCCGGGGTTAGTGTTCAACCTGAATATATCAGAAAGTTCTAGTTAACTTCCTGGACCGACTGTTTGGTATTGACTATTTGGTATAGAACTGTCGACACAAAACAGTTTGATACAGCAATAAAAGAATCCAAACGGAGCTCTGGTGTTATTTGGTATTTATTTACTAAGGATCCCGTGTCACGTCCCCTCCTTGGATTTGCTACTTTTCAGAAAGAACACAACGGATAGCGAAATGAAAGAGCTAGATATTGAAAATAACTTAATTAACCCCAGAGGTACGACATCAATGTTTACCCAAATGTCTTGTGACCATAGTAAGCATGATCATACGGTTACATTCTCGATGTAAGGTGTCTTGGGTGTGAGTGAAAAGAGGTTACCTGGTATATGGTTTTCTTGGCCAGGTTCTATCTTGGGTGACTTTTCTTACATATACCTTGGTAGGCATCATCCACTCACCGTTTACTATGGCTCCGCGAACACTTGAAAGCAAAATCTTAACAAGGTAGTCTGTTTGCTCTATATTCGGACCCTCAGAGATATACTTGGGTGTTGATTATTCCTTAATTCTTGCAGCTTAGAAGTGAAACCGGTGAGATGGATCTACAGCAAAGGCAGGCTCATCAATGGGTCCAGTATACCGAATGACAGACATGGGCACAACCACATATACTTACCACCACCCCCACCGACAAAATATATACCATAAAATGTATCTTCGATAAAACGTTAAATAGTCGGAAAATCTTCCACTTACACGTAAAAGTTGCAAAATGTAGCACCTATAAACACCCTCTATTCTATAAAACTCTCTCAGACCCACCCATGGACACAAAATATCATCAACACACATACCTCCATACATTTTTGGTGTGACCTTTTCGGCTTTCCAAAGCACCATGCATGCAGTACAAGATTGGAAAACATTGACAAAGCAAACACTCGGTGAGCTATTTGAACCTCTCTGTCGCGAACTAAGTAAAGAAGCTTCACCGAAGAACGTGAAGACAAATGTCGGGAATTATTTTGACACGAGGCGTAAATTCGGCGAAGTATGAAGTCGGCGAGAGGGTTCTTTGCTTTGAGCCGGATCCAACAAAAGTAAAAGTGCTATACGATGCAAAGGTAGGATAAATTATTCGAACCGAATCTGACCCAGCTAGCTGAGAACTGTTTGTGTAATGGGGTAGGGTAACATGTTACTTGTTAGCCTGGATCTAGTTTTGATTGACGATTAACGTTACATCCGTTTAAGTTTACAGTTACCAGTAATATGTCAGTAGTACCCAACATTTTGTAAGAAAATGATTTCCAACGGTTCTTTGGTCCGACTATGATCTAGTTTCGTAATGTAAGTATTTCAACTTGGAAACACGAGCTTCTGGAATTGCTTGTTTGTATATTTTCTTTAGGTATGGGTTCCGCGATAATTTTATGTAGGCTGTGGCTACAATACAGCCTACAGGTAGCCTAGTTCATGTTGGTTTTTACCAGTAGCGTAGTAGACTTGAAATAGACCTGTGAATTTTTTACTGCATAGCAGGCTCAGACATATTTTACATGACAATGACTAGAATGATAACAACATTCCTTTTGAGTTTTCCACTTTGCATTGCATGTGATTGTGATTAAAAATCTGGCAGACCAGACAATGGATTTTGAATTGATGGAAACTATTAATTATGTTCTCTTTATTGACATTCTTTTCGTAAAGAATGTATCAAGATGTGATAGTTTAATCGAGTTATATTTTATCATGTACGCTTTTTACCTTAAATTGGTTACCAAGCATCCAAACCGCTCCTTCAAAGGATGTTTATTTAAACATTTCTTTATTTCAATTTTCTTAGATACTTGATGTCAAGTGGACAAGAAATGAAGCAGGAAAAAGAGTACCTGAGTATTTGGTTCACTTCAATGGCTGGAACAGAAGGTAACAAACAATGACCCTCGATCTAGCACTGGTAAAATAGGATGTCTTAAGAGGTGACATTGAATGACTGTGGTATTCCCAGTGACATCCATTCTTTAATGACAAATTCAACATGTTTTGGAAAATACCTTGACAGTTAGTTTTTGTTTTAAACCCTCAAAGAGTGTTGTAAAACCAATTCACTTCAGTTGAGCACCATCGATGCTGTTTTGGTTCCTGGCCCTCCTCCCTTGTCAAAGTTTCTCCACTGACAATCTAACAACTTATAATGCACAGCAGCAAACTGATTTCTCCTACTTTTATCAGTAAACCTAAAATCCATTTTGTATTTTTTAACTTGTCTCAGGTACATTCTGTTACAGCACTACCTGGATTTTCTCTGCCTCTCATTCTTTCACTCTGATTTAAACCTATATACCCAGCAGTGTATTTCCAATGCTCCCTCCCATTCCCCCTGTTCTTTGAGAAAGGTCTGATACTGAGAAAACAGGTCAGAAACGTATTCATTGCACAGTGTTTCTGCTCTGAGCTTTTCCTATCATCTTCTGACACACGTTCTAATCTTTTTTGTCTAGTTGGGATCGTTGGGCTCCCGAGGACTTTGTGATGAAGCACAGTGCAGAAAATGCTGAACTACAATGGAGGCTGCAGATGGAAGCTGAAGAAAAAGCGTAAGAAACCCTTGAAATTTATGACAAGGGAACAGACAAGGATATTGTAATGCTTGTCTGATAACAGAGAAACATAATCGTACCATCCTGATGAAATTTGCATTCAGTTCGTAAATATTGCTATTTTGGAGATATTGGTAGTTGAAAAATGTTTTCATTGGCACCAAATACAAGTTTGAAGCTAAGAGGTTTGACACCATAGTTACACCCTGATGACAAAATGTTTTGTGTTTAATTATTATTTTTTTGATCTGTCATTAGTTATGCTTGTCTCTTTACCTAAAGGTACTGCAATGTTTCAAAAATACCAATGAATGTGGTGTATTCATAGTAATGTCTGCCAATTTGAAAGAAAAGTTGGGGGGCAACTTTTTTTCTTATAAAAATTTAATTTTGGTTAACTAACAATCTTTGAATGCAGATTCGTTCATACAAGTCAAATGTAAAATAAATTTACTTGTAGACTTTTTTTGTAAACATGTAATTACAATATCTGTATTTCTCCTTTTTCTGTTGTCATATTAACAATTATCAGTTGTAAGTTTTTTTTTATAGTTTTTTTACCAGTCTACACACTGTAAAAATCAATTTGGTATAAAAAGTCAACACAAGATTTCTTCCATGTTGTGTTCATGTTTCTTTATATTAAACATATTTACAAAGTTGAGGTAAAGGTCTTGCCACTTGGATCAAACATTGAAAGGTATTTGAATTAAGAATGGCAATAAGTGATGCTTGTCCGTGGAGCAATTGTGGTTTATCTTCTGATTTTATTTCCAGCTTAAAAGGCAAGAAAAAGAAGAGGAAACCTGGGGAAGGTATTGATACCGGAGGCAAGAGACAGTTCATTTCCGACTCAATCAGTAAGTTGCGCTGAATGTCGAATAACTGTTCATATCCATCTGTGGGGTGATAGCCAAGACATTTACTAAATACCCCCTCCTTAAAATATTCTTGGTTCCCAAACTGGGAGGGGTTAGAAAAATATCCCTGCTCCTGAGGTGACGATTTAAATTTTCTACTGTTTACAGCAAATGTGTTATATGGCTTCAAAACAATTTAAAAATCAATTTGAATATTGTCAGAATTTGCAAGACTAGCTATTTTCTGCCCTCCCCCCTTCCCCTCTTTTTTATATGAATTTGTATTTGTATGTATTTGTATGAACTAACAGCAGCTAACATAAAGTTGTGTAACTGTTTCAGGTGGAGATGGAGAATCTGAAGACTCCAGCGTCTCAGAGGGTAATCCAGTTGATGAGGTGAGGAATAATGAAAGACTAAGACTAGTTCAGGTCTAGTGTTTTGAAACTTTTGGGAATTGCTTAGAAAATATGCCGGTGCTGGTATAAATGATCTACTGGTTACTATCAGATTTCTTCTCGTGATTTCCTTGAATTAAAACAAAAGCAGAGTTTATTTTGCACCGTCAGAGAAATGCAAGTAGTCTACTCTGTAATAACTTCTATATATACTCTTCTTCCTAATTTGACATACAAAATTGCAGGTATGGCTCATAAATCTAATTATTCGTTCTGTATGTTTACAAAAAGAGCATTCAAACAAAATTTCATAGAGTAATGGGCAGGATACTAAGTGAATTGTTTGCACACGTTACAACGAAAGGAGGTAAACCGTTACAAAAGTATTTGCGAAAAGGCTTCCAGGTTTGGCAGATGTACCGGAAATAACAATGCAGTCTAGTGTCTACTTATACCAATGTTAGAATTGACGATGATCTCTTAAATTGTTCGATTACTGTAACGTGATTTGTCTTTCCATCTCTCTATCTATCTCTCTCTTTTAGCTCTGCTTGGATATTGACGATGACATGGAGGAGATACCTATTCAGATACCGGAGTCTCTCAAAAGCAGATTAGAGAACGATTGTTACAATGTCAACTGTCTCGACCAGGTACGGAAATCTAGTCAAATAGTTTCGTTCTTACGCTCACCCAAGTTTGTCATTCCTGAAACACCTCTGAAATTTCATTATAATTCCACATTAGGAGTGGTGCATTTTTGGGGGTTTTGGGCAATTAACAAACAAAGATAAGTAGAAGTAGAAACTGAAGCATTTTAATTGCTCTGTGGAATTATTTGTTGACATTTGTTGACACTTTGTCTTTGCACTTCCACATCTCTTGCTGGTTTATTTGATCGTTCCTTGAAATGCCCTCTCATCTTAACACCTTCTTTTTTCTTCTTTTTTTGTTGTCTTTGCAGCTTGTAAGACTGCCTTGTGAACCTACAGCACTTAGTATTCTAGAAGAATACCTCCAGTATTTTGGATTACGTCATCCAGAGGTAGATACACAGCCTGTTCTGGGAACTGCAATAGAGGCTGTGGTACCCCCACCGTTACCCCACCAAAAGTAAGTCTCCGAACCATGTAGAACTGCATCGCAGACTGCAGTACACTCACCATGACCTTTAAAAATGATCTGACCCCTCCTGGAGTCACTTATTTGACAATCCTGTACTTGTATAACCCTCCCACCATCATCTGAACAAAAATAAGTATCATTCCCTTTAAGAACTGCCCCCCCCTCCACCCCCGGCCGCAATACCCTCATCATTACTCTCAGAGATAATTGGTCCTCTTGGAGGGGTACCAACTCCTACTACCCAACTTGGAACAGTCCCTCAGACTGATACCCCAGGGGTAGAGACACAGATACTGCTTAAATCAAATCACTGGGGGGGTCTCATCCCACCCTCCTTCCCCTCCCATAGGTAAACAGAATATTACAAAAACATCCAAGTGTACAGTACATAACAATATAGCATGTATATGTGTTACAACCTAAACAGTCAAAAAAATTGTTTCAAAAGTCACAAAATATAGCACCCTTTTGCATCTAAATACCCTCCATTTTACCAATATTTTTCCTGCACAACTGAATATCATAGCCCCTTCCCCTCTTCCAGTACAAAAAAGAATCGTTGGTCCCTTGCTGATACCCACACCATTATCCCACCAGAAATGGTATTACGTCTGACTTTTCTTGAATATGCTAGTCTGGCTGTGGCATGCTGCCCTTAACTAACCCTCCAAAAGTATTTGCCACATTTTGGAACAAACTAGTAACTAGAGTAAATGGTAGCTATATTCAGCCCTCTCTCGCTTCTCTATTGCCTTAATCTGAAAAGTGAAAGAGATAGTTTGAAGAGATTTGATAAAATTATTAAGTAACAAGTTTGTACATGGATACTTGTTGATGTTATCTCTGAACTGACTTAAACCTATTCTACCTCTACTGTACCTCTAAGCCTACCCTTAAAATCTAAAATTCAATCAATTAAACTATTGGATGGGACCCAGCATCTCACCCATCGACAATGGTTTGATCCACATTTTGGAAAACCTACTCTAGGAAGCACAGAGGTATCGTATCAAAGAGTCTGGGAATTCTGTACACTTGGATGGGATGTCATGAAGAGGTTTAAGTACATTCCTCTTATTGATCCAATTCGAAAAGCCAAAATTAGCCAAAAAAAATGAAACTTTCATCTCCTTAGATTTCCACATTTTCCCAGGATATTCCAGAAAAATTTTTACTCAATATTCAAAAAATATTCCCTTTCTCTCTTTTTCTCCCATTTCTCAGTTTCAGAGTCTGCCGAGAGTTTCTAGACGGCATTCGGGTTCTATTTGACTTCTTCATTTTTGAAAACTTGCTCTACGAAGCAGAAAAAGAACAGTATCTTCTACATGTGACCAATCCCCAGAATCAGAATCTGTAAGTTTGATATGTTTATATTGCAATTTTAGTATGGACACAGCAGATGAATTGGTGGGAGGAGTGGGGGGGGAAGGTATTTTGACATTTTCAATGTATCCATCAAAGATGTGAATAAGCTGGTATTTATGT
Source organism: Apostichopus japonicus (assembly GCF_037975245.1). Lineage (NCBI taxonomy): Eukaryota > Metazoa > Echinodermata > Holothuroidea > Aspidochirotida > Stichopodidae > Apostichopus > Apostichopus japonicus. The sequence continues at coordinate 4,059,794 of NC_092565.1, forward strand.
TATTACACTTAAAGAGGATGCTTAACAGATTCGTGGATAACAGCATTTTGGGTTGCACGATATAGTCTTTTTCTTCTTTTGCCGATGGGTCAGCAAGAAATTGAACGTTAACCTTATCTCCTTAATTTTCCTAGAGAAATGATGTTTGATGTAAATGAGGAATCTCCGAAAACCCTTGAGGTTTCTCCCCCAGGACCCCCACTAGGGCCCCCTGTACCCCCCACTAGAGCCCTTGAGATACATTCCAGAGAAATGTGTAACTCCACTTTGTGACATGTATTTTTGTGATACAAAAGCAAATAAGAACTATCTAGAAGTGCTGCAGCTTCTGGGGACCCTGCACTCTCAGCCTTTAACCGTGCACAGTATTAATTATAAAGCAAGCTTCAGCTTCTTGTTATTTAATTACATTGTCCAGTTGTAGTCACTACAAGGCAGTCTCAAATTGATCAGCATACCTCTTGAAAAATCCTGGTTGTATGACATAAAAGTTTTGTCACAATTTTGAGTTTCATGTAAAAATGAAAATATTCATAAAATAAAATTTAGTTCAGCGATGAAGTCTGGGGGGGGGGGGGCGGAAGCCCCCTAAAGCTTCCTGGGGTCTGCTTTCTAGACAGGTGCACTTTGGCACTTGTATATTGTTTGCTTCTCCACTTGACTTCCCCCCACACTTTTGGAATTTCTGGTGCCTCCGCTGTCAGTAAAGTCAATTAATTGTTTTGGTTGAGGTGAAAGGTCATTGAAATTTTGCCAAGATTAAAAAATTTGTAAACCAAATAATGATAATATTTCAGTGTGGTAATGGAAGACCTTAGACTTGGCATGTAGATGCCTAAATATTTCATTCCAACAGTAACACAAAAAAATTGAACATTCACAAAAGCATGTACTCAAATAATTATTTTAGACATAAACCACGAAAGGCGAAAAAAGAAGACAAACCGCCAGTACTGGAACCAGAGCCTCAGGTCCCAGATAACCCCCCTGACCTGCTCAAGATGGAACCCAACGCAGACGAAGAGAAGCAGGAGCAGCGAGCAGAGACTCCTCCTCCCAGGAGAATGACGCGGAGACTGTCAGCCATAAACTCAAAGGCAGAACTCGCCAATACGAAAAGTGACCAGGAAAGACAAGAAGCCAGAAGACGACCTGCCGTGAGACATTCCAGGAGAATTGCATCCCTCTCCTCCTTACCCAGTACGCCCTCGTGCTCCCCTCCGGCGATCGCTATGGAAGCGCCTGAATTTCCATCTTCTCCCTCCATTCTGGTGATGGAAGAATCGACAAAAGAAGACAGTCCCACTAGAAGTCAACCGAAAGATATACCGGCTCCTACAGAGGAAGTGAAGGATACCCCGTCGGAGGAATCTGAGAAACAACTTCATCCACTGTTGGAAAATTTGAAGCTTCTCACCAAGGATGCACATTATGATGGAAGGATACCGCCCTGTAAAGTCTATGGAGGGATTCATCTACTGCGATTGTTTGGTGAGTTCAGAATCAGATCCTAAATTAATTCCTCTCCCACATTCCATTCAACCTTCCCCTTCTGACCCTCCTCTCCCTACCCTTTCCGGGGAATACTTCTAATCCTGAGACATGACATGCACAGGGATTTCAAAGGGACAAACAAGTTACAGTCTCATCTTTTTGGTATAACACAACATCAAAATTAATTTGTGTGTTTCCTTTTTCCGAATTGCAGAAGGGTGTTATATCTTGACGAAAAATTAACAAATTGTCAAGTTGCTAGGGTGCTCTAAACTTGACAGCAATTCAAAAATATGAAATTGGTAGGTTTGACAAGTTACACTAGAGTGTGCTGGTTTGAAAAGACAAACAAGTCAGTTTCAGGGGCCATCTCGACTTTTGTCAGGTTGTCAAGGTAGTGCAACTTGACCAGTTCTTGGATGTGGGGCCAAGTTGACTATTTCATGCAGCAAGTTGTCAGTTTAATAATTTTTGCTGAGAAATCATATTTTTGCAACTTATCAGAAAATTGCATTTTTTGTACCTTGCTGTCGTCACAGTGATGTGCCATCCTAACACAGTTAGTCTACAACTCGTCTGTCACTGCAGTACCACTGTATACATGAAATAATAGACTGCAAAGACTGCCCCGGAAGTTGTGGACATCTGGTCAACTTTCCTCTACCTGAGTCAATCACTCATTGCCACTTCAGGGAAACATTGTAGACAATAAACTGATCATGACATTGAATAAGCCTTTTCAAAATGTTTGTAATGTTTAGTTAAACGAGCCTAAAGGAAAGGATAATAAAAGTCACACCTACGGCTTCAGACATTACATCTGCGACAGTGCGTAATAAATTTCACAATGTAATGGATGAATGTTTCTTTTCATTCTTTTGCCTGTGATGTCACCTCACATCATACCCTTTTATCATCTTTTGTTAATGTGTTTTATCATCTTCCTTTAAACTTTTCTTCCTCTAGTTAAACTTCCCGAGGTCATCGGCAAAATGAACCTTCCACCAAAAAAGCAGAAACCATTACAGAAACATGCAGAACTGTTCTTGAGGTAAGAAAGCGCTATTTTCAGTTTTGTTAAGTTGGGACTAGAAGAATGAAGCACTAAGAAAGATTTGCTTGCTGGTACCAAAATTCAAAGAACTCTGTATGCTTCGTGCTTCTGTTTTTCCCGGAAACTTTTGAATTTAGATGTCGTCACAATGCTATGCAAAAGTGTCGAACAGGCTTCTCCTGTCAAAAAGGAAGTTTTGCTTCTAGTTTCTGAAGAATATACAATAACACATCGAGAGCTATTCGTATCGCTGTATTGCAGTATCACCAAGCATGATCACTGGATAGTGCCGAAGTTTAATGAACATTGCATGGCTCAGGTTTATGTTGCCCTGACAAATGAGCAATACACAGGCTGCCACAAAAGTTTTGAAAGAAAGAAAAAAAAAGGCTTAAAACTTTCTTTTTGCTTTTCAAGTATACCCATTAAGCACTTCTAGCATTTTCTCGTCTCTTTAATTTTATAGCTGTCCGCAAGTGTGTTGTGTTCATTCTCGTTCACAGAGAAAGTAGAATGCAGTTCATATTAGGAAGCTGTTTCATCACAATCATAATTATGCCATTGTCTTCAGATTAGCTTTGTCTTGCTGTCTATTAGAACCTTTTGTGTCGTCTATCGCAGGACACATCAATTGAGTAATACCTTGTATATTTGATATCACATACATTTGTGGAAGGGGTGAGAAGGGGGGGGTGGATGGGGCGTGTCATAGTAAATGAACGCTAAAGGGAAGTTAGAAAGATTGTGTAGTCAAGATTTTTTTAAATGTGGGATATAGACCAAATAATCTTGCCCTCACTTCAGTGACCTTTCGTCAAGTGACCTCAATTGGTCAATGATGAATTTTTTGTTCTCAGCCGGGAAATGATACCCCTCTTTTGTTTCTTTATTTCATTTAGGTTTCTGTCACAGGAAAGTGAAACTTATGCATTCTTTCCTGAGGGAATGTATGTCTCCAGTAAGCAGGCCTTGAAGGGTCTCTAAGGGTCAAAGTTCATAGAGGTCAAAGTTGTTAGATGGCGATTCTGACTTTTCGTGTCCATTGAACCATTTCCTGTCTTCGTCCAAGAGGTGCAGTGCTTTACAGAGTTTCCTGTCTCTGTAAGTCTAGCGTAGCATATTACACAAATATGTTAGCTGCAACGATGACCACTACCGGATGAAATGCCCGACTGCAGGAACGGCCACCAGCAGCACCAGGAGACGGTAGAGAGAGGGACTCGGCACACCTCAATAAATATCATAGCAATATTCTCACAGATGGCAATGTCAGCACCACTGAACGCTTTGCCCGGTCCCCTAACTTCAAACTGTGTTGGAATATCTGTGTTGGTTCAGTGCATGTAGCAGCAAGTTAGTGATGGATGTGCCATCAATCAAGCAATCTGAAAAGATATCTGGGCATCTCAGTGATTCGTTTACATGAGATCTAATTTCATGTTAGAACAGTTATAGTTAACCAAAGGGTGGACACTCTATTTGTGTGTCACTTTATAATGATGTGCTTGTGTTTGCAAGGGAGAAGACGTAGTTGTGGAGCGGTTTCTAACTGTTACCATGTAATTTGTAGGAATGTTTCAGTAGCACATGAGGCTGTTAGGATAGGTGTTAGGGTTAGGAGTGTGTCTGCATACTGTATATACCTCCACAATAGTAAACTATATATTGCATAGATTGCCACTTGTGGAGGTATGTTTCTGGTCATGTGCGACGTAAAGAGTACCAAACACGTCTCTGGGTCAGTGTTAAGCATGTGATGTCAAACTAAATCAGTGAGTGCGGTTGATATGGTTGTTACAAGTGATAGCTGGTTCTCTCAACGTGCATCGGTCTGCTCTTGTCTCAGAGTGTGCAAATATAACTGCTCCGAAGGAAGGAATAGATGACCGTTGCTAGTAATTTTTACCAAGAAGCATTGAAAAGAGCAAAATGTCTAAAGTTTAACAGTAGAATATGTCCACACAGTTCAAATGATGGACGAATTGTATTCAAAACTTTTATATCATTTCATACTTTTTACTGTTATTAGGAAAATTAAATTAATAGTATAGAAAGGCACGCTAGGGAATGATCATAGAAGCATTGATTAGGTTCATATCTCCCCCAAAAAGAATGTCACACGAAGACGGTTTAGAGTAATTGTAGACATGATCAGGCACTAAGGAGGTAGTTAAAACATTTGAAAGTTAGCAAGACTTGCACAGATGTGCCTGTAATACCTTGAATGACCATTGACCTCAATCAAATCCATAAGGGTTTTTCTTATCCAGTTAGGTAGGTGCTAGGACATGTTTAAGAATGATCTCCTTCCAAGTTGTATTTCTTGATTTTAAAAATGAAATTAAAAAAAGAAGTGATGTACTTGATATGGACCCATCTAGATACCATGTACACGTCTGTCTTGCGATGTCATATCTAAGCGCTAAGATACATATATATATATATATATATATATATCTATCTATATCTATCTGTTTATATATGTATATATGCATATGTATCTATTTATATATATACAGTATATATAGATATATATATATATAGATATGTACAGGCATGCATACACGCACAATCATGACTGGATGGGGTAATATTTTCACCAACAGTGAAAAAGTCCAAATTTATTCAAACTAAGTAAGGAATAAAAGTTTTAATCCATTTCAGAAGATTTTTGTCACAATCTTGTCGATCAAACACCGAGGTAAAAGGTATAAAAGTCGCTTCCAAGTTTAGATGGTCGTGATTCTGATCAGTAATGTCACTCACGAACAGCTTCAAATGGCCAGGTCAGTTCATACTACAGAGGCGTTTGGTGATTGACGTCGATACTCGCTATCAAATAGTCCTCCTGTACGTTCATAACTCGATTCTGTCTGCATCTGTCCTTAGTTGGTCCAGACCAGAGGACATCAGCTTTTTTTAATTTTGGGGAGTTGGAGAGAGTAAGGCCATCAAATACTGTCTGTTGTCTAAGGATTGGCATATAGAGATTCTTGCCACTATCGTCCAAGAAGCTGAAAAATCATCCCCGAAAAGTTGCCACCAAATAGTATTAATATCTGGACCGATATTGACCAAACTTTACTAATTGTACCTCACAAGACTTAAGACTGTCGTTCAAAGATGTCCAAATAATCGGTGTCACTTGTCGTACATGATTAAGTGAATATCAAAAATGGTGCTTTTCAGAAAGTGATTTTAAATGTAAAATAAAACATTGTTGTCCATATGTATGATAACTGCAAGGATAACCCACATGATAACATCACGTATTTTGAAATGTCGAAATCTGGGACAACTGGAATGCCCATATAAATATCAGCCTCTAATATACAGATTACATATCTGAATCTGTTGTATATTTTGCTGCACTGTAAATACATTTTGTCAGTACTCGTACTCTTCTCTGGGTTTTTTTTCTTCATCTTCTCTGGGTTTTTTTTCTTCATCTTTTATCTAACATCTCTTTCATCCTCTGGACCATACCGGCATCCGTGGACTTTGTGATGAATTCGGGTGCCCTTAGAACACCCCCCATGTAGACGGACGATTTCTGGTATTGCATCTCGGAATTCTTGGAACTTCTCGCTGAACAGTGAAATTCCTCAACATTGGTTTCTTTCAGGATTCTTTCTAGATTTCTGTCATTAATTCCGCCTCCTGTGAGTAAATAAAATTATAAAACATGGGTTTAAAGACAAATTTGAGCTTAAATTCCTGGGAAACCCACTAGAGACTTTAGGGAAATCCATAACTGAGCTTTAAGAATCAGCATAAGCACCCGGACTTAAATTTGAGAAATTCAATTTTGGTCCAAAATTGACTGTTTTGTAAGGCAATACCCTTATCATTTTGTAAAAATTGTGGCCAAAATCAGGACTTTCTCAATTCTTCCCAAAATCATGTAATATATATCAGCTATAATTATGTTCATATTGTTTCCCATTTGCAAGAAAATACCATAAAATCTTCTTCATACTCTTAATATTATAATAAGGCGAAATGAAGCTTAAACTCCTTGGGAATTCCACTTGAGACTTTTTCAATTCTTTTCCAAAATCATTTATTATGGGGTAGAGCACACTTCTCTTTATATATCAGGCAAAATTATTTTCAGTTTGTTTCCCATTAAAAAGGAAAGACCATAAAGTTTTATTCATAGTCTCATAATTTTAATAATATAAAGTAATAACCAGAATGCATTGAAGTTTTGATGACTTAATTGCAATAGACTTCTGATTATTCACCAGAAATAGCTTTTATTATATAAATGTCCTGATTTCTACCATGAGATACGGTATAATTTTAAAAGGTTTCCAGAGTTTGACAGCTGGTGACCTAGACGACCTTTGACCTCCACCAAAAGCAATTGAGTTTTTCTATTCAATATAACGTATCCACATGGCATTTACAAAAAATATCCATGAGTCCTAACTTAAGATATAGTGTTTACAAGGTTTTCAGTGTTTGACATCTGGTGACCTTAATCCTCCACATTAAACAATAATCTTCTTCTCATAATAATTCATGCACATGCCAAGTATAACAAGATTTCCACAATTTGACCTCTGGTGACATGACCTCCACCAAATTCCAAAACAACAGAATTCTTGTACTCAACGTGTCAGAACTATATACTCAATATGATATTGGTCCAAGCTTATCTTCTTTTGTATCGTGTTAACAAGGTTTTCACAATTTGACTACTGGTGACCCCAAATGACCTCCACCAAAAACAATAAGGGTTCTTGAACACAACGTGTTACAACTACACACCAAATATAAGATTGTTCCAAGCTTCTTTCTTGCGTTATCGTGTTAACAAGGTTTTCACAATTTGACCACTGGTGACCCCAAATGACCTATGATCTCCACCAAAACAATAAGAGTTCTTGAACTCAAGGTGTTACAACTACATACTAAATATGAGATTGGTCCAAGCTTGCCTTCGTGAGATATTATGTTGACATGTTTTCACAATTTGACCTTGTGAGAAACTCTTGGTGCTATGAAGTCTTTCCTCACCTCCTCTCAAATTGTATCCAGAGTTTCATTACCTTTTCCCTTGAAAAAATTGCCTCACTTATTAGCTCACTTGTGAAACTTTGAGCAAAGTGTACGGCGAGGAAGCACAAAGCCAACTGGCTTTTTATATATTTTTTTTTATAGTCTCCTTATATTGTTAGGATCAAATATTAGAAACGAGCATTATTTCTCAACAGTTACAGTGGTGCAGTGGTCAGTGCCTGTACCTAAAGATTCTATGTTTCTGGGTTCAAACCCCAGTGAGGGCAGTTTGCTTTTTCTATTCTTATACCATTTTCCTTCCATTATGAACCTTAAATATTAGAAACGAGCATTATTTCTCAACAGATACAGTGGCGCAGTGGTTAGTGCTTGTACCTGCAGAGCAAGACAAACTCCTTGTGTAGGGGTTCAATTCCCACAGGATGCATGTCCATGGTTCAAGTCCAGCCAGAGCCTTTTACTTTTCTGTTCTTTGAAGCAGGTGGAAGTATAAAGGTAAGAAACGAAGTTGATTCCTTGGGAACCAAAATGGTGTGATTGGTAGTTCCGTTGGATTGGAAATTTCTGATCGGCTCGGTTCAAGACCAGGGTGAGTGATCGCTGGCAAAAGGGAGTTCGCCGGCACCCCTCCCCCCTGACAAGGTTCCCAAGCGGACAAGGGAGTTTGCCGGCACCCCTCCCCCCTGACAAGCTTCCCTCTCCCTGACAAGGATCAGTGGAGAAAATGTTTTATAAAAACACTAAGTCCAAACAACTGGATCTTTAAATATTTGAAAAGCAAGCCAAAGCTTTCTCCCACCTTATGGTCTGGTGGTAGAGAAACAGTTTTGGCAGCAGAAGGTCCCTGGTTCAATACCAACTACTGCTTTCTTTTCCTCAAAATATATCCTACCTTGTTAAGCAGCTTGCAGAACACTCAACAATAAAATGTCTTTAAAAAATTCAATACATGCAAAAAAAAATACTTCAGCTTTATTTGTTTATTTAGAACAAACCATTCCATAACAGGTGAATTTAATAAGTACTTTTAACCATTCCTTAGAAGCAGAGAGTTGTTAGAGAAGGATTACATTTGCTTCTAATATTTTTAAGGTTTAATTAAGGATGCTTAGAACATGCACAATTTGTTCATGGACAGGACTTTTCTCTAGCTCAACCTCCTATCCTGTCCCAAAACAAACTGTTCTAATCAGAATAATTTCATAAAAGACAGCAGCATAGTACAGCGGTGTAGGATTACCACAAACTTTTTTGAGTAAACTACCGCATAATAACTACCAAGCCATTCCTCCCCTCACACCTACCACCTCCCAGACTCCCTCCTTCAACTCCCCCCCCCCCCCACCCCACCTTCATATTTGCATTACTCTGTTATCTTAGCAAGAGTATAAATACAAACCTGTGTACTTTTGAGCATTTTGGAACAAAAAAATTACTTCAATGCATTGATATTATTTACTCATATTTGAGTCGAAAATTCAACAAATGTTGCAATTTCATGATGATGATTGTCAATATTACATCAATGCAAACATTTGGATTTAAAAGCCACTTCCATGCATGATTCTGATGGTTAGTTTGCTGATCCGATACAAAAGCAAAGATTTAAAAGATATGAGGTTATCTTTGACCTCAATCAATTTCTCAGAAAATTTGGAGGGCTTAAACCTAAAGGAAATTCTGTTCATTATTCTATTAATATATATATATATTTTTTTGTAGGTAGGAGAAAGTGGGAGGGATACAGATAAATATCATAACAAAAATTGATTCCATGATTTATAGTTTGGACTACTTTTTTTACCTGGCATAATAATTATCCTGTTGTGAGCTTTCTCAACCAGAGATCTGATGAGCGGGGCACCTTCCAAGACGGAGGATTCTTGTCCTGATGTTAGAATTCTCTCAAAGCCGAGACAAATTATCGTTTCCATGGCAATAAAAGGATCCTGACACATATCAAAAGCTGCCAAAAAAATAGACATACAACGAACTATTGAATGCTTTACAATAAGTTGCCTTGGAAAATTGATAATAGCTGTACTTAAGTGAATTCCTATAAAAAGGACTTGCGATTAATATTCTTCACATAACTAAAAATATTCTGTTTTTGTAATCAGTACTGTACTCCCCATTTCCCCCTCCCCCCTCATTATCTTTCATATTTAAATGCTGAGCACCCCAAAACCTATCATGAATTTCTCCAGGTAGCTGTTAAGAGTATAACCTGAGCATGACAAATATGACATACTTGCAATTTATCCTCGCTTAAGTTTTAAGCAAAACTGAAAAATAACTTACCTCTGTGGAACGTTACGGGAAGAGGCTTACACAATGCTGGGAATAAATGGTAGAAAGCAAGTTAAAAACAATTGCAATATATTTCACCCTATCAAGTGGAGAGACATTGGGGATCTTTGGCCACATGCTAAATCAACAGAGGGGCATTGTCTTTTATCACTCTCTAGTTACACAAAACTTGACAAGCTGCAGTCTCTGAATTCACTTAGAAAGAATGCCTTTGAAAAATCTTCTTTGGAAAGTTCTGGGCAAAGTACCGGGCAAAGTACCTGCACATTCTCTTACTGACACATAATGTTTCATATTCAAACTGATATTATACATTTTTAACAACCATAACTAGGAATGCAATGTTGCCCACAGTTCTTTTGGCAACTTAACACATGCCTCATCTTCCACCAATCAGAAAGCTCCTATAAGGCATTTTCGTGCACATACGTCAAACTGAGTTGACGCTGCAGGCTTCGGTGAATTTGGATCCAGGTCTCCGAAATGGAACGTACTGGACTATTAAAGACCTGAGATTCTTGTAAATATTGAATACAAGATCTTTGGAAACATAGTTTCAAGACTAACACATAGATCGAGATACTGTATGTTACAGCACGCTACATACAGAATCTTTGGAGCTCCATAAACATGATAAATCGCGTGCATCACAACCCAGAGCTGTTATCTTTGGTTCTGTCAGGACCAACAAAGCAGAGTGCTAGCTAGCTGGTCACAGGGATCGATGGACTGTACATAAAGTTAGTGATGAAGTGCAATACTGTACATTTGAGCATAGGCCAAACATTCTAGGCTAGGCTTTGTTGGATAGTTACTTAGCGCCACCAAATAATCTGTTTACGATATAGTTTGATGTATGTTAATTTATGCATACCTTAATTTGAATGGTATGGTTTGTGTTATGTAACGTCTACCAAGGTTTCTTGGAGAACACGTTCTTGTTAATAGCTCACAATACATTACGTTAACCGTTTAGACGGATCATTTGCGTTATACTGTTTTGTCAAGTTTTCATATAAGTTTGTTAGGTTGTCCCAGGACCGACACAACAGGCTTTAGTGTTGTTTTTGATAGGTTAGGCTATAATTCAAAAGCAGATTATGTGTAGTGCAAGCTTGTACTTGAACAATCGCGATTTAGATTTTGAGCGCAATTAATCGAACTTCCAAAGTGTAATCACAGCTACTGGTGATTAATCGATTACCACAGACTTTCACAATCCGTAACACTAACAACATAAAATAAGCCATACAAAAAAGAAAGGAAAAAAGAAGATGAAAATAGTTGTAGTTAACAAAGTGAGAAATTTACCTAAAAGTTCTGTGCAGAGAGATGAATCAACATGCCCATCACTGAAAAAAAAATAAGAAGACAAATATAACATTCATAACGATAACTTAAATGATTCGTTCAGTCTCCCTTTTTGATGTTAATATGGCAAAGTGGGTAATCATTGATGCTGGAATTGCACATTTTACCAGACTGAAGTGAGTTCCATGAGTGATTGAACTGAAGAAGTGAGCACCATGAATAATTGAACTGATGAAGTCAGTACAATGAAAGATGACATGAGTACCATGGATGATGGATTTGATGGAATGAGTACCGTTAATGATGGAATTGACTTAGTGAGTACCATGACTGATTGAAATGATAAAGTGAGTACCATGGCAGATTGAACCGATGAGGTGAGTACCATGAATACTGGTATTGATGAAGTGAGTACTATGGCTGATGAAATTGATGAAGAGAATTGGTGAGTACCATGACTGATTGAAATGGAGTGAGTACCATGAATGACGGAACTGATGAGATGAGTACCATTGCTGATTGAACCGATGTAGTGAGTACCATGAATGATGGAAATGATAAAGTGAGTACCATGGCAGATTGGACCGATGAGGTGAGTACCATGAATACTGGTATTGATGAAGTGAGTACTATGGCTGATGAAATTGATGAAGAGAATTGGTGAGTACCATGACTGATTGAAATGGAGTGAGTACCATGAATGACGGAATTGATGAGATGAGTACCATGGCTGATTGAACCGATGTAGTGAGTACCATGAATGATGGAATTGATCAAGTGAGTACCATGACTGATCGAACCGATGAGGTGAGTACCATAAATGATGGCAAAGATGGAGTGAGTTAGTATCATGGCTGAAGCAATTGATGAAGTGAGCACCATAAATGTTGGACCTGAAAAAGTTAGTAAGTACTATGAATGATGGAATTGATGAAGTGAGTACCGTGACCGTTGGAACTGAATTATTACCTTGACAGGGCTCCTATGACAAAACCGTCAGCTTTGTGAGCCTTGAATATCTGGATGTCCTGTCTCATGACCTGTATCTCTAAGTCAGAATACCTGAAATCTCCCCCTCGTGGTCTGATTAAGACAAACACTGGAATCTTACAACGGCCCTTTATGACTTGCAGCAGACCTGAAAAAATTCATAAAAAAAAAGTGGAAGGTTTTTTCAAAATTGTTATATATTAATAAAAACATCCTTCTTCTATATTTTAAGGAAATAAAATGCCTTTCTGCACCACACATGGGTACAACTACGCAATGTATTACATTTTAAACAATCATAATTCACACAGATTGACTAATATAGCTATACACAATGAATTTAAACAAGTTAGCATACTTAAACAGTTGTAATTAAGACATGTGCTATTAACCTATAATTTCTGAGACAGTTTCTACAATGCTATGTGTCTTAAGTTTGACACAAATTTTCCGAGCCAAGCTACAATGATATCATCTTACAAGAAACCAGAAAGGACAAAATTCTACCATTAAACCACACTGTGCGGTCAAACAAGTACCTTGACCATCACAACTTAAAGAAATTATGAGCTGTTAAGTCATATATTGGCAATTTTATAAATGGAAACAAGTATATAAAAATGTTACAGCGAGTTCAGTTACTGTAAATAAACTTCATTTCTGAATTTTAAAGATTAAACTGATTACCTAAACTTGGTGTTGTGCCACCTTCAAATAAATTTGAACAAAGCTCCAGCCTTGTTGCTCCTGAAATGAAAACCAAAACAAGCAGTGAAAACCATGTAAATTGTTACCATTTTAAATTTGATTTCCTTTGACTCAAAAAGGAAAAACTTTCAGCTCAAAACTATGAATAGCAGATAACTCAATAAAGACAATTGATGTGAAATTGCATAGAACGGTATCATTTTAACTGAGCTTTTAGGGCATTAAACTGGAAAGGTTGAAGTTTAAATTTGGCAAGCAAGTACTGAGACTTTAAAAGGCCTAAACACTGAAACTAAATTAAACTGTCAGTTTATGCAATGTTTTTAAACAGTCTGGTAATTCAAACAAGAGGGTAATCCATGATGTTACGGATCGCATCCCTGGCATGTGCACCGATCAGCAACACTTTTTTTTTCTGTTATTCAATTTGGAGAGTAAATGGCAAGGTGACTTGAGCACTGACAAATTCACTGAGTACTCACTTATCCTCAATCATCAAGAATAGATTACTACAGAAAATATCAAATCATATCTAAGATGGTCAATGTCCCTATCAACGATGACAAGGTACAGGTCTATTTTACAGCACATTTGAAAAATACTGGCTTATCATCTTAAGCTGTCAACCTGTTTTTCCCAAAGTGAAGTAAAACGGTGGTCTAAATATTGTATTCAACGAATCATCACCATGCATCCACTAGCATTTGTTACCGAATGTTCATAATATCTTACCTGTTAATTGTTTCTGTTCAATGCAAAGAATGAAAGGAAGACCTTTCCTATTGTATCTGCTATATATAATTTAAATTACAAGAAGAGGGGAGTATTTGTAACTTTTCATAAGTATTGCAAGTGAATTTCAGATGCATTATACTCGTTTAGTTGCCTGCATAGTTGTAGTTATGGAAACAGCACTATACATATATTGAGGAAGATCCTTCTATGGAAATTGCCCAGTTTCTTCAAACTCTGTAAAATATAGATGTGCATGTTGCAATGTACATTGCAAACCTTACAAAAATTAATTTCACAATGAGTACAATTATTGGTTCTATAATCTATGCTTATGCATGCCATATCATCCGAACCACACTTACATTGCAAATGAAAGTTGCGAACTGAAAGAGGCTTACTAGAACTTAAGGCCAACATTTACGTTAGGCCTATGAAAAATGAAGAAACGCCATTTGAAACATGTTCACACAAAACTTTCATTCCAATAGCCTTAGTATGACTTGAATGCTATTGCCTGTGCTGGTCTTTAGACCTTTCTAGTTCTGTCTACCAGTTTGTGGCATCCTACAACTGGACATGCCATGCCCATAGGCCTAGTAGTAATTGATCGAACCAACTAAGGCTAGGCATAGCCTAACATAGTGATAGGTATACAGATAGGCATGCAATGATAATAAATTTTATTTGCCCTAGCCTAGTCCAATGTTATTTTATAAAAAAAAAGGAAAATTAGCCTTTGAAATATTGATATTTTTATAACCTCCTTCCTCTGCAGAGATGGCGGACTCCACTGAGTCTACACAAACCTCCATTCTTACAACTATACGGTTTCCTGAGCTAGGACAGTGTTAGATAAAGCGTGAAGTTGTATACATGCAGTTGTATCCCGCGTTGTATATACGCTTGTTAATTTTGCGACAGTTTTAGTATACAGATTGTGGGTAGCAGAAGAACGGGAGTTCCCCTTCAAACCGACCTCACCATCAGGAATGAGCAGGGTAAAACATCCTTAATTTCCTGTTTTGATTTTCATTTTTATCACGCTTGTTACACTGACATTTTTGAACAATTTGAGTGTTTGGTAAAATGGCATCACAAACAAATATGTAGTCTACTGTTTTGTTTTTATTGCTGCTATCAAAACTAAGTTTGACTACTTTGTGAACTGTTGACTGGTTGTGCTAATTTGACCTTCGACATGCGTACAGGTAGACACACATGTTATGCAATGATAAATTACATGGGTATTGTACTTTCTATTGAAGTGTAGGTACGGTTTCGGTATTTTGAACATTTTGACCCATTAACGTACGTAATGTTGGGAGAAAAATAATGAACAGAATCATTATGGCAACCGAAAACGAAGTTGGTAAAGCTCTAAGATCTGTATTAAGTCGAATTGAAGTCTCCAGCACAAAGAGGTCGACGGTAAGCAGGTTTGAACTGTATCTGTGTAACTGTAACTTGTATTTGTAAATGTAAGAGACAATTGGCCTAGCCTACAGCACAGGCATACTTTGGCCGGGGCATATAGTGTCACTGTTAGTTTCTGTTACTGTTAGTGTGCCTACGTAAAACCACCTTTCCCCTCCTCCTCGGGGGATAGGCCTACGTTCAATGTATGATCGTTACTATAATGTTAAGAGTACCGTGGCATTGCCTAGGCCCAAAGTAAGTATGATCTACAGGACAGTGTAACCCTTACAAACATTTTCATATCACTAATTAAATCACAGTTGAACTTGTTAAGCTTCAGAATGATTCCAAAACTGCACTGGCTAATCATTTAATATTTACTAAGTTTGGAAATGGTTGGAACCTATGCAAAAGTTTTAGCAAGTTGTGAGTGGGATATCCGTCAAGTGGCAATACTCAAGCTTGTTCCCACTCCAGAGACTAAACATAGAATCCTCGGTTATGAATTCAACATTGTCTGTACAGATCTACGATTGAACATGACCAGTGCCTAATTTACCTCATTATTATTTAGGAAAGTGCCAGGAAACACTTTTGTCTGTCAGATGGGACATTTGCAATGGGTCAAGGGAGCCATTATGCAGACCTTTCAACTCTCCCGGTTTTACTGGGAGACTCCCGGTTTTTACCCGAACCTCCCGGTCTCCTGGTTTCATATTCTATTCTCCCGGTTTTTAATGTTTTATCACTTGCGAAATTTCTGAAAATAGCCAACAGTTAGTCCTATGCCTATCGCGTAATAAGTGTAATCTAAAAAATAGATTGATTGTTTACAAACAGGTTACGACTGACACAGTGCTGTTCGGGACTCTCAACCAATAGCAGGCTGCTTTGTCAGCTCTCAGACTTCGCCCAATGTCGTTATTGTACGTTGGCCTTGGTCGAGTCCTGAATACAGTACAGTAGTACGGCGTGCACTGTGCATATGCCATGGTGCACAAGTTTAATAAACACAAGTTGTCACTTGTTTGTATATGCAGCGTACCGAATGTGTGCAGTTCGCATGTAGGCTACTTGTATACGACAAAAAACAGTTAAGTTCTATGCCGGCACACACTTTACCTGCATCCTCTTCGATGCTAGGTGAATATCACATCTTAAACTATGATTTAAGAAACGGCTGTTTCAAACATCTCTCTAATTCTTTCGGCGACTTTAATCCCTATTCATTGAGCACAATAGCATAACCTGCGTATAAACTCGTACAGGGATTATACAAGGTGTCTACGCGGCAATTTGTTTGTCAATGATTTTATACGCGATTGTACTTGTTTATACGTCTTTATACGATCCTGTGTGCGTACACATGTCCAGTTATACATGAGCGGTACTGTAGACTATTTATTTAGGAGTATTTATATAATTTCAGTTGAAAATTACCAACCTCCCTATTTTCCCCATATTCTCCCGTTTTTTTGGCCCTGAAAAATGTTATTCTCCCTATTTTGGGGTCAAACAGGTTGACAGGTCTGCATTATGTAAAATTACAACTATCTTAACCTATCAGTTATCACATAGACCATGTTTCTATTCAGCTGCTTAATTACATTTCTAGGCTTTTAGTTGATAATAAATACATTTTTCTGGAGAATTTTAAGTTATTAAAATATTAATTACATATTTTACATGTTTCATTATAGGACCTACCAAATCTAATCCCAAGGTTGGTTGCTGTCAGCAAGACAAAACCTGTGTCAATGATCCAAGAAGCCTATCAGCATTCCCAAAGATATTTTGGTGAAAATTATGTAAGTATGATTACTTTCATGATATGAATCATAGAATGATGGAATAGCTTACAATCAAAATTAAAATCCATCTCGTGTTGATCAGCTTCTTAAAGTTCAACACTATTGCCACCAAATATGCAAAGTAAAAAATAATGATCTTTCATGCTAGCTCAAACTTCAAAGAGCATTTAAGTTTCATCTGTGTACCATATCCCCACACTGATTAATTCAGTAGTGTAATGTACCTCCATCCCAATGTGTTGCCAATATATTTTTTACTAGCATCCCACGAGAGGGGCGTTTAAAGCTTACATGTGAGAAGAAATAAGTTCTTAACGAGTCATGATGCAACATGATATTTATTCCAAACTCTTATTTTGATTATCACAGAATTCTTTTGTTTATTTTCAGGTTCAAGAACTTGTAGAGAAATCTCAAAATGTGGAGATAGAATCGAATTGTCCTGATATAAAATGGCATTACATCGGTCACTTACAGAGCAACAAAGTCAAGAAACTCCTTGGTAGGTAGATAGATAAAGAACAGCTTCTGAAAAATGAAAAGAAAATGATCACTAATATGTGAGAGATTTTACAGTTCTGTGACATTTGTCTTCAACAAGCATGTTACGTATAAAAACAAGTTTGCACAAATATTTAGTTTCTGCTATTAGATGGCAGAAAAACTTTCACAACTGATTAAGGTTGATAATATACTTTTAATATCAACTCCTCTTTATTTATTTATTAAAAAAGATTAAAAATGGCAGAGAAACAATACAAATATAAAATGCCTATTTATATTAATATTGTTCACTCAGTCAGTACAACCAATTATCCTATTGTGCATTATCAGATATTAGGATCAATTATTTTAAAATATTTTGAACTATTTTGAAATATTAGTGATGTTAACACAGAGAGATATCCATGGGTATTATTTGTTCGTTTATTTTGCTGTTTTGACGTTTTCATGTTATGTATGCAATTAATTTAACATATTCCATAACCTGTGTGACTACTTCAAGATCACTTAACTATGATTATTCATAATAAACATATCATGCTTACTTCTCTGTCTGTTTTCCCCTGGGTGGGGGGGAGGGGGAGAGGAGGGAGGTTGTAATACTTTCATCTTTTTCCTTCTTTTTTCTTTTACTTCCACATTGGTGACATGTAAATTTCCTCATTTCAGAAACTCGGAACCTATTTATGGTAGAAACTGTTGACTCGGAGAAATTAGCCAGAGAACTGAATAAAAACTGGAAGGAGGAAAGCAAAAAGTTGAAGGTCATGATTCAGATTAACACAAGTGAAGAGGACAGTAAGTAGCAGTAACTCTTCTCAAAGGGGATAGGAGACAGAGTGGGGACATGAGGGGGGAGGGGGGAGATATGTGGTTGTGAACCCCTCTCTGTTATGTAGTTTAAAGACAGCATACATATTGAGCTTCGCTGATGTACATTGTAATACCTAAGATGAACTTTCTAGCATTTAATCAATCTCTTTTATAATGTAATTAATATTTTTAAGTTTTAAGAACATTTTTTTCCTCGAAGAGAATATTTTTCTACGAATTGGCATCTTGTTTGTTACATTGTAACAGGTAAATCTGGGGTTACGAACGAGAATTGTATTAATCTGGTGGAGTTTGTTATAAAGCAATGTCCAAAGCTGGAGTTTACAGGACTCATGACGATAGGATCCTTCAATCACGATCTTTCTCAAGGACCTAACCCAGATTTCCAGGTATCATTCATCACTCTTATTTCGCATCTTTTATTTCACATTTTTTTTGGGGGGGATTTTGAAAATTGGTCAATATGTTTGGCAAACTTGGGGAATACCATTTTGTTATTATATTTAGCCTCTACACATAATGTGTTAAGAAAGTAAAGATATTTCTGGACTTTGCTCAATCACAATTAATCTCTTTACCTAAAGAATACTCCTAGTTAATCCCAACCAATAATCCAGATATGTCTGCCTGTTCAGCTATCGAATATTGGGGGGGGGGAGGGGGAAGTTATGAACAATTTCCAAAAATGGGGAGAAATTTAGGGCTACAATGCATGTGATTCAAAGTACTGACCACAGACTTACATAACCTTTTGCTGCTCTAAATGAACAATCCAGCCTGTTCTCAATTTTTCTTTCAAATTGGTTTCACTAATATGAGATCTCCTAATGCACTGTTTTGGTAAACTCAATAACATACTACTTTAGCTGTCAAAAATTCACAATTCCTGGTTCTTTCTCATTTTTTAAATTCATTCCTGTAGGTATCAATCCTTACTGGTTACTTTTCACACTTCTTTAAAGTTCATTTCTAGTGTTCTAATTTTATTATTGTAATTTTATCATGACCTTACACCTTTACAACTTTTCCATTACCAACTAAATAATAATATTCTTGATTGAATTTAAATTCCAGAAATTACTCAAGTGTCGTGCCGAGGTTTGTAACAAACTCTCTATACCCATCGACTCTGTAGAACTGAGCATGGGAATGTCAGGAGACTTTGAACATGCAGTAAGTGTTAGGAAAAAAATTACTTAAGAAACTTAAGTCTCCTTCTCTGAAACTATGCTTGGGACTTAATTGTCATTGTTTGTGCTACAAAGGATAATGCTCACCCATTCTCAAGTTTTCAGCAAGATTTTATTGCCACTCAGGGGGAACCAGTATGCACCCACACAGGGGGACATTTAAACAACGTCTATTTTGAACACTTCGCATTGGATAGGACTACTCTGGAAGTTTAGACCATTTAGGAAAACACTTGTGAAAACTTTTTAACAATTGTTAGTGTGGTAAATACTGATGACCATTAAGCTTTTTGTGATTAAGAAGTAAAGTTGTCATTTACTTGTGCCTATTATAGTAAATGCATTGCATTCATTTTTTCAATAAAAAAAAAACTGTTGTTTCTTCCCTTTTAAGAGTTTTGGGTGGTTGAGCATGTGCCAAAAGAAAATGCTCTTATCAATGCTCTTTGACTTGAATATACTCAATATTGACATGAACAAAGAGACTACGTTGCTTTTTTCTTTATTGTGTGTGTCATACTTGATACACTGAATGCTTCCACACAAGATTGTACTGTTTCTTTCATTATACAGTATTGTTACTCTCTTTCTGTTCTCGTAGATAGAAGTTGGAAGCACCAACGTAAGAGTAGGCAGTACTATATTTGGAGCAAGGACTTACTCCAACGTCAAATCCAAATCAGATGAAAAGTCATCTAAGGACGAGGGAGTCGACAAGAAGATGGCGGATATGAAAGTATCTGACACATGATGTTGTTGTCATAGAGACCTGAAGATCAGCGTGAAGTCATTACTACACTTGCTCGAGGGATGAAGCTAGCGTTGATGGTCATCTGTGAACGGTGTTGAAAGACTCGAGTCCCATCGTTATGCGACACGAGGCTTGACTTGTGCTTGACTACAATTGACTTGAGACTCAACTTGAGACTTTGCCCTCAAGGACTCGAAGACAATGAAAGAAAGTGATAGCAGTCGAAAACCAAGTACTCTGTAATTAACACATACAAGACCTACAACATCTTCGTATGCACATTGTCAATGCAATGTTAATCTCAACTTGCAAGTGATCATATTTGCAGAACGGTCACATGGGTAATCCAAGGTTCAAAATAACTATTAAATTTAACAATGACATTTGGTAATAATATAAATAATCAATGGCCGTTGAAATGCTTGCAAGTTAAACACAACTTAAGTTACTTCGTCACTTTTGACAAGGGAAATATTTTATGCTACTTGAACACCAAGTACGATGCAATACACTGTAAAAGATATTCAAGAAATTAAAGGAAATTAAATACACAATGTTGAAAGTAAACTGCACAGTACATGTTTTAGTATTTTTCCTTCTAAAAGTGATATATTAAGCTACTAAAAATGCAATGTTACAGGAACTCTTGACTGAAACATTCCGTTGGTGACTTGAATCCAGACCAGGCTTGCCAGTGTTTCTGTGACGCAACTGACCAAATCGGGTGAATAAAACCCTAGTATGAAGTATCTGATATTTTCTGAAAATTGACCCCTGTATACACAAATAAATGGTGTGGGTTAGACATTTGTCGCAAGTGGGGTCTCTTAGCTCAAGGGAGCAAATAAGAGAGAAGTGGAGGCCACATGTGTTCATGACACACACAAGTCTACGTTCATTCTATATATAGCAGAAATTCTTCAGTCTATATATGAGGTAGTGTATGGAAGATGTAACAAAAAGTTCAAAGGTCGTGTAGTGCTTCAATAAGAGCTAGACAGGTTTATCATTCCTGAAATAAGATGGACCCGTTACAAGTGTCTCACCCTCATGCATGAATGGATGTATGCTGAATGTCCTACTTACCATTCATTGATCTGTATAATTTCAACATTTCAATATTTTGAGGTATTTTGGAAACATTGAATATCCTAATGTTACTCATTAAATATGTTACTCATATGGTATGTATGTGTCTATCTAATGTTACTTATATGTAAAGGTGACACAAAATATTGTTTAAGATAGTGGAAATCACATGTATACCACCTCCTATTTGTTCATGTACATGTCTTCTCTCACCAGTGGTAAATCCATAACTATATGAACTCCCTGGAATAAGATGGACCAGTGACAAGTGTCCTACTATGCACACGCATGGATGGCTGCATGCTAGGTGTCATATGTGCAACATTCAGTTTGTTGTAATTGTTGTATTTTCTTCAACATTTTTCAAATTTTGATTATGTCATGCATGCATGCAAAAACTCCAAGTACGATCAGTGGCATAGTGAGCATTATCAGCACCCAGGGGCAGGGTGCCCTATACCCTGCGCCTTGGGGAAAGTTCCCTTGCTCCTCTCACTATGCCACTGCAAAAAATAATTTAGGGTAGTTAAAAAAAGTGTGCTTACTAAATCATTCTGAACAACACATGTGTTGAATGACATACTTTAGTGAGGTGTCCAACAGTACATGGCTATGGGCTGAATATTGTAGATGGATTGATTAACATACAGTACAGTCCATGTAAGTCTACCATTAGGGCTACTAGTCAGAAGAAATCACACTGTTTTCAATTAATTATTGGAATACAATATTTGTAGTGAATATGATGTTCTTGAATATGGAGTCAAAGGATACCTGAAATTATTATATGCCAAACCATCAATATCTACCTATCAATTTCATGTTGAAAGAATTAATTTCATATTTAAAATTAAATTGTAAATGGTTCTTTTATTTTGGTTTACAGGTATCCTGGATGAAGATAGTTAAAGTAGCGATCTTGACCAAGCATGTTCTTCCAGATCAACCCCAAAGAGAGTTTGTCCAACAAGGCAAATAGCATTGTTGCCTGGTGAGGAAAATTATCCTTAAGCCTGGGACATACTGTATGCAGGGTCCCCAAACAAAGTCCAACCTGAAAAAGGTTCACTTTTGCCCTAATGGCATGCACACAGTCCCACACATTGCTTGACCTCTGTTGACTGAACATTACCTTTGACTACCGAAAAAAACTAATAGAAATAATTCACTCACTATGGGGCATGGTGGCTTAGTGCCTTGTGCATTCGACTCGCAACACACAGGTTGTGAGTCTGAGTCCCACACGTGGCATGGTCAATACCTTGAATCCTTGTGCAAGACACTTAACTCCATTTGCTTCAGTCCACCCATCTCTAAAATGTGTGCTAGCTTTGGCTAGGGGTTAGTTAGCAACGGATTGACGGATCGGGAGAGTGTTTGACTCTAATTTCACTTGCGTCATGGAAACCAGGTTTAAGCACCGACCTTATGAGCCATCTGGCACAGAAGAAAGCCTACCTACCTTCTCACTATGGGTAACCTACCCACCAAGCACTGTATAAGCTCAATTGAATTTTACCTCATTAAGATATATTGTTTGCAAGGTTTTTTATGCTTGACCACTGTTAACCTCCACATTAAACAATATGGATGATATAAACACTTGAAAGAATACACATACTAAGTATGAGCTCAATTGAAGTGTGTCTTGTCAAGATAAGGTGTTTACAAGGTTGTCAGTTGACCTTTGAGAAAAACAATAGGGACCATGTACTCACTATGAATAATCTACATAACCAGCATGAATTTAATTGAAGTTTGTCTCAAATTACGATGATTAAAAGGTTTAACAGTTTTTTTACCTCAAATGAACTGTGGCCTCAACCAAAAGCAATAGGCACCATGTACTCCCAAAAAGGTATTCTACCTACCTAGCATGAGCTCAACTGAATTTTGCCTTAAATATCAAGTCATTATGTTTACAAGTGGCATCACATGCATGTCACTTACATATACACATATACATCCATACACACAAGCTTGACTGCATAGACCTGTTTCTTTTGCTTCTGCTCAAGTCATAGTTGTAGTCACACTAGAAAATACTCAGTAAAGTACTGTACTGTATCTTAAATTGATGCTGAAGAATTGGTCGTATGATGCTAAGATCAACTAGAGATAGCTATATTGTGCTAACCACCATAGCTAGAGAAGAGCAGATTGTGATTTTTCAATACCTGTTTGCCAAAAAGATTACACTTCAGTAAAACTACTACCAGTGGCAATTCAATTACCTCTTGGGTTCATGCCTAATTCTGCAACCGATACCATTCATCGCATTTATAATATTTTTGTTCCAGTTGATCCATATGAGGAGGACTGTGAAAGTGAAATGGAATCTGATACAGAGTCTTGGGAAAACAGCAACAAACAGTTGAAGGGATTACACAAATCCTTTACTACAGGTAGGATATTTTTACAATTTATTATGGAACAGTGTGTATAAATGTCATAGCCTAATTTAGTTTGTTACATACTAACTCCCTTTTTGTTTGAAAGGCTGCAACAATGCATTGCCAATCCACTGTACATGCTCGTAAACAAAAAACGGTCTTGGAAAACCCAGTCCTACACTTTTAAAGAAGAAAAAAGGAAGATTATAAAGTCCAACCTTCTTTATTCCAATACTAACCCCATGTTTAAAAAATACTGTATTTGAAACTTATTTCTTCTTGTAGATCAGTTATCCAAAGTGGTATTTTGTGTACATATCAATAATATTTAATATTAATAATAATTTAGGAAACTCATCTCAATAAATATATATCAGCTTCCTTCGTACGCATTCATTTGTTGTTATTAACACAGTCTATTAGTGTCTCCTATGGATTTTTTTTTACAAAGTTTGTCTTTTATCAGGAAGTACTTGTACTGACAGAGAATAATAGATAACAAACAATGAGGAAATATTCATTTCATAAAGTTAGTTTTCATAACTCATACTCCCAGTTCAACCCCCAAATATAAAACACAGGTAGAGACATTAATTTAAAGTTGGGTCACATAAGGAATGTAAATACCAATTTGGATCACATAAGGATTGCAGATACACCAATGATATCTAGTAGTGGAGATATAAGCTAGCAGTGGAGATTCAAACAGAGAAATTTACCAAGTTGCCTTGTCCAAGAACATACACCTGCAATGCTCATTAATTCATTCCTTCATTCATTCCTTGACTCCCCTTTTTCAATAGGACTTCAAATTAACAAGAGTTTGGAATAACCCTGTGAGTATGTTATAATGCTAATTTTTCTTTTTTTTAATGATCCCTAAAACATGCACATATTTCTTGAACAGGTCTCTTCTACTTAGTAGCCCCCTCCCACCACACACACAAATCCATGGCCATTATACATGTATCAGAAATTCATTTGGTGTATGTGTATCATGTGCATATGGTTGTATGCTGAATGCCCTACCTACCATTCATTTAGCTGTATATTTTAAATACGTCCTCCTAATGTTACTAACAGAAGTTGACACAAAAAATATAATTCCGCGATATATAGAATGTCCCCTATTGGTACTCATTGTAAGGTAACATACATGTGCATAGCCAGAGATTGGTCATGGTGGTGAGGGGGGGGGGTAATCTT
Source organism: Apostichopus japonicus (assembly GCF_037975245.1). NCBI lineage: Eukaryota > Metazoa > Echinodermata > Holothuroidea > Aspidochirotida > Stichopodidae > Apostichopus > Apostichopus japonicus. Next base: position 4,084,618 of record NC_092565.1, read on the forward strand.
TTAATAGGACCTCCCCTTTGTTGAATAGTGCAATTTACAGGTCTCTGGTTGCAAAATGTTGCAATTTTTATGTATGGATCAAATGGTTATTTTTCCATTTTATTGTTTTTATACCATATCATATTTATACATGTACATGTCTCCTTCTCTCCCATGCACCTAAAGAAGAACCCCGTACAGTTCTTGGAAATAGTTTCGTACAACGGAATTAAGAGCCGATAAATTAAAGACCGCCGTACATGAGAGCATTTTGTCAGAAAATTACACCAACAAAATGTGACAAATGTCAATAGGTAGATGAGAGTGCAATAAAAAAGTCAATAATCGCGAATAAGTAAGAAGTGGTAAAAAGCTAAAAAGGGCGCCAGCAGTCCATTTGAGTCCGTCGGGGGGGGGGGGGGCATCCGCCCCCTGACAGTATGGACGCTCCTCCACTGTACTGTAAACTTGATCTTGGGTGATTGGTATAAATGTCATAGGTGAAAGGTCAAGTACCCAGAAACTGTAGCCATTTTCTGCTCGTCAGTAGTTTGGAAAAAGTCATTAAACCACAAAATATGAAATTAGAACTTACGCAGTTGTTAAGGGTCAAGGTCAAAGTTCATTGTATATCCGTTCCATCATAGAAGAGATTGTTGCCATGGATTGCCATCTTGTCTTATGTTTTAATCGTTAGAGATGCTAAGATCCCATAACAAGGGAGTTTATTAGGCAAGTTTCATTTGTTTCTGTTTTTCTCGACAGGAAAGATATGATTGAAAAAGATGGCTTCCTTCAAGGTATGCAATGAATTAAGATGACTAATGAAGCAATCCATGACAGAATGAAGGTGAGATTGCAAAACTATTAATTTATGGATCATTCAACTGTCAATTTGAGTATAGTTTCATTAGTTTAATGTAAGTTTAATTGGTGTTTAATATCATTAGATGCAAGGTTACTGTAATATTGTGTCGAGCCCGGCTCCTCCGATAGTAAAACTATATCGGGACTCGCGATAGAAAGGTACTGGGATATCTTGATGCCGTATTTATGCTTCTTCAGGAGATGTCTCGAACGGAAGAAAACAATGACTTCACACAAAAAACGATTTGACGAGATAGGATTTGATTAATGATTCGGTATAATTTCTTCTCTGTCGATTCTCTTTACAAATAAAACTAAATTAACAATGATTTGACTTGACTTGACTCCGTCAATTAAACAATTAGGAGTGATGAAATGGTGACGAAGCAACGAACTGATCACGGAGCGCTGACGGAGTGATAAATTTGCTGACCCAAGTGATAAATTTGCTGACGGAGTGATAAATTTGCTGATCAAGTGAAAAACTTTCGGCCTCCTTTTACTTTTATACCTTACTTCCAATAAAATCTCACTGCGCACAATCAGTAGGCAGCCAATGAACTGACCATCCTGTATTAACTTAATGATATAAAAATAAGTGCACTGGCACTGATCTGCCCTGATTGGTTGGGAGTTTGGAAGTCCATCCCCTTTCTATGGAAACTTCCATACCACGTGAGAGAACCTTCTCGAATGTTCCACAGACATAATGGAATCTATTTTGGGAAAAAGGCCCTGTACCAAGATTCAATAAGATAGTTAAAAACTTCTCGTGGGAAAACTGAATCCATGACCTAGATAAATACATAAGAGGCCTGTAAGGTGTCTCGATGGAGTGTTTCGGTAACATCAAAGAGATGGTATCACTATTTCATAACATCCCCCTCAATCTTTTAAAATTTTTGGATACTCCAAAATTTTAACATCATACTGCTTTAACTTATCATTATCTCAAGAAGGTAGAGTACTGTAAGCACATTCACTAATATTCATTGACTTCAATAAATGGTCTTCATATATCTCAACGGTTAACATCTTGATTACGAATTACTAAAATGATCATATGTTATATACATTGACACTATCTCCATGAAAATATTGTGTACCTCTTCAAAATTGATGACATCATATGATGTAATCTAAAAAAAAGAAGATATCATTAAGATATCTTAAAGTTACATGACACAGCAAAATATGCAGTATCTCTTACAAAATACATTTATGCATTTCATACATCAATAATACATTTATATCAAAAGTGAAATCATGCCGTGAATTGGGGAGAGATCAGAGAATACTTGACTTAGTTATCTTTTAAACTGAACAGAACACCTCTGCGTTCAATAAAAAAAATTCGTATTTTACAAAAAGGAAACTTAAAATATTACAAACTCATTTACAAAACCTAGTCTTTAATGAAGTCATAGTTTCAAAACTGCTTTGAAACCTTGTGAATCATATACATTCACCTCAAGAAAATCAAGAAAATGTGACTCGATAGCATGGTGACCCTAGGTATGCACTCCGAATGATAGTCTAGTAAAGTACCAAAGTACTAGATATTCGATACCATTAAAGAGAACCCCATAGACTATGACATCAACAAATCTTTCTTCAAATTACATAATACTTAACATCTTGTCTTTTAAACTTCATGATGAAATTTACTTTTGCATGAATAATTGAGGAAAAGAAAATATATACATAACTTCCTCAAAAGATCTATACTTTCATTTGCTTCGATAACTGTTGCTGCAAGCAAAAGTTGCACATCTTCAATGCTGTCTCTGAATAGCCTTCAATATAACATCAATGATGCAATGTAAATATATCCTTAAAATATTTTCTCAATATATGAAAACCCATGTTGCTAATATTCCGGATATGTTCTAATTGCCGGGTAAACGTTTGAACGAATTCATAAGGAGAAAAAAAGGTATACTCATTACACATTTGTTATAAAAGATGAAACTAGGTCACTTGGTGGCGTTTTAAACAATAAAGCTTATATTGTTACACCATACAGTACAATGACTTCCACTTAATAGGTATGCAGGTAATTGCCATGACGCATTCCATTCATACAATTGTGGGTAAAACACCTGTTCATCTGAACTTAAAGCAATATGCAGTTACACATATTAACCATATAATGTTTGCAACATCCCGCCTGGACTGCCTGTAATGTTCAATCCCTTTTCATGGAGAAAATTCATTATTTCCTCTGTGTTGGAATATTTTCCTACATTCCACCAAAAATCATGACTCTTAAAGCCTGTTGGAAAACATGGTGTCTGATAGGTGACCAGAACCTGTAATTCACCCAATTTGTATCGAGCACGTTGGACTTTCATGTCTCCTTGTGGAGCATTTGCAAAAACTTTCTTTTGCCTTAATATGCTATCTTTCATGGAAGGATATGGAAGTGCTAATCCTTCATTATGTGCTCTATTCTCTAAAAAGGATGCAACATTCATTGGCTTAGTGCTCATAAGACACATGACATGATCTGAAGTTACCCCTGGCAAAATGTTACCAAACTCATCATGAAACTCAATATGTGCATCTTGCATGACATTAACATTTTCTGCATTAGAAGTGTTACTACTCAAAACATTTCGCATTCGTGCAACCTTTTCACTTGATGAACCCTTTGTTTTCAAGACATTTCGCAATTTCTGAATGTTGGTGATGTTCTTAGTTTCAGAAGATGCTCTTACAAAACATGGTTTAAGCCTGTTATAATTGAATACATCACTAAGAATTTCTCCTTTGAGAGTGGCCAACAAATAATGAGTCCTATCTAAAACTTGATGGATCACTAGTGGTCCACACCATTCTGCAGCAATTTTGCGAGAGTTCGCAGTCAAGGAGGAAGACGTTGGCTTATACAGATACACTAATTGACCCGTTGAATAAATTGCACCTTTGTCCAGTTTTGCACTTATCTTAACATTTTGAGCATCTTGTTGCTTCTTTTGCAAGACCAACATTACCCTTGACAAATGATCAAATCGTTTCTTTAACAATGCAGCATATTCTCCATGAGATTGTGATAATCCTGCCATTGGATTGAACGATAAATTTGTAAGATTTGGTGGCTTACGTCCAAATGCAAGTTCAAATGGGCTATAGCTACCCAACTGAGGAGAGGAAAATGTGTTATATGCATAGGCTGATGTTGGGACAAATCGTACCCAATCTGTACCAAACTGATTCAAGTTCACTTTGAGGAAATTTGAAAGAGTCTGAATGTGTCTTTCAACCTGTAAGCTTCCATGATTGCTTACACTGATGAACTTTTGTTCAATGCCTAAAGCTTTACTTAAGAGCTCCACTAATTTTCCTGTAAGAGAAGCTGCCGCATCACTTATAATACAAGACGGTGGACCAAAAGTTGTGACTACCCTCTGCAATAATGCTTCACATATTGTTTCAGCATCAAGAGTCTTAAGAGAAACACATACAACAAATCTAGTGATCTCATCACAAACAACCATCAAATGTTTAAATCCTGTAGCCGTTGTGGGCATAGTCTTGAAATCCAGACTAAGTCTGTCAAAAGGACGATAAGAATCAGGAATGCGAGCATGATATTGTCTCAACTTGTCCGGTTTCTTACGGAATTCTTGACAACGGAGACATGCCTGAATATAATTACTGATGCGTTGAAACATATTGCGCAGATAGAAATGCTGTCTAATGGTCAAATATGTACGCATTACACCCTGATGATTACTTAACAAGTCATCATGATATCGAGATATTATCTGTTCTACCATAGTCTCAGGTACGACTAACTGAAGAGTCATCTTAGCATCATTAGTCTCATGCAAAAATATCCTGAATAACAAACTATTACATAACAAATAATCCTCTGCTTGAGAACGAACAGTTCTAGCATGCTTAACATTACTTGGAATAATGTCGTGTGCAAGAAAATCATAAATTGGTTTGTAGTAAGGACAAGTTTGTTGTTGAATTTGCAACTCTTTTACATCAAATTGCAGATCATAGTTTTTGATCAGCTTTCCTTGAATTGCCTTCATGACTTTATTCAATTCCTTTTGTTTTGGAATGTGCCCTGTAACCAAATGATCAATGTTTGTTATGACTGGCTTCGGCTGAGCAAATAATTCTGGAGGTGGTTCTCTGATTACCTCTTGCACTCTATGTCTACTCTGATCCACTAATCTTGGCTCTGAAGGTTGAGAAACACTTGTAAAATTTGGCACAACTAATATGTCAGGACTAAATGAAGGTCCATTTTCACTCGGCATAGTAACAATAGGCCTTTGAATATATGTTTCTCTCTTATCAGTAGAAATTACTGGTGTAGTCCTCTTTTGTGACTCAGATTGTGGTCTCTGTGTAACATGCTCATTAGAATGTGTTGCCTTAGGAACGGATGTCCTTTTAACTCTATTTGTTGATTCTTTGGCTGGGGAATCCTGCTTGGACTCCTTTGTGACTTTATCCGGAAATAAATCTGGAACTTTGACTCCCATTGACCTTGCCATTGACCTTGTCATGATTGGATTAAATGTCTCCTTAGGTGGAGTTGAAAAATCCTCATAATAACTGACCTCTTGAGCAACCTGATCTATTTCAGAGTGAAATTCCTGTGGTGCTCTAGACAAATAATCTGCCAAAACCAATTCTGAGCCTTTCTTGTAACCAACCTGAAATGTATATTCTGACAATTTGAACAGAAGTTTACGTAAGCGTGAAGTTGCTGGTTCTTGTTTTGACTTAAACAATTCAACAATGGCTGAGTGATCAACATATGCCTCAAATTCTACATTTTGCAATAAATGTTTGAATGCTGTCACATTAATAAATAGACCCATCATTTCTAATTCAGTTACACTATACCTCTGACATGCTGGTGGTAATATCTTAGAGTAATATGCAATAATATTCTCTTTGCCATTAACTCTTTGTGTCAAGTATGATCCTGTTGCTACTCTTGATGTGTCGCTATATAATACAAAACGACCATATTTCTGTGGCATATGCAATATAGGTGGATTACACAACAACTCTTTAATATCTTGAAATGCACTCTGATGTTCCTCTGTCCATTTAAATACCTTTCTCTTACGACTCAAATGATGTAATGGTCTCAATAGTGCTTGAATATTCGGGAAAAATGAAGCCACATAATTAACTGCACCTACAAATCGTCTTACTGACTTAACACTGTGTGGTTTCGGTGTGTTCCTGATCGCTGCACATCTGTCATGTAAAGGTTGGATACAAGCCTCACCTTCTGGGGTTATTGAGAGCAAATGTCCCATATATCGGACTGAATTTTGAAAAATGCTACACTTTTTCGGAGAGATTTTCAATCCGTTGTCCATTAAAACCTTAAAAATTGCCTGTAGGTGTTGTTTGTGAGATCATTTGTCTGCACTGTACACAATAATATCGTCATGATGAGCAATACAGAACTTATTTGAATTTGGGATCGTTGCCAAAATATCATTAATTTGCGACTGAAAGATCGCTGGAGATAAATTCAATCCCTGTGGTAAGCGTTTATAATAATAATGCTTTCCTCCATGAAATGAAGCAATACCTGTATATTGTTGTGCATGAACACTAAGTGGCAGACAGAAGAATGCAGACTTTAAATCAAGAACACCCAAAATTTTGGCTCCAGAGTACCCTATGGTACGGATAGTCTCATTCAGTAAAGGAAATGGGTGATTCAGACGTTTTATCCTACTATTCAAGTAGCGAAAATCTGTGACAACCCTTTTGTCTTTTGTTCCCTTCTTTGGAATTAGGAAAACCGGAGAGGTATAAGACTGATGTCCTACTGCTAAGATTCCTAATCGCACTAATTTGTCAAGCTCACTGGCGACAATGACTTTGTCCTCATCTGAAAGTCTATAGGGACGTATGTAAAATGGCTCATCATTAGTAAGAGTAATATCAGCCTCATAATTTGGACAGTGAGATAATTCACCATAAAGAGAAAATGCATCTCTATGTGAGTCTAGAAATTCATATATGCTTTCTGTTTCTGAAGCATTTAGAATACTTTGTTCCAAATTAATGTTTTCTCTCATGATTTCCTGTTCGGATTTGGAAACCAGGGGATCATCGACTGTCAAATGTGGATATCGATGTAAATTATATCGTGTAATTTCATCACGATTCTCTTTAGAGTTTGAATTGGTTCGAAAAAGAGACGGTTTTTCGATGTCTCTCATGACATTGAGAAAATCTAGAGAATCAGTAGGTATGTCTTCTGTGACCGTAATGATATCTGCTAAATCTAAATGAGCCACTGTGCGAGAAGGATGCAGAAAAAATTTCCGATTACCCATGTTCCTTAGTAGAATCTTTGTTCTACCTTTATGCATTTTCACTAACATTCGTGAAGGACACATACGAGATATCAAAGGAAACGGTTTAATAACCACATCTGCATTTCGTGCATATAGTGGAAGACGTCCCTGTACAGTAATGTATCTTTGCTGACCTGGGTAAATAACGAATCTCTGCACTGGCCTAAGGAAAACTTTGGCTTGTTTTATTCTAAAACAATTTGTGGTAAAGTCCAAAGATCCATTCAATTCCTTCAGAGTTTGACTACCTAGTATTAAGTCAATACCTGTCAGGTTTGCAGCAATTAAAGCAGAAAGCTGAAATTCATGACCTTGAATTTTGACCTGAAATGTTATCGTGCTATACGCATGAATAAACTGACCATTACCCAACTTTAGGTTTACTACATCAACTGAGACTGGTTGTATAGAGGATAAATACTTTGAATTTTGCACTGTAGAAGAAGAAATGATAGAGCGTGTCGCTCCACTATCAAACAACAATGAAATTCCTTTACCATCATGTAAAGTACCTCTTACAAAATTACGTGTGTCCAGTTGAATATCCACATTACGGTCGTTCCCTGTATATTTAGAACTAGGAATATTACTATTCTTCCAAATATTATTTGCTTTACGTTTCGATCTTCCCTTACTTGGTACTTTGTCTGGAGTCACTGTATGATGAGTGCAATCATAAGTGCTCCCTAATGAAAATTCTGTGTTGGTACTCTCTTTACATTAGCCTCTATTTCATGGCTTAGGCGAATTTGACAATATCGTGCAAAATGACCTCGATTTTGGCAGTAATGACATGTGATTGAAGGATTAAAATATGGTAACCTTCTCCTGTTATTATTCTGACCTGTCCTAGGACCACGAGAATCACGAGAACTATATCTTTGCCTCATATCTTTAGGATTGTCTTGCGATTCTGACCTACGTGACTGATCAAACTTGGTCTCTAATTCCTGAATTTTGGTACACAACTCGTGTATCTCAGAAGATGCAGAAATAGTAGGAGTCTGAACAGAAGACGCTTTGTCGTGCATTGCCATAAATAGTTCGGAAGAAGCTGTGGGTTGACTTTGGATTTTTAAGTCAAAATAACATTGTACTTTCATGACCAAGTCTGCAATTGTTGCTTGTGGTGTTGCAGACATTAACACTGCTGAGCGGCATTGCAAAGGCAGGGTCGAGATGAATTTATCTCTAATTTGGTCCTCGCCATAATTTAATTGTGCTGCAGCTTTGGAAATTTTGGCCAAATGAGCTTGAGCTGTATCACCTGGCGTATAGCTTAATGCGTGAAATGCCTGTGATTTAGCGTAGGAAGAAGTGCCTGGACTGAAACGAGCAAGGAATTGCTTTCGAAGATCAGCAATAGTTGAAAAATTTTTGTTTTCAATCCAGAGTCTGGCTTGGCCTTTAAGTGTTCGCTTAAATATGCGACATATTTCATTAAATTCTTCCGCTACAGCCTCAGGGGTGGTTTGGGACGGCAATTTATGCAACTCTAAATAATCTTCAAATCCCAAATAATGAGCTTCGGCTAAATCTGCATCTATTACATCGCCCTGAAATTGTGATGGCAAAAAATCAGTGGGCCTATGTTTCTGCATAACATTAACAGAGGTCGAAGTTTCCTGTTTACTGACGGACATTATGCCGCATACAATTAGGCTAGTTATGAGTTTACAACATGAGCCTTTACTTAATTGAACACACTATCGACCGCAATTAAATACAAATAACAAATATGCAATACATGGACACGATTAAAATAACTTAACGGTACACTCTGATCTCAAATAGGGGTTGGGATACAAATTGGCATGACTTCACTCACCCTTAAGTTTAACTAAGAACTGGTAGTGGAACTGCAAACGATGATTGAAGTCCCTCGGTTAGCAGTAGTAGTAGTAGTAGCAGCAGGTAGTAGCAGGTAGGTAGTAGCAGGTAGGCCTACATCTCGTAAGAACTTCAGATTCGTTCGCCGTTAACATCGGGTAGAGTCTGGCTTTGATCGCGAAAATGTTCAGTTCTGATAATTTGGGCTGTAGTATGACTAACTACGTACTAGTTGCGCGAATGTTCAAACGCGAACTGCATGCTGGGTTGATTAACGTCAGTGTACAGATCAGTGGTTCCGGTGTACAGACCTAGGCTAGTATAGGCTGACTTCCCTCGTAGAGTGTGTATGTTAGGCTAGGTCGTGAACATACGTTGTGTTCCTCGTTAGGTCTTCGGGCCAAAAAAAAAATCTCTGTTCGTTATTGATCGTAACGAACGAAAGTTGTGAAAGTTCCGTTTCCGTTTTGTTCCTGAAGAAAGCAACCGATCTCCACCATGTAATATTGTGTCGAGCCCGGCTCCTCCGATAGTAAAACTATATCGGGACTCGCGATAGAAAGGTACTGGGATATCTTGATGCCGTATTTATGCTTCTTCAGGAGATGTCTCGAACGGAAGAAAACAATGACTTCACACAAAAAACGATTTGACGAGATAGGATTTGATTAATGATTCGGTATAATTTCTTCTCTGTCGATTCTCTTTACAAATAAAACTAAATTAACAATGATTTGACTTGACTTGACTCCGTCAATTAAACAATTAGGAGTGATGAAATGGTGACGAAGCAACGAACTGATCACGGAGCGCTGACGGAGTGATAAATTTGCTGACCCAAGTGATAAATTTGCTGACGGAGTGATAAATTTGCTGATCAAGTGAAAAACTTTCGGCCTCCTTTTACTTTTATACCTTACTTCCAATAAAATCTCACTGCGCACAATCAGTAGGCAGCCAATGAACTGACCATCCTGTATTAACTTAATGATATAAAAATAAGTGCACTGGCACTGATCTGCCCTGATTGGTTGGGAGTTTGGAAGTCCATCCCCTTTCTATGGAAACTTCCATACCACGTGAGAGAACCTTCTCGAATGTTCCACAGACATAATGGAATCTATTTTGGGAAAAAGGCCCTGTACCAAGATTCAATAAGATAGTTAAAAACTTCTCGTGGGAAAACTGAATCCATGACCTAGATAAATACATAAGAGGCCTGTAAGGTGTCTCGATGGAGTGTTTCGGTAACATCAAAGAGATGGTATCACTATTTCATAACATTACATTGCGACTAAAATGCAACATTATGTAACATGTTGAAAATTTCAAGTTTCTTTGCTTACACTACATTTTGCGTTAAATAGAATGTTGAGTGAAACTACCCACTGCTGTAGGTGATGAAACATTTGGTGTTTAATCCGCAAGCTCCAGCTCATTCATTGGGGCTTAAATTTCAACTCCTACCCAGATCCCAACGAAGAGAGTAAGTGACGTCTGCTCCTGTAACGCGACAATAGCATAAGAGACGGTGGTATGAACAGACCTTATGGGGAAAAACTTAACACGTAATTTAATGTAAGTGAAAATATTCATCATCTTGGTGGAATTCATTTCCCCTGTGGGTTGTGTCACAAAAGAGAAATCTGTAAGCAATGATTATTAATGCATCTTTGCGTGATTGATTATTAATCCATCTTTCTGCTTAGACGTTGAAGGACAGCGTAGTAAAATCAGAGGATTCCGTGAAGAGACTGGTAGCAGAGATCAAGATGCTAGGTCAAAGGGTGGTTCAATCTCATAAAGCCGCACAGAAGGAGGAAGAGCCAGGTACATTTTCAAGTTTCTTCCATTTTGGGTTTGGTACGTTGAGAGTACAAGATGGATATGATGCTTGCATTGTATAAATTATGGTAGCAGTATGCTGGAGACAATGGGTTGTAGGACTATTGTTTGCGAGCGGGTAACAGATATGGTCATGTGCGAAGAAAGTTGGAATGAATTTCAAAACTAACCATGAGTCTGTTTAGCATACAAAGATTTATTTCACTGCCTATAATAAACCCGAGCGCGTTTAGCAGGAGTGTCAAGCATAAATCAGGGACGTTTAAATTCGGTTAAAATGTTTTATTTATGGTAGTTCGCAAGTGAAGATGTTACCTAATTTATATGGAATTGATACCAAGTTTTTGTATTGAATAAGTGCAGTTATTAAATTTTTGTCCCCACCAACCCCACCCCACCCCCGAAAAGAAGTATCCCTAACCGTGATGAAATATCACTTAGTAATATTCAGTCTTACCGAAGGCGATGGAGTACAACAGAGTTGAGGAGAGTGGTATTTTCGGAACATTAAAGAATACATCAAGTTTATTTCCTTCGTCCTCAGATTTAGTGTAAAGTACATTTGGTGAATATTGTAAGGATAACAAGCTCGTTTCCTAGAACTGAATAAGTATTCACGCTTAGCAAATTGCTCTTTTCACCCATCATGAAAGTAGCTGTGCAGTTACTAGTGTTTTGGAAAAAAATTTTTACCTGCCATTAATTTTAATATCAGCAACTGCTTTTTTCCCCCTTAAATTGTACAGCATTGTGTCATATTTATTTTGACATATCATGCTTTTCTCTGTGTAGTTATAAGTTTTCCCTATGATCCAAGAGATATACATATAAATAAATACAGAGGGAAATATATTGAAAAAGGTGTAGCAATATTAATGTCGGTCAGTGACTGGGTCAGGTCCGTCTGGAAACCTATGGGCAAAGAGACTAGGAGAGAATTGGTCAGGGACAACGGGAGAGGGAGGGGGGGGGGGTAGTAATGGGATATTTGGGGACATTGTAAAGAGACATCCAGGTAATTTTGAGATGTAAACTTCTTCTCTAGCATTTTGCTGTTTTGGATGCAGCCAGGGAATGGGGGGGGGGACCTAGTTCCCCCATCTCTCAGATTTTGTCTGTAACCCCACCAAAACACATATCCAGTACCAATAAACCCACTTAACTCTGTTCGTCTGTTCACCCGAGAGAATCTTGCTACTAAATCGACTGACTTGTTTCACAAGACATTTAGCATTTCTTTTGTTTTATTTCTTTTTTTTTCTTCTTAGTCTTTATTCCCTGTAACAGAAACTCTAGTATTATCATCAATATAATGATAAACAAAATGATTAAACTTTCAGCACATGTATTTAAAATAGTAAACACTTACTTATTGCCTCCACTCCACCCTTCACTTAAATATTCTGGCTTTGTTTTCTGATTATAGGCAGGTTTGAGATGTAGTATGTTTCTCCATCCGTGTCTTTGTCAGATAATTAAATGAGAATGAGAATTTAAAAAAATTGTAAGATATATGTTTGCTTCTTCGACAGTATGACTTCATATCCCTCAGTTCTTCAGTATCTACCTAAATGACAAATATAGGCTGAATTTTGTACGCAATCATTTCATAGTCCACCAGAAAAAGAATAATTCGAGATTGATTACCGTTTATATACTGCTGATCCAGGTTTGAAGCTATTCACTGTTAAAATATGCTAAACCTCTGGAATGTTCCTTTAAAGGCTAACTCTTCTAGTACGGGCCTTAGGCCTTAATTTTAATGTTAACCCATTGCTTTGTATAAATTCTAATAACTCACTCAACCAAAGCATGTTCCTTTAACTTGATATTAAACAACAACACCATTGCACCCCTTGAATGAAATTAAAACTGTCCAAAACTTGACAAATTTGTACTACTACTGTAAACATGTCATTTCAGGCAGGTATAAAACTCTTTTTGTGATTTTGTGTTGCATCTGAGGAACTGAGCTAAATGGTTAAAGTATTAGACTAAATAGTCTTATCACTCTAGACCGATGAACCTCGGCAGGTTAAAGGGTCGTTCCCTCAAAAATTAAAAAGTGGCATAAAAAATCCAGCCTGGCCTGATAGCAGTGTTTTTTAACGTTTCACAACAAATTAAACTGAGGTTTGTTCCTCAAGTCATTTTTTTTTTATGAAGTTTTCCTTCATGTCTTTCCATTGTTATATAACTTGTAAATCTATAGCAACTCAAATACTTTTGGCCTTCATGATGTAATATATTACTTTTTGTTTTACATATTTTCCCTTACATTTTATAATAATTTTCTGTAACTACTGTAGTTGATACTACAATACTAGACATTTTACTGGTAGATGGGTAATAAATGAAAAAAAAAAAAAAAAATTCTGACATTACATAAGTTAGGGAAATCATTAAATGTTCTTACATCTGTCTATAGCTCTTACCCTCTCCCACCAAGAAAGTGTTTCTCTCTTCCCCTCCCCCCCCCATCACCCAAAGCAATCTGTGTTCGCCCCTGAAATATATTGGCTATCGTCGACTCATTCGAGTCTTCAAATATAACATACATGATCTACACTTTATGCAGAGTACTCTTGTCTACATGGCCTGTGTATTCCTATCTAGTAATTTTCTTTCATACTCTTTTTCTTGACAGAACCACCTATGGTGTCCACCATGGAACAGCTCCCTGAGAGACCTCCAGAAGACTTAAATATGGAAGAGACTTGGGAAGACGACGAAACATCAGACAGAGACTATAAATTGGAATCCCAAGCCCCTGTAGCCGATTCAGATCCCTTCTCTAGTCTCATTATGGACATGAAAGCTTCCATCTCATCTCCGAGTAAAGTACGGTCTAACTCGGACCAGATCAGGAAAGGCTTACCGGACGATATCCTCCTGAAGGCAGAAGACGACAGAAAAGTTCGTTCCAATTCTGGTAGCGACATGCCGAACGCTTCATCAATCCAAAGAGACAAGCCGATGGAAGTTTCCTCCAAAGGGATTAGAAATAGGACTCAAGTTGAAGAAGGATCGGAAAGTGATTCGATCCAGTTACCGGATAGTCCTGCCGGTCTCGAACTTTCAGGATCACAAACTTTCTGAGCCACCGATGTTGCAGCTTCTTAAAAGATATATATATATATATATATATATATATATATATATATATATATATATATATATATATATATATATATATATATATATATATATATATATATATATATATATATATAAGCTTTTCTACTTTTTTTTGTATGACCATGTGTGTAAATATTGAAGCACTAAGGATATGCAGTTTTCTTCCTTGAAATAGCAAGAGATAAAATGGAGAATACTGTTATGAAAGCTGTACTTAAAACACTTGAAAAAAAAGTTTCCTAAATTTTAAGGAACATTTTAGCAGAATTTTTTCTGAAGAAATCTATCTAATATTCATGCATAGTCTTGAATGCTTCTGCAATACCATAAGACCATCTCTGCCCTGCACCTAAAAATACTGGTGTTTTTTTTTACTCATTTGCATGTTTCCAAAAGTTCCTTTCTCAAGGGTATCGTTTAGAAAATTTTCTCAGATTTACAGATGGAATTTATAAAAGGCTTTTTTGTTAAGGATAGTCATCTCTCTCTCTCTCTAGTCGACAGAAGTCGGAATCATGTTGAGATTTGCCCATTTATTTCTGTCCCTCATCAAGTTAGGAAGATCAGTTTGAAGCACCCCGATGTCTCTAGCAACTACATCTACATAGCTGAGCTTATGTTTTCCCCTGTTTCTCCTTCCATGTTTTGGTGTCCACATGATAAGTTGAGACACTGGTTCCTTGGTGTTCCTGTATGAGTGCCCTGCTAGTTTGAGACGGCGTTGTTGTATCTTACAGGATAGTTTTGGTTCGTTGCCATACAGTTCAGTATTTGTCATATGTTGACTCCAATGTACATTTAAACATTTCCGTAAAAGTCTTGTGTAGCACCCATCTAGTTTTGCTTCCAATTCCCTCGTAACTGTCCATGTATCGGAGCCATACATGATGATGAGGATAGTCATATGATGATGCTAAAAGATAATCTAATGCATAAAGATTCTGTAAATTCAGAAGAGAGGAATTTATAAGTATCCTCTGCCAGGAATCTTGGATTTATTCCTAGCCAAAAGGCAAAAAGGAATCTAGGCGTGTATGTATGCAGGTAAACGTATGTATATGTGATGTTCCAACTTGTAAATGGGGTGACTCACCAAGCATATCTTGCATGAATTTCACGCAAATTAGGATGTAAATTTACAGCACTGAATTCTTTGGCTAATCCAGTTATTGAGCAGAGTCAAAGGTCAATTGAGGTCATCAGCGGCCAAAATACAAAAACCTCATAGTCGAGTTTAGTGAACATCTGTAGTATCAGTAAAATGTCATAGTTAGGTGGTAGGTACTCCTCACTGAGCATTACATTTTGAGCAGTTCTGTTAAGAGGTCAAATGTAAATTTGAGTCATCAGCTGCCAAAAGCCTGAAATTCTTGTCTACATATTTAGCTTCAAAATCAAAACTGCGATTATCCTCATGCTCAGAAATGTACAAGAACTGAATGTTCTATGAAGAGGTCAGAGGTCACTTAGGGTCAAATTCTGACCACCTTGATAACTCCAAAAGTTAAGATCGGATGAATCGCACACCTGGTATGATGGTGCCCCCACTGTGAGTTCTCCATCGTAATCATTTCCTTTTGGTGAACATAATTTGGTCAACTTCAGTTTTAGTTTGTGAAGTGGCTCAAATTACAGATAGGTCTGAAGTAACCTTGAACAATGCATAAACAGTCAATCAGGTAAATGATATCTGCTTCAGAAGTGATAATCATGTGTTGGATGATCTTGAAACACACCTCAAGTGATCTCTGGCAGTTGTCACTAGTTGAGTCTCAAGGGGGTAAACAGGCTGTCTGAAAAGTTGCTTTCTTCTGTGTAGTCTATATATACTAGATGGCTTTGGTATTAAAAATATTTTAGTGTATTGAAGGGGTAGGTTGGTGGCAGAGCTGATTTGCTAACTCAAAGGTAAAAGGTAATGTCCATTTGCTCATACATTTTCAACATCCGTGGGTCTATAATTCACATAAAAGGAAGACTGTTCTTTCTGGATTTTAAACCATTTTTGTCCATAAAACTTATGTACTGTAAAAACGTTATCAGTGACTGAATAGGTTGATGTCCAAAGAGTGAGTTAGTACACTTTTTGTGGTCAAGGGAGTTTGGAATGTCTGATCATTTATGGTTATCACTTAATTTATTGAACAAATGTTAACTCACTAGACTCTACATCAGTTAGATAGCCAAGTGGGATTTTGTGCAAATTATATGGCAAGGAATCACTATTCTTTGCCCCCTGTCTAGAGAATGCTAAAACTCCTCTCTTTGGGTGGTTTGATATAGATGCAATATTTTGTTGGCACTAAGTGGACATATTGTGGTTATATTTTTACTTGTAAACTGCAAAACAAGATGTGAAAAAGCGGCGGCGAGTTTTTTTTTAACTTGTGCTTTCACTGGAAGAATAAAAAGAACAGCATGAGTTGAAATTGAACCAGGAACATTATGATGAGTATTCTTTTTATCTACCACTAGACCATAAGGTGAGATGCTAAAGTAAGATGCATTTCAAATATTTAAAGATCCAGTTTGTTGGGACTTGGGTGTTTTATAAAATATTTTCTCCTCCACTGAACCTTGTTAGGGAGAGGGGTAGTAGCCAACTCGCTTCACCCGCTTGGGAACCTTGTCAGGGAGAAGGGGTGGCAGCCAACTCGGGTACCACTTGGGAACCTTGTCAGATAGAGGGAGGCTGCACAGCTCGCATGCCGCTTGGGAACCTTGTTAGAGGGAGGGGTGCTGGGAATTCCTTTTACAGAATTCACTCACTCACTCACCCACCCAGGGCGTGAACCGAGCTGCTCAGTATCATCGCAGACAGAACAACCCATTACACCATTTTGGTTCCCAATGAAATAACCTTCGTTTCTTACCTTTATACTCCCACCTGCTCCAAGGAACAGAAAAGTAAAAGGCTCTGGTTGGATCTTGAACTCATGACAGTGTGTTTGTCTGTCTCTCTCAGTCCAAAGCACTAACCACTGCACCACATCAACTGTTGAGAAATAATGCTCGTTTCTAATATGTCAACCTCAGAATGGATGGAGGAAATTGCAAAAGATCAAAATGTTGTCTGGGGATCGAACTCATGAGAGTGTTTGTATGTCTCTTTCAGTACAAAGCACTAACCACTGCGCCACAGCAACTGTTAAGAAATCTGCTCGTTTCTAATATTTCAACTTCAGAATGGAAGTGCAGGGGGGGGGGGCAAAAAACATGATTTATGAAGAAAAAAAAATCATATAGCCAAAAAGCTTTTCCCAGTCAGATAATTACACGAAATTGATGTATAAGAAAGACAAGGGTGTCTTCTACTCCACGTCTAAATTTAATGTCGATGGGGGTTTCAGAGAGGACAAGGGGACTAAAAAGAGGGAGTTTTCCAAATTGGCACTTATAAAGAACACGTATTTCTATCGGGTCCTTTGGGACCACGTATCTCCCGAACGGAAGCAGATATGGACCTGGGAGTTGCAGATTTGGGCTCCTGAGCATCAGTTACCCCCGGTTACGTCACTTGGGTGAAATCGATTTGGGGTAAATTTTGGCAAAAACAGGTTTGGCAAAAACAGGCAAAATCAGGTTTTTTGCCTCCTACGCCCCCACACAACATCCAATTCCAAAATAAACTTCAGATTCGTAATCAGCGTGTCGCGAACTACCAGAAAAGTTACACATTTATCGCTTTTGCGACAACAAGGTTTTTCACCTCAAAAAAAGGAAGAGCGAAAAACTTTTACGACGAACAAAGGTCTTAAACCTTTTGTTGTCCCGAAAAGTTTTTCGCTTTTCTATTGTTCCTCTGAAGTTGCAAACAGAGCGAAAAAAGCCTTTCCCGGTCAGATAATTACACGAAAATGGTGTATAACAAAGACAAGGGTGTCTTCTACTCCACGTCTAATTTTAATGTCGATGGGGGTTTCAGAGAGGACAAGAGAGGGGGCCGAAAAGAGGGCCCGTTTTCCAAATTAGCACTTATACACTTATAAAGAACACGTATTTCTATCGGGTCCTTTGGGACCACGTATCTCCCGAACGGAAGCAGATATGGACCTGGGAGTTGCAGATTTGGGCTTCTGGGCATCGGTTACCCCCGGTTACGTCATTTGGGCGAAATCGATGTTGGGTAAATTTTGGCCAAAAACAGGTTTGGCAAAACCAGGCAAAAATCAGGTTTTTTGCCTCTTACGCCCCCACACAACACCCAATTCCAAAATAAACTTTAGATTCGTAATCAGCGTGTCGCGAACTACCAGAAAAGATACACATTTATCGCTTTTTCGACAACAAGTTTTTTCAACCTTTTTCAAAAAAAAGGAAGAGCGAAAAACTTTTACGACGAACAAAGGTCTTAAACCTTTTGTTGTCCCGAAAAGTTTTTCGCTTTTCTATTGTTCCTCTGAAGTTGCAAACAGAGCGAAAAAAGCCTTTCCCGGTCAGATAATTACACGAAATTGGTGTATAACAAAGACAAGGGTGTCTTCTACTCCACGTCTAATTTTAATGTCGATGGGGGTTTCAGAGAGGACAAGAGAGGGGGCCGAAAAGAGGGAGTTTTCCAAATTGGCACTTATACACTTATAAAGAACACGTATTTCTATCGGGTCCTTTGGGACCACGTATCTCCCGAACGGAAGCAGATATGGACCTGGGAGTTGCAGATTTGTGCTTCTGGGCATCGGTTACCCCCGGTTACGTCATTTGGGCGAAATCGATGATGGGTAAATTTTGGCCAAAAACAGGTTTGGCAAAAACAGGCAAAAATCAGGTTTTTTGCCTCTTACGCCCCCACACAACACCCAATTCCAAAATAAACTTTAGATTCGTAATCAGCGTGTCGCGAACTACCAGAAAAGTTACACATTTATCGCTTTTTCGACAACAAATTTTTTCACCTTTTTCAAAAAAAAGGAAGAGCGAAAAACTTTTACGACGAACAAAGGTCTTAAACCTTTTGTTGTCCCGAAAAGTTTTTCGCTTTTCTATTGTTCCTCTGAAGTTGCAAACAGAGCGAAAAAAGCCTTTCCCGGTCAGATAATTACACGAAAATGGTGTATAACAAAGACAAGGGTGTCTTCTACTCCACGTCTAATTTTAATGTCGATGGGGGTTTCAGAGAGGACAAGAGAGGGGGCCGAAAAGAGGGCCCGTTTTCCAAATTAGCACTTATACACTTATAAAGAACACGTATTTCTATCGGGTCCTTTGGGACCACGTATCTCCCGAACGGAAGCAGATATGGACCTGGGAGTTGCAGATTTGGGCTTCTGGGCATCGGTTACCCCCGGTTACGTCATTTGGGCGAAATCGATTTTGGTTCGATTTTGGGTAAATTTTGGCCAAAAACAAGGTTTGGCAAAACCAGGCAAAAATCAGGTTTTTTGCCTCTTACGCCCCCACACAACACCCAATTCCAAAATAAACTTTAGATTCGTAATCAGCGTGTCGCGAACTACCAGAAAAGATACACATTTATCGCTTTTTCGACAACAAGTTTTTTCAACCTTTTTCCAAAAAAAGGAAGAGCGAAAAACTTTTACGACGAACAAAGGTCTTAAACCTTTTGTTGTCCCGAAAAGTTTTTCGCTTTTCTATTGTTCCTCTGAAGTTGCAAACAGAGCGAAAAAAGCCTTTCCCGGTCAGATAATTACACGAAATTGGTGTATAACAAAGACAAGGGTGTCTTCTACTCCACGTCTAATTTTAATGTCGATGGGGGTTTCAGAGAGGACAAGAGAGGGGGCCGAAAAGAGGGAGTTTTCCAAATTGGCACTTATACACTTATAAAGAACACGTATTTCTATCGGGTCCTTTGGGACCACGTATCTCCCGAACGGAAGCAGATATGGACCTGGGAGTTGCAGATTTGTGCTTCTGGGCATCGGTTACCCCCGGTTACGTCATTTGGGCGAAATCGATTTTGGGTAAATTTTGGCCAAAAACAGGTTTGGCAAAAACAGGCAAAAATCAGGTTTTTTGCCTCTTACGCCCCCACACAACACCCAATTCCAAAATAAACTTCAGATTCGTAATCAGCGTGTCGCGAACTACCAGAAAAGTTACACATTTATCGCTTTTTCGACAACAAATTTTTTCAACCTTTTTCAAAAAAAAGGAAGAGCGAAAAACTTTTACGACGAACAAAGGTCTTAAACCTTTTGTTGTCCCGAAAAGTTTTTCGCTTTTCTATTGTTCCTCTGAAGTTGCAAACAGAGCGAAAAAAGCCTTTCCCGGTCAGATAATTACACGAAAATGGTGTATAACAAAGACAAGGGTGTCTTCTACTCCACGTCTAATTTTAATGTCGATGGGGGTTTCAGAGAGGACAAGAGAGGGGGCCGAAAAGAGGGAGTTTTCCAAATTGGCACTTATATACACTTATAAAGAACACGTATTTCTATCGGGTCCTTTGGGACCACGTATCTCCCGAACGGAAGCAGATATGGACCTGATAGTTGCAGATTTGTGCTTCTGGGCATCGGTTACCCCCGGTTACGTCATTTGGGCGAAATCGATGTTGGGTAAATTTTGGCCAAAAACAGGTTTGGCAAAAACAGGCAAAAATCAGGTTTTTTGCCTCTTACGCCCCCACACAACACCCAATTCCAAAATAAACTTCAGATTCGTAATCAGCGTGTCGCGAACTACCAGAAAAGATACACATTTATCGCTTTTTCGACAACAAATTTTTTCACCTTTTTCCAAAAAAAGGAAGAGCGAAAAACTTTTACGACGAACAAAGGTCTTAAACCTTTTGTTGTCCCGAAAAGTTTTTCGCTTTTCTATTGTTCCTCTGAAGTTGCAAACAGAGCGAAAAAAGCCTTTTCCGGTCAGATAATTACACGAAAATGGTGTATAACAAAGACAAGGGTGTCTTCTACTCCACGTCTAATTTTAATGTCGATGGGGGTTTCAGAGAGGACAAGAGAGGGGGCCGAAAAGAGGGCCCGTTTTCCAAATTGGCACTTATACACTTATAAAGAACACGTATTTCTATCGGGTCCTTTGGGACCACGTATCTCCCGAACGGAAGCAGATATGGACCTGGGAGTTGCAGATTTGGGCTTCTGGGCATCGGTTACCCCCGGTTACGTCATTTGGGCGAAATCGATGTTGGGTAAATTTTGGCCAAAAACAGGTTTGGCAAAACCAGGCAAAAATCAGGTTTTTTGCCTCTTACGCCCCCACACAACACCCAATTCCAAAATAAACTTTAGATTCGTAATCAGCGTGTCGCGAACTACCAGAAAAGATACACATTTATCGCTTTTTCGACAACAAGTTTTTTCAACCTTTTTCAAAAAAAAGGAAGAGCGAAAAACTTTTACGACGAACAAAGGTCTTAAACCTTTTGTTGTCCCGAAAAGTTTTTCGCTTTTCTATTGTTCCTCTGAAGTTGCAAACAGAGCGAAAAAAGCCTTTCCCGGTCAGATAATTACACGAAATTGGTGTATAACAAAGACAAGGGTGTCTTCTACTCCACGTCTAATTTTAATGTCGATGGGGGTTTCAGAGAGGACAAGAGAGGGGGCCGAAAAGAGGGAGTTTTCCAAATTGGCACTTATACACTTATAAAGAACACGTATTTCTATCGGGTCCTTTGGGACCACGTATCTCCCGAACGGAAGCAGATATGGACCTGGGAGTTGCAGATTTGTGCTTCTGGGCATCGGTTACCCCCGGTTACGTCATTTGGGCGAAATCGATGATGGGTAAATTTTGGCCAAAAACAGGTTTGGCAAAAACAGGCAAAAATCAGGTTTTTTGCCTCTTACGCCCCCACACAACACCCAATTCCAAAATAAACTTTAGATTCGTAATCAGCGTGTCGCGAACTACCAGAAAAGTTACACATTTATCGCTTTTTCGACAACAAATTTTTTCACCTTTTTCAAAAAAAAGGAAGAGCGAAAAACTTTTACGACGAACAAAGGTCTTAAACCTTTTGTTGTCCCGAAAAGTTTTTCGCTTTTCTATTGTTCCTCTGAAGTTGCAAACAGAGCGAAAAAAGCCTTTCCCGGTCAGATAATTACACGAAAATGGTGTATAACAAAGACAAGGGTGTCTTCTACTCCACGTCTAATTTTAATGTCGATGGGGGTTTCAGAGAGGACAAGAGAGGGGGCCGAAAAGAGGGCCCGTTTTCCAAATTAGCACTTATACACTTATAAAGAACACGTATTTCTATCGGGTCCTTTGGGACCACGTATCTCCCGAACGGAAGCAGATATGGACCTGGGAGTTGCAGATTTGGGCTTCTGGGCATCGGTTACCCCCGGTTACGTCATTTGGGCGAAATCGATTTTGGTTCGATTTTGGGTAAATTTTGGCCAAAAACAAGGTTTGGCAAAACCAGGCAAAAATCAGGTTTTTTGCCTCTTACGCCCCCACACAACACCCAATTCCAAAATAAACTTTAGATTCGTAATCAGCGTGTCGCGAACTACCAGAAAAGATACACATTTATCGCTTTTTCGACAACAAGTTTTTTCAACCTTTTTCCAAAAAAAGGAAGAGCGAAAAACTTTTACGACGAACAAAGGTCTTAAACCTTTTGTTGTCCCGAAAAGTTTTTCGCTTTTCTATTGTTCCTCTGAAGTTGCAAACAGAGCGAAAAAAGCCTTTCCCGGTCAGATAATTACACGAAATTGGTGTATAACAAAGACAAGGGTGTCTTCTACTCCACGTCTAATTTTAATGTCGATGGGGGTTTCAGAGAGGACAAGAGAGGGGGCCGAAAAGAGGGAGTTTTCCAAATTGGCACTTATACACTTATAAAGAACACGTATTTCTATCGGGTCCTTTGGGACCACGTATCTCCCGAACGGAAGCAGATATGGACCTGGGAGTTGCAGATTTGTGCTTCTGGGCATCGGTTACCCCCGGTTACGTCATTTGGGCGAAATCGATTTTGGGTAAATTTTGGCCAAAAACAGGTTTGGCAAAAACAGGCAAAAATCAGGTTTTTTGCCTCTTACGCCCCCACACAACACCCAATTCCAAAATAAACTTCAGATTCGTAATCAGCGTGTCGCGAACTACCAGAAAAGTTACACATTTATCGCTTTTTCGACAACAAATTTTTTCAACCTTTTTCAAAAAAAAGGAAGAGCGAAAAACTTTTACGACGAACAAAGGTCTTAAACCTTTTGTTGTCCCGAAAAGTTTTTCGCTTTTCTATTGTTCCTCTGAAGTTGCAAACAGAGCGAAAAAAGCCTTTCCCGGTCAGATAATTACACGAAAATGGTGTATAACAAAGACAAGGGTGTCTTCTACTCCACGTCTAATTTTAATGTCGATGGGGGTTTCAGAGAGGACAAGAGAGGGGGCCGAAAAGAGGGAGTTTTCCAAATTGGCACTTATATACACTTATAAAGAACACGTATTTCTATCGGGTCCTTTGGGACCACGTATCTCCCGAACGGAAGCAGATATGGACCTGATAGTTGCAGATTTGTGCTTCTGGGCATCGGTTACCCCCGGTTACGTCATTTGGGCGAAATCGATGTTGGGTAAATTTTGGCCAAAAACAGGTTTGGCAAAAACAGGCAAAAATCAGGTTTTTTGCCTCTTACGCCCCCACACAACACCCAATTCCAAAATAAACTTCAGATTCGTAATCAGCGTGTCGCGAACTACCAGAAAAGATACACATTTATCGCTTTTTCGACAACAAATTTTTTCACCTTTTTCCAAAAAAAGGAAGAGCGAAAAACTTTTACGACGAACAAAGGTCTTAAACCTTTTGTTGTCCCGAAAAGTTTTTCGCTTTTCTATTGTTCCTCTGAAGTTGCAAACAGAGCGAAAAAAGCCTTTTCCGGTCAGATAATTACACGAAAATGGTGTATAACAAAGACAAGGGTGTCTTCTACTCCACGTCTAATTTTAATGTCGATGGGGGTTTCAGAGAGGACAAGAGAGGGGGCCGAAAAGAGGGCCCGTTTTCCAAATTGGCACTTATACACTTATAAAGAACACGTATTTCTATCGGGTCCTTTGGGACCACGTATCTCCCGAACGGAAGCAGATATGGACCTGGGAGTTGCAGATTTGGGCTTCTGGGCATCGGTTACCCCCGGTTACGTCATTTGGGCGAAATCGATGTTGGGTAAATTTTGGCCAAAAACAGGTTTGGCAAAACCAGGCAAAAATCAGGTTTTTTGCCTCTTACGCCCCCACACAACACCCAATTCCAAAATAAACTTTAGATTCGTAATCAGCGTGTCGCGAACTACCAGAAAAGATACACATTTATCGCTTTTTCGACAACAAGTTTTTTCAACCTTTTTCAAAAAAAAGGAAGAGCGAAAAACTTTTACGACGAACAAAGGTCTTAAACCTTTTGTTGTCCCGAAAAGTTTTTCGCTTTTCTATTGTTCCTCTGAAGTTGCAAACAGAGCGAAAAAAGCCTTTCCCGGTCAGATAATTACACGAAATTGGTGTATAACAAAGACAAGGGTGTCTTCTACTCCACGTCTAATTTTAATGTCGATGGGGGTTTCAGAGAGGACAAGAGAGGGGGCCGAAAAGAGGGAGTTTTCCAAATTGGCACTTATACACTTATAAAGAACACGTATTTCTATCGGGTCCTTTGGGACCACGTATCTCCCGAACGGAAGCAGATATGGACCTGGGAGTTGCAGATTTGTGCTTCTGGGCATCGGTTACCCCCGGTTACGTCATTTGGGCGAAATCGATGTTGGGTAAATTTTGGCCAAAAACAGGTTTGGCAAAAACAGGCAAAAATCAGGTTTTTTGCCTCTTACGCCCCCACACAACACCCAATTCCAAAATAAACTTTAGATTCGTAATCAGCGTGTCGCGAACTACCAGAAAAGTTACACATTTATCGCTTTTTCGACAACAAATTTTTTCACCTTTTTCAAAAAAAAGGAAGAGCGAAAAACTTTTACGACGAACAAAGGTCTTAAACCTTTTGTTGTCCCGAAAAGTTTTTCGCTTTTCTATTGTTCCTCTGAAGTTGCAAACAGAGCGAAAAAAGCCTTTCCCGGTCAGATAATTACACGAAAATGGTGTATAACAAAGACAAGGGTGTCTTCTACTCCACGTCTAATTTTAATGTCGATGGGGGTTTCAGAGAGGACAAGAGAGGGGGCCGAAAAGAGGGCCCGTTTTCCAAATTAGCACTTATACACTTATAAAGAACACGTATTTCTATCGGGTCCTTTGGGACCACGTATCTCCCGAACGGAAGCAGATATGGACCTGGGAGTTGCAGATTTGGGCTTCTGGGCATCGGTTACCCCCGGTTACGTCATTTGGGCGAAATCGATTTTGGTTCGATTTTGGGTAAATTTTGGCCAAAAACAGGTTTGGCAAAACCAGGCAAAACTCAGGTTTTTTGCCTCTTACGCCCCCACACAACACCCAATTCCAAAATAAACTTTAGATTCGTAATCAGCGTGTCGCGAACTACCAGAAAAGATACACATTTATCGCTTTTTCGACAACAAGTTTTTTCAACCTTTTTCAAAAAAAAGGAAGAGCGAAAAACTTTTACGACGAACCAAAGGTCTTAAACCTTTTGTTGTCCCGAAAAGTTTTTCGCTTTTCTATTGTTCCTCTGAAGTTGCAAACAGAGCGAAAAAAGCCTTTCCCGGTCAGATAATTACACGAAATTGGTGTATAACAAAGACAAGGGTGTCTTCTACTCCACGTCTAATTTTAATGTCGATGGGGGTTTCAGAGAGGACAAGAGAGGGGGCCGAAAAGAGGGAGTTTTCCAAATTGGCACTTATACACTTATAAAGAACACGTATTTCTATCGGGTCCTTTGGGACCACGTATCTCCCGAACGGAAGCAGATATGGACCTGGGAGTTGCAGATTTGTGCTTCTGGGCATCGGTTACCCCCGGTTACGTCATTTGGGCGAAATCGATGTTGGGTAAATTTTGGCCAAAAACAGGTTTGGCAAAAACAGGCAAAAATCAGGTTTTTTGCCTCTTACGCCCCCACACAACACCCAATTCCAAAATAAACTTCAGATTCGTAATCAGCGTGTCGCGAACTACCAGAAAAGTTACACATTTATCGCTTTTTCGACAACAAATTTTTTCAACCTTTTTCAAAAAAAAGGAAGAGCGAAAAACTTTTACGACGAACAAAGGTCTTAAACCTTTTGTTGTCCCGAAAAGTTTTTCGCTTTTCTATTGTTCCTCTGAAGTTGCAAACAGAGCGAAAAAAGCCTTTCCCGGTCAGATAGTTACACGAAAATGGTGTATAACAAAGACAAGGGTGTCTTCTACTCCACGTCTAATTTTAATGTCGATGGGGGTTTCAGAGAGGACAAGAGAGGGGGCCGAAAAGAGGGAGTTTTCCAAATTGGCACTTATATACACTTATAAAGAACACGTATTTCTATCGGGTCCTTTGGGACCACGTATCTCCCGAACGGAAGCAGATATGGACCTGATAGTTGCAGATTTGTGCTTCTGGGCATCGGTTACCCCCGGTTACGTCATTTGGGCGAAATCGATGTTGGGTAAATTTTGGCCAAAAACAGGTTTGGCAAAAACAGGCAAAAATCAGGTTTTTTGCCTCTTACGCCCCCACACAACACCCAATTCCAAAATAAACTTCAGATTCGTAATCAGCGTGTCGCGAACTACCAGAAAAGATACACATTTATCGCTTTTTCGACAACAAATTTTTTCACCTTTTTCCAAAAAAAGGAAGAGCGAAAAACTTTTACGACGAACAAAGGTCTTAAACCTTTTGTTGTCCCGAAAAGTTTTTCGCTTTTCTATTGTTCCTCTGAAGTTGCAAACAGAGCGAAAAAAGCCTTTCCCGGTCAGATAATTACACGAAAATGGTGTATAACAAAGACAAGGGTGTCTTCTACTCCACGTCTAATTTTAATGTCGATGGGGGTTTCAGAGAGGACAAGAGAGGGGGCCGAAAAGAGTTTTCCAAATTAGCACTTATACACTTATAAAGAACACGTATTTCTATCGGGTCCTTTGGGACCACGTATCTCCCGAACGGAAGCAGATATGGACCTGGGAGTTGCAGATTTGTGCTTCTGGGCATCGGTTACCCCCGGTTACGTCATTTGGGCGAAATCGATTTTGGGTAAATTTTGGCCAAAAACAGGTTTGGCAAAACCAGGCAAAAATCAGGTTTTTTGCCTCTTACGCCCCCACACAACACCCAATTCCAAAATAAACTTTAGATTCGTAATCAGCGTGTCGCGAACTACCAGAAAAGTTACACATTTATCGCTTTTTCGACAACAAATTTTTTCACCTTTTTCAAAAAAAAGGAAGAGCGAAAAACTTTTACGACGAACAAAGGTCTTAAACCTTTTGTTGTCCCGAAAAGTTTTTCGCTTTTCTATTGTTCCTCTGAAGTTGCAAACAGAGCGAAAAAAGCCTTTCCCGGTCAGATAATTACACGAAAATGGTGTATAACAAAGACAAGGGTGTCTTCTACTCCACGTCTAATTTTAATGTCGATGGGGGTTTCAGAGAGGACAAGAGAGGGGGCCGAAAAGAGGGCCCGTTTTCCAAATTAGCACTTATACACTTATAAAGAACACGTATTTCTATCGGGTCCTTTGGGACCACGTATCTCCCGAACGGAAGCAGATATGGACCTGGGAGTTGCAGATTTGGGCTTCTGGGCATCGGTTACCCCCGGTTACGTCATTTGGGCGAAATCGATTTTGGTTCGATTTTGGGTAAATTTTGGCCAAAAACAGGTTTGGCAAAACCAGGCAAAAATCAGGTTTTTTGCCTCTTACGCCCCCACACAACACCCAATTCCAAAATAAACTTTAGATTCGTAATCAGCGTGTCGCGAACTACCAGAAAAGATACACATTTATCGCTTTTTCGACAACAAGTTTTTTCAACCTTTTTCCAAAAAAAGGAAGAGCGAAAAACTTTTACGACGAACAAAGGTCTTAAACCTTTTGTTGTCCCGAAAAGTTTTTCGCTTTTCTATTGTTCCTCTGAAGTTGCAAACAGAGCGAAAAAAGCCTTTCCCGGTCAGATAATTACACGAAATTGGTGTATAACAAAGACAAGGGTGTCTTCTACTCCACGTCTAATTTTAATGTCGATGGGGGTTTCAGAGAGGACAAGAGAGGGGGCCGAAAAGAGGGAGTTTTCCAAATTGGCACTTATACACTTATAAAGAACACGTATTTCTATCGGGTCCTTTGGGACCACGTATCTCCCGAACGGAAGCAGATATGGACCTGGGAGTTGCAGATTTGTGCTTCTGGGCATCGGTTACCCCCGGTTACGTCATTTGGGCGAAATCGATTTTGGGTAAATTTTGGCCAAAAACAGGTTTGGCAAAAACAGGCAAAAATCAGGTTTTTTGCCTCTTACGCCCCCACACAACACCCAATTCCAAAATAAACTTCAGATTCGTAATCAGCGTGTCGCGAACTACCAGAAAAGTTACACATTTATCGCTTTTTCGACAACAAATTTTTTCAACCTTTTTCCAAAAAAAGGAAGAGCGAAAAACTTTTACGACGAACAAAGGTCTTAAACCTTTTGTTGTCCCGAAAAGTTTTTCGCTTTTCTATTGTTCCTCTGAAGTTGCAAACAGAGCGAAAAAAGCCTTTTCCGGTCAGATAATTACACGAAATTGGTGTATAACAAAGACAAGGGTGTCTTCTACTCCACGTCTAATTTTAATGTCGATGGGGGTTTCAGAGAGGACAAGAGAGGGGGCCGAAAAGAGGGAGTTTTCCAAATTGGCACTTATACACTTATAAAGAACACGTATTTCTATCGGGTCCTTTGGGACCACGTATCTCCCGAACGGAAGCAGATATGGACCTGGGAGTTGCAGATTTGTGCTTCTGGGCATCGGTTACCCCCGGTTACGTCATTTGGGCGAAATCGATGTTGGGTAAATTTTGGCCAAAAACAGGTTTGGCAAAAACAGGCAAAAATCAGGTTTTTTGCCTCTTACGCCCCCACACAACACCCAATTCCAAAATAAACTTTAGATTCGTAATCAGCGTGTCGCGAACTACCAGAAAAGTTACACATTTATCGCTTTTTCGACAACAAATTTTTTCACCTTTTTCAAAAAAAAGGAAGAGCGAAAAACTTTTACGACGAACAAAGGTCTTAAACCTTTTGTTGTCCCGAAAAGTTTTTCGCTTTTCTATTGTTCCTCTGAAGTTGCAAACAGAGCGAAAAAAGCCTTTCCCGGTCAGATAATTACACGAAAATGGTGTATAACAAAGACAAGGGTGTCTTCTACTCCACGTCTAATTTTAATGTCGATGGGGGTTTCAGAGAGGACAAGAGAGGGGGCCGAAAAGAGGGCCCGTTTTCCAAATTAGCACTTATACACTTATAAAGAACACGTATTTCTATCGGGTCCTTTGGGACCACGTATCTCCCGAACGGAAGCAGATATGGACCTGGGAGTTGCAGATTTGGGCTTCTGGGCATCGGTTACCCCCGGTTACGTCATTTGGGCGAAATCGATTTTGGTTCGATTTTGGGTAAATTTTGGCCAAAAACAAGGTTTGGCAAAACCAGGCAAAAATCAGGTTTTTTGCCTCTTACGCCCCCACACAACACCCAATTCCAAAATAAACTTTAGATTCGTAATCAGCGTGTCGCGAACTACCAGAAAAGATACACATTTATCGCTTTTTCGACAACAAGTTTTTTCAACCTTTTTCCAAAAAAAGGAAGAGCGAAAAACTTTTACGACGAACAAAGGTCTTAAACCTTTTGTTGTCCCGAAAAGTTTTTCGCTTTTCTATTGTTCCTCTGAAGTTGCAAACAGAGCGAAAAAAGCCTTTCCCGGTCAGATAATTACACGAAAATGGTGTATAACAAAGACAAGGGTGTCTTCTACTCCACGTCTAATTTTAATGTCGATGGGGGTTTCAGAGAGGACAAGAGAGGGGGCCGAAAAGAGGGCCCGTTTTCCAAATTAGCACTTATACACTTATAAAGAACACGTATTTCTATCGGGTCCTTTGGGACCACGTATCTCCCGAACGGAAGCAGATATGGACCTGGGAGTTGCAGATTTGGGCTTCTGGGCATCGGTTACCCCCGGTTACGTCATTTGGGCGAAATCGATTTTGGTTCGATTTTGGGTAAATTTTGGCCAAAAACAGGTTTGGCAAAACCAGGCAAAAATCAGGTTTTTTGCCTCTTACGCCCCCACACAACACCCAATTCCAAAATAAACTTTAGATTCGTAATCAGCGTGTCGCGAACTACCAGAAAAGATACACATTTATCGCTTTTTCGACAACAAGTTTTTTCAACCTTTTTCCAAAAAAAGGAAGAGCGAAAAACTTTTACGACGAACAAAGGTCTTAAACCTTTTGTTGTCCCGAAAAGTTTTTCGCTTTTCTATTGTTCCTCTGAAGTTGCAAACAGAGCGAAAAAAGCCTTTCCCGGTCAGATAATTACACGAAATTGGTGTATAACAAAGACAAGGGTGTCTTCTACTCCACGTCTAATTTTAATGTCGATGGGGGTTTCAGAGAGGACAAGAGAGGGGGCCGAAAAGAGGGAGTTTTCCAAATTGGCACTTATACACTTATAAAGAACACGTATTTCTATCGGGTCCTTTGGGACCACGTATCTCCCGAACGGAAGCAGATATGGACCTGGGAGTTGCAGATTTGTGCTTCTGGGCATCGGTTACCCCCGGTTACGTCATTTGGGCGAAATCGATTTTGGGTAAATTTTGGCCAAAAACAGGTTTGGCAAAAACAGGCAAAAATCAGGTTTTTTGCCTCTTACGCCCCCACACAACACCCAATTCCAAAATAAACTTCAGATTCGTAATCAGCGTGTCGCGAACTACCAGAAAAGTTACACATTTATCGCTTTTTCGACAACAAATTTTTTCAACCTTTTTCAAAAAAAAGGAAGAGCGAAAAACTTTTACGACGAACAAAGGTCTTAAACCTTTTGTTGTCCCGAAAAGTTTTTCGCTTTTCTATTGTTCCTCTGAAGTTGCAAACAGAGCGAAAAAAGCCTTTCCCGGTCAGATAATTACACGAAAATGGTGTATAACAAAGACAAGGGTGTCTTCTACTCCACGTCTAATTTTAATGTCGATGGGGGTTTCAGAGAGGACAAGAGAGGGGGCCGAAAAGAGGGAGTTTTCCAAATTGGCACTTATATACACTTATAAAGAACACGTATTTCTATCGGGTCCTTTGGGACCACGTATCTCCCGAACGGAAGCAGATATGGACCTGATAGTTGCAGATTTGTGCTTCTGGGCATCGGTTACCCCCGGTTACGTCATTTGGGCGAAATCGATGTTGGGTAAATTTTGGCCAAAAACAGGTTTGGCAAAAACAGGCAAAAATCAGGTTTTTTGCCTCTTACGCCCCCACACAACACCCAATTCCAAAATAAACTTCAGATTCGTAATCAGCGTGTCGCGAACTACCAGAAAAGTTACACATTTATCGCTTTTTCGACAACAAATTTTTTCACCTTTTTCAAAAAAAAGGAAGAGCGAAAAACTTTTACGACGAACAAAGGTCTTAAACCTTTTGTTGTCCCGAAAAGTTTTTCGCTTTTCTATTGTTCCTCTGAAGTTGCAAACAGAGCGAAAAAAGCCTTTCCCGGTCAGATAATTACACGAAAATGGTGTATAACAAAGACAAGGGTGTCTTCTACTCCACGTCTAATTTTAATGTCGATGGGGGTTTCAGAGAGGACAAGAGAGGGGGCCGAAAAGAGGGCCCGTTTTCCAAATTAGCACTTATACACTTATAAAGAACACGTATTTCTATCGGGTCCTTTGGGACCACGTATCTCCCGAACGGAAGCAGATATGGACCTGGGAGTTGCAGATTTGGGCTTCTGGGCATCGGTTACCCCCGGTTACGTCATTTGGGCGAAATCGATTTTGGTTCGATTTTGGGTAAATTTTGGCCAAAAACAGGTTTGGCAAAACCAGGCAAAAATCAGGTTTTTTGCCTCTTACGCCCCCACACAACACCCAATTCCAAAATAAACTTTAGATTCGTAATCAGCGTGTCGCGAACTACCAGAAAAGATACACATTTATCGCTTTTTCGACAACAAGTTTTTTCAACCTTTTTCCAAAAAAAGGAAGAGCGAAAAACTTTTACGACGAACAAAGGTCTTAAACCTTTTGTTGTCCCGAAAAGTTTTTCGCTTTTCTATTGTTCCTCTGAAGTTGCAAACAGAGCGAAAAAAGCCTTTCCCGGTCAGATAATTACACGAAATTGGTGTATAACAAAGACAAGGGTGTCTTCTACTCCACGTCTAATTTTAATGTCGATGGCGGTTTCAGAGAGGACAAGAGAGGGGGCCGAAAAGAGGGAGTTTTCCAAATTGGCACTTATACACTTATAAAGAACACGTATTTCTATCGGGTCCTTTGGGACCACGTATCTCCCGAACGGAAGCAGATATGGACCTGGGAGTTGCAGATTTGTGCTTCTGGGCATCGGTTACCCCCGGTTACGTCATTTGGGCGAAATCGATTTTGGGTAAATTTTGGCCAAAAACAGGTTTGGCAAAAACAGGCAAAAATCAGGTTTTTTGCCTCTTACGCCCCCACACAACACCCAATTCCAAAATAAACTTCAGATTCGTAATCAGCGTGTCGCGAACTACCAGAAAAGTTACACATTTATCGCTTTTTCGACAACAAATTTTTTCAACCTTTTTCAAAAAAAAGGAAGAGCGAAAAACTTTTACGACGAACAAAGGTCTTAAACCTTTTGTTGTCCCGAAAAGTTTTTCGCTTTTCTATTGTTCCTCTGAAGTTGCAAACAGAGCGAAAAAAGCCTTTCCCGGTCAGATAATTACACGAAAATGGTGTATAACAAAGACAAGGGTGTCTTCTACTCCACGTCTAATTTTAATGTCGATGGGGGTTTCAGAGAGGACAAGAGAGGGGGCCGAAAAGAGGGAGTTTTCCAAATTGGCACTTATATACACTTATAAAGAACACGTATTTCTATCGGGTCCTTTGGGACCACGTATCTCCCGAACGGAAGCAGATATGGACCTGATAGTTGCAGATTTGTGCTTCTGGGCATCGGTTACCCCCGGTTACGTCATTTGGGCGAAATCGATGTTGGGTAAATTTTGGCCAAAAACAGGTTTGGCAAAAACAGGCAAAAATCAGGTTTTTTGCCTCTTACGCCCCCACACAACACCCAATTCCAAAATAAACTTCAGATTCGTAATCAGCGTGTCGCGAACTACCAGAAAAGATACACATTTATCGCTTTTTCGACAACAAATTTTTTCACCTTTTTCCAAAAAAAGGAAGAGCGAAAAACTTTTACGACGAACAAAGGTCTTAAACCTTTTGTTGTCCCGAAAAGTTTTTCGCTTTTCTATTGTTCCTCTGAAGTTGCAAACAGAGCGAAAAAAGCCTTTTCCGGTCAGATAATTACACGAAAATGGTGTATAACAAAGACAAGGGTGTCTTCTACTCCACGTCTAATTTTAATGTCGATGGGGGTTTCAGAGAGGACAAGAGAGGGGGCCGAAAAGAGGGCCCGTTTTCCAAATTGGCACTTATACACTTATAAAGAACACGTATTTCTATCGGGTCCTTTGGGACCACGTATCTCCCGAACGGAAGCAGATATGGACCTGGGAGTTGCAGATTTGGGCTTCTGGGCATCGGTTACCCCCGGTTACGTCATTTGGGCGAAATCGATTTTGGTTCGATTTTGGGTAAATTTTGGCCAAAAACAGGTTTGGCAAAACCAGGCAAAAATCAGGTTTTTTGCCTCTTACGCCCCCACACAACACCCAATTCCAAAATAAACTTTAGATTCGTAATCAGCGTGTCGCGAACTACCAGAAAAGATACACATTTATCGCTTTTTCGACAACAAGTTTTTTCAACCTTTTTCAAAAAAAAGGAAGAGCGAAAAACTTTTACGACGAACAAAGGTCTTAAACCTTTTGTTGTCCCGAAAAGTTTTTCGCTTTTCTATTGTTCCTCTGAAGTTGCAAACAGAGCGAAAAAAGCCTTTCCCGGTCAGATAATTACACGAAATTGGTGTATAACAAAGACAAGGGTGTCTTCTACTCCACGTCTAATTTTAATGTCGATGGGGGTTTCAGAGAGGACAAGAGAGGGGGCCGAAAAGAGGGAGTTTTCCAAATTGGCACTTATACACTTATAAAGAACACGTATTTCTATCGGGTCCTTTGGGACCACGTATCTCCCGAACGGAAGCAGATATGGACCTGGGAGTTGCAGATTTGTGCTTCTGGGCATCGGTTACCCCCGGTTACGTCATTTGGGCGAAATCGATGTTGGGTAAATTTTGGCCAAAAACAGGTTTGGCAAAAACAGGCAAAAATCAGGTTTTTTGCCTCTTACGCCCCCACACAACACCCAATTCCAAAATAAACTTTAGATTCGTAATCAGCGTGTCGCGAACTACCAGAAAAGTTACACATTTATCGCTTTTTCGACAACAAATTTTTTCACCTTTTTCAAAAAAAAGGAAGAGCGAAAAACTTTTACGACGAACAAAGGTCTTAAACCTTTTGTTGTCCCGAAAAGTTTTTCGCTTTTCTATTGTTCCTCTGAAGTTGCAAACAGAGCGAAAAAAGCCTTTCCCGGTCAGATAATTACACGAAAATGGTGTATAACAAAGACAAGGGTGTCTTCTACTCCACGTCTAATTTTAATGTCGATGGGGGTTTCAGAGAGGACAAGAGAGGGGGCCGAAAAGAGGGCCCGTTTTCCAAATTAGCACTTATACACTTATAAAGAACACGTATTTCTATCGGGTCCTTTGGGACCACGTATCTCCCGAACGGAAGCAGATATGGACCTGGGAGTTGCAGATTTGGGCTTCTGGGCATCGGTTACCCCCGGTTACGTCATTTGGGCGAAATCGATTTTGGTTCGATTTTGGGTAAATTTTGGCCAAAAACAAGGTTTGGCAAAACCAGGCAAAAATCAGGTTTTTTGCCTCTTACGCCCCCACACAACACCCAATTCCAAAATAAACTTTAGATTCGTAATCAGCGTGTCGCGAACTACCAGAAAAGATACACATTTATCGCTTTTTCGACAACAAGTTTTTTCAACCTTTTTCCAAAAAAAGGAAGAGCGAAAAACTTTTACGACGAACAAAGGTCTTAAACCTTTTGTTGTCCCGAAAAGTTTTTCGCTTTTCTATTGTTCCTCTGAAGTTGCAAACAGAGCGAAAAAAGCCTTTCCCGGTCAGATAATTACACGAAAATGGTGTATAACAAAGACAAGGGTGTCTTCTACTCCACGTCTAATTTTAATGTCGATGGGGGTTTCAGAGAGGACAAGAGAGGGGGCCGAAAAGAGGGAGTTTTCCAAATTGGCACTTATATACACTTATAAAGAACACGTATTTCTATCGGGTCCTTTGGGACCACGTATCTCCCGAACGGAAGCAGATATGGACCTGATAGTTGCAGATTTGTGCTTCTGGGCATCGGTTACCCCCGGTTACGTCATTTGGGCGAAATCGATGTTGGGTAAATTTTGGCCAAAAACAGGTTTGGCAAAAACAGGCAAAAATCAGGTTTTTTGCCTCTTACGCCCCCACACAACACCCAATTCCAAAATAAACTTCAGATTCGTAATCAGCGTGTCGCGAACTACCAGAAAAGTTACACATTTATCGCTTTTTCGACAACAAATTTTTTCACCTTTTTCAAAAAAAAGGAAGAGCGAAAAACTTTTACGACGAACAAAGGTCTTAAACCTTTTGTTGTCCCGAAAAGTTTTTCGCTTTTCTATTGTTCCTCTGAAGTTGCAAACAGAGCGAAAAAAGCCTTTCCCGGTCAGATAATTACACGAAAATGGTGTATAACAAAGACAAGGGTGTCTTCTACTCCACGTCTAATTTTAATGTCGATGGGGGTTTCAGAGAGGACAAGAGAGGGGGCCGAAAAGAGGGCCCGTTTTCCAAATTAGCACTTATACACTTATAAAGAACACGTATTTCTATCGGGTCCTTTGGGACCACGTATCTCCCGAACGGAAGCAGATATGGACCTGGGAGTTGCAGATTTGGGCTTCTGGGCATCGGTTACCCCCGGTTACGTCATTTGGGCGAAATCGATTTTGGTTCGATTTTGGGTAAATTTTGGCCAAAAACAGGTTTGGCAAAACCAGGCAAAAATCAGGTTTTTTGCCTCTTACGCCCCCACACAACACCCAATTCCAAAATAAACTTTAGATTCGTAATCAGCGTGTCGCGAACTACCAGAAAAGATACACATTTATCGCTTTTTCGACAACAAGTTTTTTCAACCTTTTTCCAAAAAAAGGAAGAGCGAAAAACTTTTACGACGAACAAAGGTCTTAAACCTTTTGTTGTCCCGAAAAGTTTTTCGCTTTTCTATTGTTCCTCTGAAGTTGCAAACAGAGCGAAAAAAGCCTTTCCCGGTCAGATAATTACACGAAATTGGTGTATAACAAAGACAAGGGTGTCTTCTACTCCACGTCTAATTTTAATGTCGATGGCGGTTTCAGAGAGGACAAGAGAGGGGGCCGAAAAGAGGGAGTTTTCCAAATTGGCACTTATACACTTATAAAGAACACGTATTTCTATCGGGTCCTTTGGGACCACGTATCTCCCGAACGGAAGCAGATATGGACCTGGGAGTTGCAGATTTGTGCTTCTGGGCATCGGTTACCCCCGGTTACGTCATTTGGGCGAAATCGATTTTGGGTAAATTTTGGCCAAAAACAGGTTTGGCAAAAACAGGCAAAAATCAGGTTTTTTGCCTCTTACGCCCCCACACAACACCCAATTCCAAAATAAACTTCAGATTCGTAATCAGCGTGTCGCGAACTACCAGAAAAGTTACACATTTATCGCTTTTTCGACAACAAATTTTTTCACCTTTTTCAAAAAAAAGGAAGAGCGAAAAACTTTTACGACGAACAAAGGTCTTAAACCTTTTGTTGTCCCGAAAAGTTTTTCGCTTTTCTATTGTTCCTCTGAAGTTGCAAACAGAGCGAAAAAAGCCTTTCCCGGTCAGATAATTACACGAAAATGGTGTATAACAAAGACAAGGGTGTCTTCTACTCCACGTCTAATTTTAATGTCGATGGGGGTTTCAGAGAGGACAAGAGAGGGGGCCGAAAAGAGGGCCCGTTTTCCAAATTAGCACTTATACACTTATAAAGAACACGTATTTCTATCGGGTCCTTTGGGACCACGTATCTCCCGAACGGAAGCAGATATGGACCTGGGAGTTGCAGATTTGTGCTTCTGGGCATCGGTTACCCCCGGTTACGTCATTTGGGCGAAATCGATTTTGGTTCGATTTTGGGTAAATTTTGGCCAAAAACAGGTTTGGCAAAACCAGGCAAAAATCAGGTTTTTTGCCTCTTACGCCCCCACACAACACCCAATTCCAAAATAAACTTTAGATTCGTAATCAGCGTGTCGCGAACTACCAGAAAAGATACACATTTATCGCTTTTTCGACAACAAGTTTTTTCAACCTTTTTCCAAAAAAAGGAAGAGCGAAAAACTTTTACGACGAACAAAGGTCTTAAACCTTTTGTTGTCCCGAAAAGTTTTTCGCTTTTCTATTGTTCCTCTGAAGTTGCAAACAGAGCGAAAAAAGCCTTTCCCGGTCAGATAATTACACGAAATTGGTGTATAACAAAGACAAGGGTGTCTTCTACTCCACGTCTAATTTTAATGTCGATGGCGGTTTCAGAGAGGACAAGAGAGGGGGCCGAAAAGAGGGAGTTTTCCAAATTGGCACTTATACACTTATAAAGAACACGTATTTCTATCGGGTCCTTTGGGACCACGTATCTCCCGAACGGAAGCAGATATGGACCTGGGAGTTGCAGATTTGTGCTTCTGGGCATCGGTTACCCCCGGTTACGTCATTTGGGCGAAATCGATTTTGGGTAAATTTTGGCCAAAAACAGGTTTGGCAAAAACAGGCAAAAATCAGGTTTTTTGCCTCTTACGCCCCCACACAACACCCAATTCCAAAATAAACTTCAGATTCGTAATCAGCGTGTCGCGAACTACCAGAAAAGTTACACATTTATCGCTTTTTCGACAACAAATTTTTTCAACCTTTTTCAAAAAAAAGGAAGAGCGAAAAACTTTTACGACGAACAAAGGTCTTAAACCTTTTGTTGTCCCGAAAAGTTTTTCGCTTTTCTATTGTTCCTCTGAAGTTGCAAACAGAGCGAAAAAAGCCTTTCCCGGTCAGATAATTACACGAAAATGGTGTATAACAAAGACAAGGGTGTCTTCTACTCCACGTCTAATTTTAATGTCGATGGGGGTTTCAGAGAGGACAAGAGAGGGGGCCGAAAAGAGGGAGTTTTCCAAATTGGCACTTATATACACTTATAAAGAACACGTATTTCTATCGGGTCCTTTGGGACCACGTATCTCCCGAACGGAAGCAGATATGGACCTGATAGTTGCAGATTTGTGCTTCTGGGCATCGGTTACCCCCGGTTACGTCATTTGGGCGAAATCGATGTTGGGTAAATTTTGGCCAAAAACAGGTTTGGCAAAAACAGGCAAAAATCAGGTTTTTTGCCTCTTACGCCCCCACACAACACCCAATTCCAAAATAAACTTCAGATTCGTAATCAGCGTGTCGCGAACTACCAGAAAAGATACACATTTATCGCTTTTTCGACAACAAATTTTTTCACCTTTTTCCAAAAAAAGGAAGAGCGAAAAACTTTTACGACGAACAAAGGTCTTAAACCTTTTGTTGTCCCGAAAAGTTTTTCGCTTTTCTATTGTTCCTCTGAAGTTGCAAACAGAGCGAAAAAAGCCTTTTCCGGTCAGATAATTACACGAAAATGGTGTATAACAAAGACAAGGGTGTCTTCTACTCCACGTCTAATTTTAATGTCGATGGGGGTTTCAGAGAGGACAAGAGAGGGGGCCGAAAAGAGGGCCCGTTTTCCAAATTGGCACTTATACACTTATAAAGAACACGTATTTCTATCGGGTCCTTTGGGACCACGTATCTCCCGAACGGAAGCAGATATGGACCTGGGAGTTGCAGATTTGGGCTTCTGGGCATCGGTTACCCCCGGTTACGTCATTTGGGCGAAATCGATTTTGGTTCGATTTTGGGTAAATTTTGGCCAAAAACAGGTTTGGCAAAACCAGGCAAAAATCAGGTTTTTTGCCTCTTACGCCCCCACACAACACCCAATTCCAAAATAAACTTTAGATTCGTAATCAGCGTGTCGCGAACTACCAGAAAAGATACACATTTATCGCTTTTTCGACAACAAGTTTTTTCAACCTTTTTCCAAAAAAAGGAAGAGCGAAAAACTTTTACGACGAACAAAGGTCTTAAACCTTTTGTTGTCCCGAAAAGTTTTTCGCTTTTCTATTGTTCCTCTGAAGTTGCAAACAGAGCGAAAAAAGCCTTTCCCGGTCAGATAATTACACGAAATTGGTGTATAACAAAGACAAGGGTGTCTTCTACTCCACGTCTAATTTTAATGTCGATGGCGGTTTCAGAGAGGACAAGAGAGGGGGCCGAAAAGAGGGAGTTTTCCAAATTGGCACTTATACACTTATAAAGAACACGTATTTCTATCGGGTCCTTTGGGACCACGTATCTCCCGAACGGAAGCAGATATGGACCTGGGAGTTGCAGATTTGTGCTTCTGGGCATCGGTTACCCCCGGTTACGTCATTTGGGCGAAATCGATTTTGGGTAAATTTTGGCCAAAAACAGGTTTGGCAAAAACAGGCAAAAATCAGGTTTTTTGCCTCTTACGCCCCCACACAACACCCAATTCCAAAATAAACTTCAGATTCGTAATCAGCGTGTCGCGAACTACCAGAAAAGTTACACATTTATCGCTTTTTCGACAACAAATTTTTTCACCTTTTTCAAAAAAAAGGAAGAGCGAAAAACTTTTACGACGAACAAAGGTCTTAAACCTTTTGTTGTCCCGAAAAGTTTTTCGCTTTTCTATTGTTCCTCTGAAGTTGCAAACAGAGCGAAAAAAGCCTTTCCCGGTCAGATAATTACACGAAAATGGTGTATAACAAAGACAAGGGTGTCTTCTACTCCACGTCTAATTTTAATGTCGATGGGGGTTTCAGAGAGGACAAGAGAGGGGGCCGAAAAGAGGGCCCGTTTTCCAAATTAGCACTTATACACTTATAAAGAACACGTATTTCTATCGGGTCCTTTGGGACCACGTATCTCCCGAACGGAAGCAGATATGGACCTGGGAGTTGCAGATTTGGGCTTCTGGGCATCGGTTACCCCCGGTTACGTCATTTGGGCGAAATCGATTTTGGTTCGATTTTGGGTAAATTTTGGCCAAAAACAAGGTTTGGCAAAACCAGGCAAAAATCAGGTTTTTTGCCTCTTACGCCCCCACACAACACCCAATTCCAAAATAAACTTTAGATTCGTAATCAGCGTGTCGCGAACTACCAGAAAAGATACACATTTATCGCTTTTTCGACAACAAGTTTTTTCAACCTTTTTCCAAAAAAAGGAAGAGCGAAAAACTTTTACGACGAACAAAGGTCTTAAACCTTTTGTTGTCCCGAAAAGTTTTTCGCTTTTCTATTGTTCCTCTGAAGTTGCAAACAGAGCGAAAAAAGCCTTTCCCGGTCAGATAATTACACGAAATTGGTGTATAACAAAGACAAGGGTGTCTTCTACTCCACGTCTAATTTTAATGTCGATGGGGGTTTCAGAGAGGACAAGAGAGGGGGCCGAAAAGAGGGAGTTTTCCAAATTGGCACTTATACACTTATAAAGAACACGTATTTCTATCGGGTCCTTTGGGACCACGTATCTCCCGAACGGAAGCAGATATGGACCTGGGAGTTGCAGATTTGTGCTTCTGGGCATCGGTTACCCCCGGTTACGTCATTTGGGCGAAATCGATTTTGGGTAAATTTTGGCCAAAAACAGGTTTGGCAAAAACAGGCAAAAATCAGGTTTTTTGCCTCTTACGCCCCCACACAACACCCAATTCCAAAATAAACTTCAGATTCGTAATCAGCGTGTCGCGAACTACCAGAAAAGTTACACATTTATCGCTTTTTCGACAACAAATTTTTTCAACCTTTTTCAAAAAAAAGGAAGAGCGAAAAACTTTTACGACGAACA
The DNA here is from genome assembly GCF_037975245.1 of Apostichopus japonicus. NCBI lineage: Eukaryota > Metazoa > Echinodermata > Holothuroidea > Aspidochirotida > Stichopodidae > Apostichopus > Apostichopus japonicus. The sequence continues at coordinate 4,125,765 of NC_092565.1, forward strand.
AAGGTCTTAAACCTTTTGTTGTCCCGAAAAGTTTTTCGCTTTTCTATTGTTCCTCTGAAGTTGCAAACAGAGCGAAAAAAGCCTTTCCCGGTCAGATAATTACACGAAAATGGTGTATAACAAAGACAAGGGTGTCTTCTACTCCACGTCTAATTTTAATGTCGATGGGGGTTTCAGAGAGGACAAGAGAGGGGGCCGAAAAGAGGGAGTTTTCCAAATTGGCACTTATATACACTTATAAAGAACACGTATTTCTATCGGGTCCTTTGGGACCACGTATCTCCCGAACGGAAGCAGATATGGACCTGATAGTTGCAGATTTGTGCTTCTGGGCATCGGTTACCCCCGGTTACGTCATTTGGGCGAAATCGATGTTGGGTAAATTTTGGCCAAAAACAGGTTTGGCAAAAACAGGCAAAAATCAGGTTTTTTGCCTCTTACGCCCCCACACAACACCCAATTCCAAAATAAACTTCAGATTCGTAATCAGCGTGTCGCGAACTACCAGAAAAGATACACATTTATCGCTTTTTCGACAACAAATTTTTTCACCTTTTTCCAAAAAAAGGAAGAGCGAAAAACTTTTACGACGAACAAAGGTCTTAAACCTTTTGTTGTCCCGAAAAGTTTTTCGCTTTTCTATTGTTCCTCTGAAGTTGCAAACAGAGCGAAAAAAGCCTTTTCCGGTCAGATAATTACACGAAAATGGTGTATAACAAAGACAAGGGTGTCTTCTACTCCACGTCTAATTTTAATGTCGATGGGGGTTTCAGAGAGGACAAGAGAGGGGGCCGAAAAGAGGGCCCGTTTTCCAAATTGGCACTTATACACTTATAAAGAACACGTATTTCTATCGGGTCCTTTGGGACCACGTATCTCCCGAACGGAAGCAGATATGGACCTGGGAGTTGCAGATTTGGGCTTCTGGGCATCGGTTACCCCCGGTTACGTCATTTGGGCGAAATCGATTTTGGTTCGATTTTGGGTAAATTTTGGCCAAAAACAGGTTTGGCAAAACCAGGCAAAAATCAGGTTTTTTGCCTCTTACGCCCCCACACAACACCCAATTCCAAAATAAACTTTAGATTCGTAATCAGCGTGTCGCGAACTACCAGAAAAGATACACATTTATCGCTTTTTCGACAACAAGTTTTTTCAACCTTTTTCCAAAAAAAGGAAGAGCGAAAAACTTTTACGACGAACAAAGGTCTTAAACCTTTTGTTGTCCCGAAAAGTTTTTCGCTTTTCTATTGTTCCTCTGAAGTTGCAAACAGAGCGAAAAAAGCCTTTCCCGGTCAGATAATTACACGAAATTGGTGTATGACAAAGACAAGGGTGTCTTCTACTCCACGTCTAATTTTAATGTCGATGGGGGTTTCAGAGAGGACAAGAGAGGGGGCCGAAAAGAGGGAGTTTTCCAAATTGGCACTTATACACTTATAAAGAACACGTATTTCTATCGGGTCCTTTGGGACCACGTATCTCCCGAACGGAAGCAGATATGGACCTGGGAGTTGCAGATTTGTGCTTCTGGGCATCGGTTACCCCCGGTTACGTCATTTGGGCGAAATCGATTTTGGGTAAATTTTGGCCAAAAACAGGTTTGGCAAAAACAGGCAAAAATCAGGTTTTTTGCCTCTTACGCCCCCACACAACACCCAATTCCAAAATAAACTTCAGATTCGTAATCAGCGTGTCGCGAACTACCAGAAAAGTTACACATTTATCGCTTTTTCGACAACAAATTTTTTCACCTTTTTCAAAAAAAAGGAAGAGCGAAAAACTTTTACGACGAACAAAGGTCTTAAACCTTTTGTTGTCCCGAAAAGTTTTTCGCTTTTCTATTGTTCCTCTGAAGTTGCAAACAGAGCGAAAAAAGCCTTTCCCGGTCAGATAATTACACGAAAATGGTGTATAACAAAGACAAGGGTGTCTTCTACTCCACGTCTAATTTTAATGTCGATGGGGGTTTCAGAGAGGACAAGAGAGGGGGCCGAAAAGAGGGCCCGTTTTCCAAATTAGCACTTATACACTTATAAAGAACACGTATTTCTATCGGGTCCTTTGGGACCACGTATCTCCCGAACGGAAGCAGATATGGACCTGGGAGTTGCAGATTTGGGCTTCTGGGCATCGGTTACCCCCGGTTACGTCATTTGGGCGAAATCGATTTTGGTTCGATTTTGGGTAAATTTTGGCCAAAAACAAGGTTTGGCAAAACCAGGCAAAAATCAGGTTTTTTGCCTCTTACGCCCCCACACAACACCCAATTCCAAAATAAACTTTAGATTCGTAATCAGCGTGTCGCGAACTACCAGAAAAGATACACATTTATCGCTTTTTCGACAACAAGTTTTTTCAACCTTTTTCCAAAAAAAGGAAGAGCGAAAAACTTTTACGACGAACAAAGGTCTTAAACCTTTTGTTGTCCCGAAAAGTTTTTCGCTTTTCTATTGTTCCTCTGAAGTTGCAAACAGAGCGAAAAAAGCCTTTCCCGGTCAGATAATTACACGAAATTGGTGTATAACAAAGACAAGGGTGTCTTCTACTCCACGTCTAATTTTAATGTCGATGGGGGTTTCAGAGAGGACAAGAGAGGGGGCCGAAAAGAGGGAGTTTTCCAAATTGGCACTTATACACTTATAAAGAACACGTATTTCTATCGGGTCCTTTGGGACCACGTATCTCCCGAACGGAAGCAGATATGGACCTGGGAGTTGCAGATTTGTGCTTCTGGGCATCGGTTACCCCCGGTTACGTCATTTGGGCGAAATCGATTTTGGGTAAATTTTGGCCAAAAACAGGTTTGGCAAAAACAGGCAAAAATCAGGTTTTTTGCCTCTTACGCCCCCACACAACACCCAATTCCAAAATAAACTTCAGATTCGTAATCAGCGTGTCGCGAACTACCAGAAAAGTTACACATTTATCGCTTTTTCGACAACAAATTTTTTCAACCTTTTTCAAAAAAAAGGAAGAGCGAAAAACTTTTACGACGAACAAAGGTCTTAAACCTTTTGTTGTCCCGAAAAGTTTTTCGCTTTTCTATTGTTCCTCTGAAGTTGCAAACAGAGCGAAAAAAGCCTTTCCCGGTCAGATAATTACACGAAAATGGTGTATAACAAAGACAAGGGTGTCTTCTACTCCACGTCTAATTTTAATGTCGATGGGGGTTTCAGAGAGGACAAGAGAGGGGGCCGAAAAGAGGGAGTTTTCCAAATTGGCACTTATATACACTTATAAAGAACACGTATTTCTATCGGGTCCTTTGGGACCACGTATCTCCCGAACGGAAGCAGATATGGACCTGATAGTTGCAGATTTGTGCTTCTGGGCATCGGTTACCCCCGGTTACGTCATTTGGGCGAAATCGATGTTGGGTAAATTTTGGCCAAAAACAGGTTTGGCAAAAACAGGCAAAAATCAGGTTTTTTGCCTCTTACGCCCCCACACAACACCCAATTCCAAAATAAACTTCAGATTCGTAATCAGCGTGTCGCGAACTACCAGAAAAGATACACATTTATCGCTTTTTCGACAACAAATTTTTTCACCTTTTTCCAAAAAAAGGAAGAGCGAAAAACTTTTACGACGAACAAAGGTCTTAAACCTTTTGTTGTCCCGAAAAGTTTTTCGCTTTTCTATTGTTCCTCTGAAGTTGCAAACAGAGCGAAAAAAGCCTTTTCCGGTCAGATAATTACACGAAAATGGTGTATAACAAAGACAAGGGTGTCTTCTACTCCACGTCTAATTTTAATGTCGATGGGGGTTTCAGAGAGGACAAGAGAGGGGGCCGAAAAGAGGGCCCGTTTTCCAAATTGGCACTTATACACTTATAAAGAACACGTATTTCTATCGGGTCCTTTGGGACCACGTATCTCCCGAACGGAAGCAGATATGGACCTGGGAGTTGCAGATTTGGGCTTCTGGGCATCGGTTACCCCCGGTTACGTCATTTGGGCGAAATCGATTTTGGTTCGATTTTGGGTAAATTTTGGCCAAAAACAGGTTTGGCAAAACCAGGCAAAAATCAGGTTTTTTGCCTCTTACGCCCCCACACAACACCCAATTCCAAAATAAACTTTAGATTCGTAATCAGCGTGTCGCGAACTACCAGAAAAGATACACATTTATCGCTTTTTCGACAACAAGTTTTTTCAACCTTTTTCCAAAAAAAGGAAGAGCGAAAAACTTTTACGACGAACAAAGGTCTTAAACCTTTTGTTGTCCCGAAAAGTTTTTCGCTTTTCTATTGTTCCTCTGAAGTTGCAAACAGAGCGAAAAAAGCCTTTCCCGGTCAGATAATTACACGAAATTGGTGTATGACAAAGACAAGGGTGTCTTCTACTCCACGTCTAATTTTAATGTCGATGGGGGTTTCAGAGAGAACAAGAGAGGGGGCCGAAAAGAGGGAGTTTTCCAAATTGGCACTTATACACTTATAAAGAACACGTATTTCTATCGGGTCCTTTGGGACCACGTATCTCCCGAACGGAAGCAGATATGGACCTGATAGTTGCAGATTTGTGCTTCTGGGCATCGGTTACCCCCGGTTACGTCATTTGGGCGAAATCGATGTTGGGTAAATTTTGGCCAAAAACAGGTTTGGCAAAAACAGGCAAAAATCAGGTTTTTTGCCTCTTACGCCCCCACACAACACCCAATTCCAAAATAAACTTCAGATTCGTAATCAGCGTGTCGCGAACTACCAGAAAAGATACACATTTATCGCTTTTTCGACAACAAATTTTTTCACCTTTTTCCAAAAAAAGGAAGAGCGAAAAACTTTTACGACGAACAAAGGTCTTAAACCTTTTGTTGTCCCGAAAAGTTTTTCGCTTTTCTATTGTTCCTCTGAAGTTGCAAACAGAGCGAAAAAAGCCTTTTCCGGTCAGATAATTACACGAAAATGGTGTATAACAAAGACAAGGGTGTCTTCTACTCCACGTCTAATTTTAATGTCGATGGGGGTTTCAGAGAGGACAAGAGAGGGGGCCGAAAAGAGGGCCCGTTTTCCAAATTGGCACTTATACACTTATAAAGAACACGTATTTCTATCGGGTCCTTTGGGACCACGTATCTCCCGAACGGAAGCAGATATGGACCTGGGAGTTGCAGATTTGGGCTTCTGGGCATCGGTTACCCCCGGTTACGTCATTTGGGCGAAATCGATTTTGGTTCGATTTTGGGTAAATTTTGGCCAAAAACAGGTTTGGCAAAAACAGGCAAAAATCAGGTTTTTTGCCTCTTACGCCCCCACACAACACCCAATTCCAAAATAAACTTTAGATTCGTAATCAGCGTGTCGCGAACTACCAGAAAAGATACACATTTATCGCTTTTTCGACAACAAGTTTTTTCAACCTTTTTCCAAAAAAAGGAAGAGCGAAAAACTTTTACGACGAACAAAGGTCTTAAACCTTTTGTTGTCCCGAAAAGTTTTTCGCTTTTCTATTGTTCCTCTGAAGTTGCAAACAGAGCGAAAAAAGCCTTTCCCGGTCAGATAATTACACGAAATTGGTGTATAACAAAGACAAGGGTGTCTTCTACTCCACGTCTAATTTTAATGTCGATGGGGGTTTCAGAGAGGACAAGAGAGGGGGCCGAAAAGAGGGAGTTTTCCAAATTGGCACTTATACACTTATAAAGAACACGTATTTCTATCGGGTCCTTTGGGACCACGTATCTCCCGAACGGAAGCAGATATGGACCTGGGAGTTGCAGATTTGTGCTTCTGGGCATCGGTTACCCCCGGTTACGTCATTTGGGCGAAATCGATGTTGGGTAAATTTTGGCCAAAAACAGGTTTGGCAAAAACAGGCAAAAATCAGGTTTTTTGCCTCTTACGCCCCCACACAACACCCAATTCCAAAATAAACTTCAGATTCGTAATCAGCGTGTCGCGAACTACCAGAAAAGATACACATTTATCGCTTTTTCGACAACAAATTTTTTCACCTTTTTCCAAAAAAAGGAAGAGCGAAAAACTTTTACGACGAACAAAGGTCTTAAACCTTTTGTTGTCCCGAAAAGTTTTTCGCTTTTCTATTGTTCCTCTGAAGTTGCAAACAGAGCGAAAAAAGCCTTTTCCGGTCAGATAATTACACGAAAATGGTGTATAACAAAGACAAGGGTGTCTTCTACTCCACGTCTAATTTTAATGTCGATGGGGGTTTCAGAGAGGACAAGAGAGGGGGCCGAAAAGAGGGCCCGTTTTCCAAATTGGCACTTATACACTTATAAAGAACACGTATTTCTATCGGGTCCTTTGGGACCACGTATCTCCCGAACGGAAGCAGATATGGACCTGGGAGTTGCAGATTTGGGCTTCTGGGCATCGGTTACCCCCGGTTACGTCATTTGGGCGAAATCGATTTTGGTTCGATTTTGGGTAAATTTTGGCCAAAAACAGGTTTGGCAAAACCAGGCAAAAATCAGGTTTTTTGCCTCTTACGCCCCCACACAACACCCAATTCCAAAATAAACTTTAGATTCGTAATCAGCGTGTCGCGAACTACCAGAAAAGATACACATTTATCGCTTTTTCGACAACAAGTTTTTTCAACCTTTTTCCAAAAAAAGGAAGAGCGAAAAACTTTTACGACGAACAAAGGTCTTAAACCTTTTGTTGTCCCGAAAAGTTTTTCGCTTTTCTATTGTTCCTCTGAAGTTGCAAACAGAGCGAAAAAAGCCTTTCCCGGTCAGATAATTACACGAAATTGGTGTATGACAAAGACAAGGGTGTCTTCTACTCCACGTCTAATTTTAATGTCGATGGGGGTTTCAGAGAGGACAAGAGAGGGGGCCGAAAAGAGGGAGTTTTCCAAATTGGCACTTATACACTTATAAAGAACACGTATTTCTATCGGGTCCTTTGGGACCACGTATCTCCCGAACGGAAGCAGATATGGACCTGGGAGTTGCAGATTTGTGCTTCTGGGCATCGGTTACCCCCGGTTACGTCATTTGGGCGAAATCGATTTTGGGTAAATTTTGGCCAAAAACAGGTTTGGCAAAAACAGGCAAAAATCAGGTTTTTTGCCTCTTACGCCCCCACACAACACCCAATTCCAAAATAAACTTCAGATTCGTAATCAGCGTGTCGCGAACTACCAGAAAAGTTACACATTTATCGCTTTTTCGACAACAAATTTTTTCACCTTTTTCAAAAAAAAGGAAGAGCGAAAAACTTTTACGACGAACAAAGGTCTTAAACCTTTTGTTGTCCCGAAAAGTTTTTCGCTTTTCTATTGTTCCTCTGAAGTTGCAAACAGAGCGAAAAAAGCCTTTCCCGGTCAGATAATTACACGAAAATGGTGTATAACAAAGACAAGGGTGTCTTCTACTCCACGTCTAATTTTAATGTCGATGGGGGTTTCAGAGAGGACAAGAGAGGGGGCCGAAAAGAGGGCCCGTTTTCCAAATTAGCACTTATACACTTATAAAGAACACGTATTTCTATCGGGTCCTTTGGGACCACGTATCTCCCGAACGGAAGCAGATATGGACCTGGGAGTTGCAGATTTGGGCTTCTGGGCATCGGTTACCCCCGGTTACGTCATTTGGGCGAAATCGATTTTGGTTCGATTTTGGGTAAATTTTGGCCAAAAACAAGGTTTGGCAAAACCAGGCAAAAATCAGGTTTTTTGCCTCTTACGCCCCCACACAACACCCAATTCCAAAATAAACTTTAGATTCGTAATCAGCGTGTCGCGAACTACCAGAAAAGATACACATTTATCGCTTTTTCGACAACAAGTTTTTTCAACCTTTTTCCAAAAAAAGGAAGAGCGAAAAACTTTTACGACGAACAAAGGTCTTAAACCTTTTGTTGTCCCGAAAAGTTTTTCGCTTTTCTATTGTTCCTCTGAAGTTGCAAACAGAGCGAAAAAAGCCTTTCCCGGTCAGATAATTACACGAAATTGGTGTATAACAAAGACAAGGGTGTCTTCTACTCCACGTCTAATTTTAATGTCGATGGGGGTTTCAGAGAGGACAAGAGAGGGGGCCGAAAAGAGGGAGTTTTCCAAATTGGCACTTATACACTTATAAAGAACACGTATTTCTATCGGGTCCTTTGGGACCACGTATCTCCCGAACGGAAGCAGATATGGACCTGGGAGTTGCAGATTTGTGCTTCTGGGCATCGGTTACCCCCGGTTACGTCATTTGGGCGAAATCGATTTTGGGTAAATTTTGGCCAAAAACAGGTTTGGCAAAAACAGGCAAAAATCAGGTTTTTTGCCTCTTACGCCCCCACACAACACCCAATTCCAAAATAAACTTCAGATTCGTAATCAGCGTGTCGCGAACTACCAGAAAAGTTACACATTTATCGCTTTTTCGACAACAAATTTTTTCAACCTTTTTCAAAAAAAAGGAAGAGCGAAAAACTTTTACGACGAACAAAGGTCTTAAACCTTTTGTTGTCCCGAAAAGTTTTTCGCTTTTCTATTGTTCCTCTGAAGTTGCAAACAGAGCGAAAAAAGCCTTTCCCGGTCAGATAATTACACGAAAATGGTGTATAACAAAGACAAGGGTGTCTTCTACTCCACGTCTAATTTTAATGTCGATGGGGGTTTCAGAGAGGACAAGAGAGGGGGCCGAAAAGAGGGAGTTTTCCAAATTGGCACTTATATACACTTATAAAGAACACGTATTTCTATCGGGTCCTTTGGGACCACGTATCTCCCGAACGGAAGCAGATATGGACCTGATAGTTGCAGATTTGTGCTTCTGGGCATCGGTTACCCCCGGTTACGTCATTTGGGCGAAATCGATGTTGGGTAAATTTTGGCCAAAAACAGGTTTGGCAAAAACAGGCAAAAATCAGGTTTTTTGCCTCTTACGCCCCCACACAACACCCAATTCCAAAATAAACTTCAGATTCGTAATCAGCGTGTCGCGAACTACCAGAAAAGATACACATTTATCGCTTTTTCGACAACAAATTTTTTCACCTTTTTCCAAAAAAAGGAAGAGCGAAAAACTTTTACGACGAACAAAGGTCTTAAACCTTTTGTTGTCCCGAAAAGTTTTTCGCTTTTCTATTGTTCCTCTGAAGTTGCAAACAGAGCGAAAAAAGCCTTTTCCGGTCAGATAATTACACGAAAATGGTGTATAACAAAGACAAGGGTGTCTTCTACTCCACGTCTAATTTTAATGTCGATGGGGGTTTCAGAGAGGACAAGAGAGGGGGCCGAAAAGAGGGCCCGTTTTCCAAATTGGCACTTATACACTTATAAAGAACACGTATTTCTATCGGGTCCTTTGGGACCACGTATCTCCCGAACGGAAGCAGATATGGACCTGGGAGTTGCAGATTTGGGCTTCTGGGCATCGGTTACCCCCGGTTACGTCATTTGGGCGAAATCGATTTTGGTTCGATTTTGGGTAAATTTTGGCCAAAAACAGGTTTGGCAAAACCAGGCAAAAATCAGGTTTTTTGCCTCTTACGCCCCCACACAACACCCAATTCCAAAATAAACTTTAGATTCGTAATCAGCGTGTCGCGAACTACCAGAAAAGATACACATTTATCGCTTTTTCGACAACAAGTTTTTTCAACCTTTTTCCAAAAAAAGGAAGAGCGAAAAACTTTTACGACGAACAAAGGTCTTAAACCTTTTGTTGTCCCGAAAAGTTTTTCGCTTTTCTATTGTTCCTCTGAAGTTGCAAACAGAGCGAAAAAAGCCTTTCCCGGTCAGATAATTACACGAAATTGGTGTATGACAAAGACAAGGGTGTCTTCTACTCCACGTCTAATTTTAATGTCGATGGGGGTTTCAGAGAGAACAAGAGAGGGGGCCGAAAAGAGGGAGTTTTCCAAATTGGCACTTATACACTTATAAAGAACACGTATTTCTATCGGGTCCTTTGGGACCACGTATCTCCCGAACGGAAGCAGATATGGACCTGGGAGTTGCAGATTTGTGCTTCTGGGCATCGGTTACCCCCGGTTACGTCATTTGGGCGAAATCGATGTTGGGTAAATTTTGGCCAAAAACAGGTTTGGCAAAAACAGGCAAAAATCAGGTTTTTTGCCTCCTACGCCCCTACACAACACCCAATTCCAAAATAAACTTCAGATTCGTAATCAGCGTGTCGCGAACTACCAGAAAAGATACACATTGATCGCTTTTTCGACAACAAATTTTTTCACCTTTTTCAACAAAAAGGAAGAGCGAAAAACTTTTACGACGAACAAAGGTCTTAAACCTTTTGTTGTCCCGAAAAGTTTTTCGCTTTTCTATTGTTCCTCTGAAGTTGCAAACAGAGCGAAAAAAGCCTTTCCCGGTCAGATAATTACACGAAATTGGTGTATAACAAAGACAAGGGTGTCTTCTACTCCACGTCTAATTTTAATGTCGATGGGGGTTTCATAGAGGACAAGGGAGGGGGCTAAATAGAGGGAGTTTTCCAAATTGTGCACTTATAAAGAACACGTATTTCTATCGGGTCCTTTGGGTCAACGTATCTCCCGAACGGAAGCAGATATGGACCTGGGAGTTGCAGATTTGGGTTTCTGGGCATCGGTTACGTTATTTTTACGTCATAAATTGCTTGGTTTTTTACGTTCCGTTTCAGCTGGTCTGAATAAGGAAGTCCGCCTTTTGCTTTTTAAATCCCTTGTTGTCCCTGTACTAGAGTATGGGTTACCTGCCTGGGGGCCACAGAATCTGACTCATGAGAATAGACTGGAGGGGTCCAGAGGACGGCCTCTCGATTTATTTTGGGCCAGAAAAGGCGCGAGATGAATTATTTTATTCGGTTACAAAATATAAATTGGTATTCCTTTTCTAATAGGTGTAATCTCCTACTAGTTATGTTTGTTGCCAAATGTTTATATGGCAATGTTGTTTGTTCTGCTATTTCTAACGCTCGTCATCGTGAAGTTCTTTTGTTCAATCATTTACATGCCAGGACCAATCTTCTGAGAACAAATTTTAGTAATACTTTCCCCAGAGTGTGGTCCACTCTGCCGCTTAATATAAGAGAGTTGCTCTAATTATTAATTTGGCTCCCTCCAGTCATTCAAGAATGGCATTAAGATTCACTTTTTATCTTTATCTCATAGTTCTTAATTTATGATTTGTATTGTTAATTTTTTGTGTTTGTGTTTTTGGGTGCACAGGCCTTTGGGCTATAGGAATTTAGTTTCCTTTTGTTCATCCAGATCCTATGTCTTTTGTCAATGTTTGTATTTTATTATGTCTTGGATCAAATAAATAATGAAATTAATAGTTTTCAACCCCAAACGCGTTGCAAAATGGGCTAAGCAGATTCAGGAAACGTTGCCTTGACCATTACTTTAGCAACAAGGCAATCAAAAGAATTTAGATCTTTTTTAAAAAAGTTTTAGTCTACCCACTTCGGTAAATGAAAATGGTTATGTTGTACCAACACTGTGGTGGAAATGAGAACGCACTAACCAACACACTCCTTCCCCTTACCACCCTCCTCTTCACATCGTAGCAATTAATCACATTAAATGTAATCGTATACAAAAGTCTACTTGGATTATTTGTCTCCTGTGTTTTTTTCTGCAGACGCCCATGTATTCACCAAAACTAAATTTATACGCCATGAGATCTAAAATTAAAGGAGGTTTGGGAGCATCATTGGGTCTGGGAAGTGTTATTTCCGGCCATCTGGGAGGTATAGTTGCCCAAAATAATTCTTGTGCGCCACGCGCGAACCCATGGTCGCGCTCCCCTTAGATAATATCAGAGAACAGACACGCTTCCCCACCATTATCAAGACTGATCTGCGCCCATGCACTAACCACTGCAACTGTTGAGAGAGCAATGTAAGGAGACTGAAAAACAAATATGGAAAGAACCAGTTGGCTTTGTGATTCCTTGCCACATACTTTGCTCAAAATTTCAATTAAGTGAGGCAATTTTTCCAAGCGAAAAAGTACTGAGAGGTTTTGGAAACTCTGGATACGATTTTCTGGGAGGTCAAATGTCATTTGGGGTCTCCAGAGGTCAAATTGTGAAAACATGTAAACACGATATCTCATGAAGGAAAGCTTGGACTAATCTCATATTTAGTATGTAGTTGTGACACGTTGAGTTCAAGCCCCTTATTATTTTTGGTGGAGATCAAAGATAATTTGGCATTACCAGGGGTCAAATTGTGAAAATCTTGTTATACTTGGCATGTACATGAATCATATAAAGAAGTTTACTGTTTAACGTGGAGGTTAAAGGTATTCTGAGGTCACCACATGTCAAACACTGAAAACCTTGTAAACACTATCTCAAGTTAGCAAGCATGGATATTTCTTATAAATGGCATGCGGATACGTTATATTGAATAGCAAAACTCAATTCCTTTTGGTAGAGGTCAAAGGTCATCTGGGTCACCAGCAGTCAAACTCTGGAAACCATTAAAACACAATAGCATATCTCATGGTAGATATCAGGACATTTATATTATAATAGCTGTTTCTGGTGAATAAACAGAAGTCTATTGCAATGAAGTAATCAAAACTTCAATGCATTTTTGCATTCTGGTTTTACTAGGACTGAACAACATGAAATGGCACACCACAGCCCGAGTACAAGCATCATTCTCCTTGGCAGAATCTATGAACAAGTATGTTAACTTGGTCTCGTATCATGTTAATGCAATTTGTTCCTAACACCCTCATGTTGTATTTAGAGTGGTTGGGGGGAGGGGGGGAGGGACCCATGCATATGAGGCTTCAACAACCACAGGGACAATTTGTAACAACCTGTAAACAAGAACTACTTGTCCTGCTTATATGTTAATTACAGAGACAGAATATATATATTAAATACAGCACAGCATATTACATATCATATTTTTATTTCTCCTTCCCTAAATGCTACACCAATGGTTTTTTTCTCTTCAGTTTGACACAAGACATAACCCAACTAGTGCTTACATTGTATAATCATATTGGAATTTACAAAACTATTTGAATTCAATATCATAATCGATCACCATATCAACCAGAATGCACAAAATTAACCCAACAGTCGTTAGACAGAGAAATGAAACCGTGAAGCTCTCCCTTGTTATTTGTTATAATCATGACACGATCTGTTCAAAAGTACAAAAAGTATGGACGAAGACGAAACATCACCATTATATGGAAACGTAATCACCATGGAAACAGTGTATGGCTAAAAGCAGAGGCATGAAACATGGGTGTTCAAAACTAGGTGTAGATCTGCACGCTAGATTCAAGAATCAGGGAATAGAGTTGTGGCCTCAAAACAGTCGCTTAATGGATGATAATCACCAAGTGTTCTGCTGACAGCTACCTCAGACCATATTGCTTTCTGATTAACTCTTCAATGATTTGCTGATTGAGAGAGGGCAGAGTAACCCTTTAGCAGTTAAAAGAGTTCCTTTATAGAGACAGTTGCGACATGAGCATTTCGAAAATTATCACGTCACATGATGAATCATGGAGCCATTTTGTATCCAAATGTTGTTCCTGTCACTCTACTTTGCACATCTACTGTCAGCTGCACATACAATGAAACTTTACCATTTGGAAAAACGAAGGGACGTTGTGCCTTTGCTCCGATAAGTCTGAGAAGGGACTTAGTATGTACAGATTCCCCTACTGATGTCTCCATAAGGGAATCTATTACCGATGTATCCATAAGGGAACTCTACTACCGATGTCTCCGTAAGGGAACTCCATAACCGATGGCTCCATCAGGGAACTCTCTGAGCAAGAAGGGAATACTACAAGGATGAAATGAATTAAAGGTACTATACAATTCGGTAGTTATCACAAGTACAAACTTATCAAGATTGAATGAATGGTATGAATGTAAACAATGGAAATTGCAATCGGACTGACAGTCTCCAAAAATGATCAACTATGTGTATCAGTGGCATTATAAACAGCCCATTGTAGGACATCATCTCGGTCTTTACATCAAATCATCACTCCGATTCGCTTTATGTATATATACTGGATTCCAAATAATTTTTGACAGCGTAGATCTTGGAAGGGATTTGCACTCGCGTGATATTTAAGATTTCTCCATTGCACTGGGTATTCAGAGGCTCTTGATCTCCATTGTCAACAACCTGGGGCAACCATTCATTCCAAAAGAATGTGAGAAAACATGCCAATTGTACCGGGCTAAACGGTCACAATCTGCCAATCCAGATTTTCGAAACGCTTCTCCGCTAGGTTAAAGGAAGAAGGGGGTAAGAGCATAGGGTGGGGGAGAGTCTTGATCAATAATGCCTTCAAGAATGATTGTTAAACATTATCTCTCTCTGTTCAATTCTTCTCTTTGTTTTTGTCGTCGTTGTCCTCTGTCTGTTGCTCTGAAGAAGAATCCGAGGAAGAGGAGGATGAGTCCGAGCCTCCACTCTGTTCTCTCTCAGAGGCCATCTGAAATGCGGAACAATGCAATTCATTGTTTTAGATCAGAATTTTAGAGAAAATAGCTAAACATTTCAAACATTGAGGACTTTCTTTACTCTTTGGAGAAAACTCTGTTGAATCATTTTTAAGGCAAATGACTCATTTGGGGAAAACACTTAATATGACCAAAAATGTTCCAAAACACAGCACGCATGTGTGGGAAGCCTTTAAGGCTTAGAGAGTTGGCCAAAGCACAGGATACTCATGATTTAATGATCATCAAAAGCACCGGTGAAAACAATTATATGGGCCTCTCTAGAAAGTTTTTTGTTTAGGGGGGGGGGGGAGATTGTTTTACTACCCACATTTTTGTGGGTAGTAAGTGTTTTACTACCCACAGGTTTTTACTACCCACAGTGTTTTACTACCCACATTAACAGAAACTGCTGGCAATTCTAACAAACATAGTGTTACTCAATGCTTATATTGCACTGATCAAAACGAAGGCACCCCATTAACTGTAAACTATATACACAGAGTGCAATTCTTTAATTATTAAAAAATTTCCAATATTTCTTAATCAGGGAATAATTTATCCAGAATCCATTGCAAAATGCTATGCAAAATGCTGTGTAAAATGCAATGTAAAATGCTGTGTAAAATGGTCAAATAGCTAAACAGGTCCAAAGATGTATAGCAGTTTTTTTACACAGGAACCATATATAGATCACATACTAGACAAAGTTAAGACACTTCAAAAATGTTACACAAAATTTGAATGCTAAATTATTCCGTTTTTGTCTCAACCTGAAACTGGGCTGATTGAAAACCTCTGGAGTTACATTTGGACAGGTTTTGAAGTATCAATCCTTTGTCAAAAACTCAAAATGCATGAAAAATGACTGCTTTAAAAGTTGACAATGCTCACCTTTTTGTAGGCTGTCTCAAAGAGCTTGAGGGAGGATTGTTGAAGGGCAGACGATGCCTGCTGGATCTCTTCTGGCGTCTTGTTATCTTTGTCGGCTAAAACTGCTCTCACCTTCTCGATCTCCTCTTTAATCGTTTTGCACTGTTGGAAGGAGCAAACAATTTATATGAATAAATCTTTAGCAATATCATTTTATACTGCTTAAAATGGCAACAGAGATGACCACAATAATATAGATGATAGATTTTAGTTTAAATATCGAATGAAAATCATCTATCCTTCCTATCAATACATCTTTATTTTCTACTTCAGAGATATAAGAGAACATAAGGTGGCTAAGTGTAGAACGCAAAAAATCTAACTCAAGAACTTTTAAGTTGCTTTAAAGCCCACTCCTCAATTCAGTTTCTGTAATCTGAGCAGCAATCTCCACATCTATCACACCATTATGTTGATTCATTGTGGGTTTCAAAAATGTAAGATTTTTTCTTGTTCAATTTTAGATGCAAAATGGTCTGTAGTATTTGACAAATTCTAGTCAAGATTTTTTACAAATTAAACAGACCTCTTCCTCCGGCAGTTGGTCTTTAAATTCTTCCATCTTGCTCTCTGTATCGTGGACGACATTCTCGGCAAAGTTTATGGCCTCGACGCCTTCCTGTTTCAATATAGGAAGAGAAATATCATAAATTGGGCAATAAACTCTCATGGGTGCTCAAGGAAAATATGCAGTGATATTGATAATACAAATAACAAAAGAAAAAACATTAGATATGAGGCAGGGTGAGGTAACGAGAGGGGTTGCTTTAATTGCAAAGTGAAAATGAACACAAAATTGCTATAGAAATGAGAAGGGGGATGATATGGGAAAGTGTTCAAGAAAAGGACGAAAGAGATATAGCTCCAACTGTTAATTGAGAAGGGGTTAGGGAGAGGGCTAGGGTAAATTGGGAATAGGAAGGGGTGGGGGGAGGGGGGATAGGTTTACCTTTCTCTTCCTATCTTCGGCGGCATATTTCTCCGCAGCTTGTACCATGTTTTCGATGTCATCCTTGCTGAGTCCTCCTGAAGACTGGATGATGACTGGTGAGTACATTAACGATAAAATTTAAATTAATTAAATTAAGTAGAACCGACAGACGGAGAAGAGATGTTATCATCTTACACTACCCAATCCTTGTGTAGTACAGTCCTTACTTAATGAAAAGTCACCGACTTAAATATTCTGAAAGAGTACGAAAGTAGGGATTTACACTTGCTGCCTAGTTTATTAGTCTTTAAGTTTATTTTTATCTCACTAATTATGCGAATAAGATATAAAAGTTGAGTTGTTTCAGGAATTTATGATCAAACGGCATTGAAAAGTTTACCCAAAATCAACACAAAAAGGATATTTTATTATACCAGCTATGTTTCTTTCCCATTTATAATTGTGTCTAAAAACCAGCTAATACATAATTATTCACTCTGTAAACATGGACAAATTGGCTGTCTTAGAACAAAATATTCCACAAATGATGGTACATATTTTGGCATCCACCACCTGGCATATGAGTAGATCCTAACACACCCAAGGAATGACTATGATTGAGGGAGCAGAATTCTCTCCTCTCTGCAATTCAGGAGTCACATGCTGATGTTACAGATACTGAATATTCATCAATTCTGTCCTCCTTCCTATTACGGTACTTACTCTGTTGCTCCTTCCCCGTTCCTTTGTCTTTGGCAGAAACATTGACGATGCCGTTTGCATCGATGTCGAAGGTGACCTCGATCTGTGGGATGCCTCTGGGAGCTGGTGGAATTCCAACCTACAGAGATGGGATGAAAGATTAAAGAAACCCGTTACCATGGCATGAAATGTCTCCCTCTGTTGCATGACAAGTTTACCGTCCACACTTCCAATCAGTGCAAGTGTAGAGAGAGAGAGAGTATTCACATGAACTGATAAATTACCTTATAGATCAGGGCTAAGGCAAACCAACCCCATATCCCTCCTCCCACACGCTCCCACCATCCCCCTACTCCCACCAATCTGCAAAGTAATTAAATTTCTCATGATATTACTCTTCAAGAGCTCATAGCAAATGGTGGGGGGGCCCAATAAATACTTTGTCCCTGCCAATCTCCTCACATACCCATGCCCATCTATACCCTTTGATATGCACAGAATACACGACACACAGCCACAAAAACTGACTATTCAGTAAAGACATTAAGAGAGTTTAAAATCTGTCTTCACATTTCTGATTTTGACTATTCTCAGGACCTTACCAGTTGGAACTGCCCCAAGACTTTGTTATCCAGAGCCATTTCTCGTTCACCCTGACATACTTTGATTTCAACCTGAGATTGACCATCAGCTGCTGTAGAGAACACCTGATGAAATACGCAGAAAAAAAAAAAAAAACATTTAAAACACAAATAAAAAGTAGCAACCAACGACCTTCTTCGATTGACCAGTCTAGTAACCACAAAATCACAACCACCACCAAAATAAAATGCCAGTAGAACATTGTGATCTATGGGCCTGTTATGAGGGACTACCTGTGTATCTCCCCCTTCCACCCCATCATGTCCTGTTCCCAAAAGGTAAAAAAGTAGAAAAATGTGAAATTCTAAACATATTTTGAGAGAGCCCAGAAATATTTGGCATACATTGCTAAAAACCACACATTACTGCTCACATGTGCAACTTGAGCCTTAGAACACTTGACTTCAGTCTAACGTCTCACCTGTGATTTCTTGGTTGGTATAGTCGTATTTCTGTTGATGAGTTTAGTGAATACACCACCGAGTGTCTCGATGCCGAGGGACAGGGGAGTGACATCCAGCAACAGGACATCGGTGACATCACCAGCCAGGACACCACCCTGGATTGCGGCTCCCATGGCAACGGCTTCATCGGGGTTCACAGACTTGCTTGGTTGGCGACCAAACACATCTTGAACTGTCTGTTGCACCTGGAAGCATAAAAGAAGAAAAACATTATAGGCTACAAGGTCATACTATCTTGAAACACTTTGTAAACAAAGTAAAACCACTTTATGGTATCTAGGCTGATATACTACTTATTCATACTTATTCATACTGAGTGAATCATTTTCAAGTCCATCTATCTAACATCATGAGAGACCATTCTCCAGAAGAATTTCCTTGGAATCCTGCAGTATGTATTAGTGATTTGCATCGCCTTCTCTAAACAGCCTGCATAAGTTACTGTTCACACTTTGTGCAGCAGTTTTTTTTTTAAGGTTTGAGGTTTGTTTGTTTAAATGACTGTTCAATGAAGTAATATCTCTCACCCTCCGTATCAGGAGTTTCAACGTACATAAAGCTTATATCCCTGTATTTCTACGACACTCTGTTCACATTGTATAGCATTTTGTTGGCAGACAGAATGACAAGCCAACCAACATTCCTACTTTTTCCCTTCATCTCAAAACATGAGTATGCTTATCGACAAGTGCTAGAAACATTGATCATACAGTTATTGCATTAGGTGTAGATCCTGCCTCAATATAAGTACATGTATTTTAGATCCTCCTGCAAGGAGGAACTTACGAAGAAGCCTCATTGGCTCATCAAAGCCGCAAGCTGACGGAAGTCAGTCTCTTATATACACTTCTATCCTTTAAATTCCTTTCATGAACCTTCAATATGACATGAGAAAAAGGAAATGATTATTAGTTGTTTTTTTTATTTGTGTTTCCTTTTCCTTGTTAGTTACCATGCATGTTTTGGTCCTGTATCTTTATAGCCAGTATTTTTACCTTTGGCATTCTGGTCATGCCTCCAACCAGAAGGACCTCTCTGATGTCCCCCTTGCTGACCTCAGCATCTTGAATGGCCTTCTTGCACGGTTCGATCGTCCTCTTGATGAGCCCCTCCACGATCGATTCAAACTTGGAGCGACTTAACTTCAGATTCATATGTTTGGGACCCGAGGCATCCATCGTCAAGTATGGCAAGTTGATGTCGGTCTGAAAGATCACAATCATGAATATTCATGAAAATTCATAAATTAAATTTCAACAAATGAAAGGGGGAAAGTATTTAAAGCCCACTAATAGGAAGGTGGAGGCATATTGCATCCTTCAGTGACATGTACATATCATCAATTCTTTGTAAAATTTCTTCTTTGGTGCAAATGCATTCTGATCGGTGTCAAAACATGCTTTTCTCTCTGTCGTGATTCACTGATGCTTTTAACTACACTAGGCGATTCTTTCATGAGACATTCTCTCATACATGAACTGTCAACCCAGTCTCTGAAATATAAATCTCTGACTGTTTTGATCATATGAATAGTGTAGTATCCCAACAAAAATGCTGCCAGATTTTGTAGCTCATTAAACTGTGTTTTAGGAAACAACATATCATCTTACATAACACTCTCACCTGTAAAGCTGATGAAAGCTCAATTTTAGCTTTCTCTGCGGCCTCCCTGAGACGTTGCAGAGCCATCACATCCTTGGTGAGATCAATTCCTTGCTGCAAAGAGGAAAAATAGAATATATTGCAATATTAATAAAATTCAACAAGAATATGCCATAAACAGCATGTACAATAGGAAAATGACGACAATCGTAAGGGAAAAATTCATGCCTCCTCTTAGCTTTGCTTGCAACTGACATGTTTGCAGACTACCCAATACTATTTCCCAGTCACAAGGAACTCGGTCCTTGTAAATGAGAATACTTTGTATGAACACAAAGATGCACAAATGTTGACTGTTGACAATGTTGACTGTTGAACTCTAAAATGGACTCAAAGAGGAATCTTTACATTCTCATTTTATTTCAAATGTGATAATACATGACCAGGGTCAACTGTTGAAACTTTTCTTGTTCAAATGAAAGATAAAATCTCAACGGGTGTTTGCGGAAGAACGATTGGACTGATGCTCTTGCAGTGATCTTCGTGACAGCATTGCAAATCAAAAATGATACATTAATTAGATTCTATTATTAACCATATGAAATCTAAACCAAAAGCTATTACACAATTTTTTCACACTGTGTTAATATAATATTGACTAATCTATTTCACACTAATTGAACCCACCTCTTTCTTGAACTCCCCGACAAGAAACCTGAGCAGAGTGTTATCGAAATCTTCACCTCCGAGGAAAGTGTCACCGTTCGTCGACTTGACCTCAAAGACACCCTTCTGTATCTCAAGGACCGATATGTCAAAGGTTCCACCTCCAAGATCATACACGGCAATGCTGGTTGAGGAAAATAAATTTCATCAAGGTTTAAGGGATCACTCTAAGCTCTCTCTCTCATTTCTCTTGACATTCAAACTCACAAAACTTAACCAACAAAAATCTGGAAACCAAGAAGGCTACCAACATTTGCTTCTGGAAGCAGTAGCATCGTTTACTTCACTTTGACTTACTACTCAACTTTGAATAGAATTTCTTAACATGAAGCAACATTGCCTGTCAGTAAAGAAGTTTAAAATCTCGCTTCAAGTTTCTGATTTTGACACAGGATGTGGTATGAAATGACCATGTGCTAATGATGCAAACACACTTCAGAACAAATAAAATCAGTAGAAATGCCAAATTACCAACTAATTGATGCCTTCCTGGATTACAAAAAGTGCCTGTTCATGACTAAAACATTCTTTTTAAAAAGTTGGGAAATATTTGCTTGCTTCTATCATTTGGCCTTGAGACCTCTTCAAGTAAAAAACTATCCCATTCTGACTGAATCTTATCAAACGCATCAGTGAAATCACGTTTTTGTTGGATAGAATAGATATCACATAGCGGACTCACAGAGATTTAAAGGGTTCTTAGCATTGCAAAGTTACTGTATACCAGCCTACAATTACATAAAGGATTGTTCAGTGTTTCATGTGGGCAGGCAACTGCAAACACTTACATTCTGTCATCGCTCTTGTCCATTCCATAGGCCAGAGCTGCAGCAGTGGGTTCATTGATGACTCTGAGTACATTCAAACCACTGATCTGTCCTGCATCTTTTGTAGCCTGGTAATAACAAACAAAAATTGGTGAAAAATCAAATTCTTTTACAGTATGTTTCACTCTCATTTACATTATTAAATTTTCCATGAAGTAAGTTTAGTAATGTGCTACAATGCATAGCTTACCCTTTTATATGCCAAAAAAAATGGCATGAAATGAGGAACAAATTGGGCTTTCCTCACCCTTGTACATTCAATTCCATAAAGATGATAAAGTGGATCACATTTGTTTTTGATGTTTCAGTTATCTTCCCGTAATATTTGAGAAGGCATGCAAAACATTAACTGTACTACTTAGAGTATAAACTACAAAATATGCTACAAATGTTTCCAAAGAAGTAAAATAGGAAGCCAAATCCATATGAGTATTTTCTACATTATGATGTGGCTATCTTCCATTTTACTGTGGAGGCATCATGTGTTCCTTTTGCCTGCTAACTTGTCAACTGTTGATCTATTGTAGTGACATCATGTCCATACTTTTAAGTCAAATCAGTCCCTCTGGAATGTCTGACAAACCCTTGCACATCAGTAGTACATTAATCTCTTATGATCACTCTTCAATTGATGCATCAATATTTGTAGGGTGAGATTTAGTAGATAACAAATAGATAACAAAAATGTCCTCAATTTGATCGTCGAATTTTGTTTGCGATGATGTGAGCTTTTAGTAAAGTTCGGAGGCATACTCTACAATGACTACAAAGAAACTACAATAATGTATGTATGTATATATATATATATATATATATATAAATGTTACGAAGACACAGAAGTTTCGCAAAAATGGAAACACAGAGTTATGACACCCCATTGAGCTTTACATAGAGTAAAACATGAGAACAAAACAATAAAAATGGAGCACACCTGTCTCTGTGAATCGTTAAAGTAAGCTGGGACTGTGATAACGGCATTCTTTACTGGATGACCCAGGTAGTTCTCTGCAGTCTCCTTCATCTTTATCAGAATGAAAGCACCAATCTGACTCGGCGAATAGGTCTTCTCTTGAGCTTTCAGCCAGGCATCTCCGTTGTTGGCCTTAATTATATCAAATGCAACACTTTTTCTGTAAAAAATAATGAAGGCAAATGAATGGTAAGTGAAGGAAATAAAGCAAACTTGTACTAAACTACATGGTTCATGTAACGTCACTGCATGAAATAAACACTGGTATTCTACTAACCAAAGCTCCAAACAATTAATAGCATTAATAGGCACAGAAGACAAACAATTGCCAAATGCTGTGTAACTCTTTCAATAAGAGGATAAGTGGGTAGTTGCACAACTGTGATTTTTTGGTATTCTATGATAAATTGGTATTGCCATTTATAATAAGCAACAC
The DNA here is from genome assembly GCF_037975245.1 of Apostichopus japonicus. Lineage (NCBI taxonomy): Eukaryota > Metazoa > Echinodermata > Holothuroidea > Aspidochirotida > Stichopodidae > Apostichopus > Apostichopus japonicus. The sequence continues at coordinate 4,148,400 of NC_092565.1, forward strand.
AGAAGGCTAAAACAATACCCTACAGTACAATACAATGCCTAATACACTGATCCATTGAATGCTGTCAAGTTCAGAACATGCGGTTGAAACACCCAAAACAAATCCTACATAAATTTGACAAAAAAACCTTCACTTACTGCCTTTCTTTCTTATGATTATGACAAAGGTTTTTCCTCTACCAGAAAGATCAACACATATTGCACAAATCATGAACAGTTTCTTTCAGAAAAATAGCAACAAAATAAGATCATATTCACTTGAAATGGAAAAAAAGAGACTTACATGTCCTTCTGAGTTTCTGGATCATCGAACCTTCGACCGATCAGACGCTTTGTTGCGTACAATGTATTCTTTGCATTCGTTACTGCTTGACGTTTGGCAGGCATACCGACTATTCTCTCACCGTCCGGTGTGAAAGCCACCACTGACGGTGTCGTACGGGCACCTTCTGCGTTTTCCAATACTTTGGCTGCTTTCCCTTCCATGACTGCGACACAGGAGTTGGTCGTCCCCAGGTCGATGCCAATGACTGCACCTTTAACTGTGTTATCCGATGCATGTCTTCTGGGCTGTGAAAACTCTGGTCTTGTTACTGCTGTACCCTGCAAAAAGATGTGAAAGGTACAGTGAGTCAGGATGTGCATTCTGGATGGCACAAATTATTCCCTGCATGTCATTGTTTTCGGATACCCACGCTCTTCTTTGTAAATGTTACATAGAATTGAGAGCTATGAGAGCAACGGGTGAACCCGAGACTGTTAAGAACTTCATTGTGATCAAACAGTTAAATGAACAAACAGAACCCATCTTGTTGTTCTATACTTTTGTAGGAAGCTCAACAACTGAATCTGCTCTCTTATGGGAAAAACTATGGAATAATGAGTGTGCTCATAGACATCCAAACAGTGTCTCAAAGAAAAATGAGTCAAGCAAGATTTGATATATATATGGAAGCAAGGTGACTCTGTGTCATGTCACAACCATGTTTGTACAGTTGTTTCAAAATTTCAAGGGGCTGGCGCTAATTTTCACATGCTATTTTCTCTCAAACTTTAAATCAGCTGAGAATCTTTTCTGGTTTTTAGGATTAATGTAAACAAAATAACAAATCTCAGATGTAGTGTTGTTAGTGGCAAGTTGTTAACAGTTTCATGGGACAAATTTTAGACTTAAGAAAATCTTGGTTTTTAAATACCTCATGATGTTATTTCATACCAAAATCCCCGAACATTGTATTTCAAAATCTTGAATTCTTGTTGGATGCCTTTAAAATAAAACTCTTTGATTCTTTGTAATTTGTTTCCTGCACGTTAGTGTTGTAAAGTCTGCCACCTGACCCTCGTACAAAAATTAATATGCCCATGTAGACTATCCTATTTTATTAATGGGAACCTTCTCCATAAACTGCTGAGGTGACTTCCAGAGCTAGGAAATTAAACTTATGTGAGAATATTAACACATTAAGATTATGTAAATGTAACTTATTGCTTTACTATTCTTGCGTAGTAGCCTTATAGCGATAGTCAATCATACGGCCTACGCTATGACTACGGCCTAAGAAGTATCATTGAAATTAAATGACTTGTCATATTCATAATCGTATGAATTGCATGAGGCTAGGCCTAGGCCTAACTAATGATATGCAAAGCCTAGCCACCTAACGTTACACACAATTTACACTAAGAATAAAATGGACTTAGTAGTACCGTTCGAGCAATCCTCGATAGATGCCTTTGCTGAAAAGTCAGCCAGGAAGTATTTGCAGTTGATCTTAAACAACTGGTTGCTATTCTTGATGCGGTCAACATGGTGCTTATTGAGTATAAATATAAGAAACAATTAAGAAAGTTTCTCTCCCTTATTCACGTGCGCCGACTGTGTGTTAAATCCTCAACTTCAGTTATATAATGTGTCCACACTGTACTACCATCGTTATATGCTCTGAACTCCTGAGAATCTTTGTCATACATAGTGTAATAATATTTATCATTTGGGTAGACAAATGGCAATTATTTTTCATTAAATACACTCTCTAATATGAAAATATGAATAAAATATCGTATTTTATTAATAAGTATGTAAAAATCTTATTAACGGTTGTATTAAATTTTATTGACTTTACATAAAAGTGGAAACATAGTGGAGTGGGCAACGGCTTGTAATGATGTAATATCAGGGAATTGCGTAATATGATGTACAGTACTTGCAATTTCACGAAGCATTTTATACAACGCCATGAAAAACGAAAATAAGGTATAACCGTATTCATAGACCAATCTGATGCAACAACAAACAGCATGCCTGATAGAAACAGTTTATTCTTTATTTGATCATTGTAGATAGGCCGAGAGGTGACTTGTGGATTTCAATGAGTGGATTGAATTTAGAAACACTGATCGAGTAGCTACTCAGTGTGATTCTGGTAGGCTAGCCTACCAGAATCATTCAAGCTATCGAAGTATTACCCTGAGATGATACCTAATCGCTTTGGAAAGATGCTTTACTTCACACCAAACAGGGTTTTTACTTTAAAAGCGAGCGTTTGATATTCTAAATATTCCTTAGAATCCCCCATGCACACCCCCTTCAAGGGAGTCGGCTTCAACAACCGGGCCTCGACTGTCCCTTCCATTAAAGTTCTTTCTGCCTACCTTAATTTGATCTCTGTGGGTAGAGAATGTTATGTAAATGACGGTAAAAGATCTCAGATTTTCCACATGCAAATGTAACATTACTTAGTAGATTGCCCACCAGTCTTGAACCTGATATGCAGTATGGCCAAAGACAATATACCTACGGAGGTAAAATTTCTACTGGTCTCGTGTTGTAAAGGGACTAGGATATTGTAGTGAATAAGTTGTCTATTTTTTGTGCCCATGCTCTTGGGTGACTACTTAACACAACATATACAAGAAAATTTGATAAAAATATGGAAAGGGTGGAAGACAGCTCCCTGCACCAATTCAACTCGATTTCTTCTCCACGTTGGTTACTTGATCATGGTTCTGAGAACCATCATGAAAAAGACTTTCTTTACGTTATAAACTGCATATTTTACGCCAAGTTATTAAATATATAAAAGTGAGTATTTAACTACTAATAAAAAACCTATGAGTCCTCCATTTTATTTAAATTTAAAGTTTTAATTGATTTTAATTCATTATATTGAGATAATAAGTCCATCCGTAGTTTTATAACAGCTAGGTGTCACAAATTTTTTTTTTTTATAATTAGATCTGGCAACAAAATATATGATTTCAGAAGTAGTGTTTGTGTTTACCGTACACAGCTTACAGGTTTTGTTTAGCCGGTCAAACGAACTTGACCAAATCCGTTATTGTTATCCAGGCTATTACTAATTAAAGGATCGTGGGTTGTGCATTACAAATTCGATGACGGAGAAAAGAGTACAACAGAGCTCAATTCATGTAAGTATTTTTATTGTGCATAGTCACTTCACTTTTGTTAGATCTTCGTTTATTGAATCTAGTAACATTGAATCGTATATGTTGAAAGCTTAATCTACCCAGGCTAGGTCGGGTCTAACATTAGACTCGAGCCTACTGTAGGTTACTTATACTATACTAACAGTAACAGGAATAGAGAAAGCTTCTAAAGGTCTTTAACATTATAGGCCTAGTATAGTCCGTTATAATATTTAAAGCAACTGAAGCAAGAAATTGAATTTTTGGTGAATGTAAAATTGATACTATAACGGTTAGAGTAAATACTTTATTGATCATGATCAACCAATTGAGTAATCATACTAGTAGTAAAGATCTTATAGTAATTATCTTTCTAACAATAACATGTATGCGGTCATACTAATTAGCGTCAACAGGCCGATTTCACGACAACTCAAGACAACAAGTGTAAAATACCATCAAATACAATGGTTGTAATCAAAGTGTATCTGGAAACACGTTTAAAACTGACTGAAAGTATCGTGCATACATATTTTTCACCGGAAAAAATGTGTTTTTCGTAAAAATAGTCAACTTCCTCCATCCGTAGAATTGGACGACGTGATGCTATTGCGCCTGCGCAAAGACTTTGGGACGCACCATTATGATATGGGTTGGTTTGTGTAAGGGTTTGCGAACTACCTTTGTGTACAGTGTTGGTAAGGTGCAGAGCCTTATATATTTAGAATATACGGCTCTGGTAAGGCGGGTTGACGTAGTAAGAAAGCACCAAAGTAATATGATGAATTAAATACCACATCAAATCATCGAATGTTTTTAAAATAATGAATATTTCTTATTTACATATGTTTTTACTAATTTTTACAGAGTCTTGCTAACTATTATTCTGTCTGGTTTTAATATTTTATTCTGTATAACTCTTTGCTTATTTTACTTTTGACGTCTTGTAAAGACATTGACACAAGTGTTTGAGCACCATTCTTGACTTAAAAATTGCACTTATCTGTAGTGTAATGGTGCGGTCCAATGTCATTGCGCAAGCGCACTAGCATCACGTCGTCCAATGCTACAGACGGAGAAACTTGAAGATTTTTAGGACATAAACATTTTTTCCTGTGAAAAATATGTATGCACGCTGGTTCCAGTCAGTTTTAAACGTGTTTCCAGATATACTCTGATTACATCCATTGTATTTGATGGTATTTTAAACTTGTTGTCTTGAGTTGTCTTGAGTTGTCGTGAAATCGGCCTGTTGACGCTTATTAGTATGACCCTTGGCTATAGATCTAGTATAGTTAGTTATATTTAAAGCAACTGAAGCAAGAAATTGAAATTTCGGTGAATGTAAAATTGATAATATTACCGGTTAGAGTCAATACTTTATTGATCTTGATCAACCAATTGAGTAATCATACTAGTAAAGATCTTATAGTAATTATCTTTCTAACAATAACATGTAGGCCTAGGACCTATGCAATTGAAGTCAGTTATAATCGATACTGTTTATTTCTCTATTTTCTTCTTTAGGACCCTTGAAATATGATTGACTTCATCCCAAAGTGATATTCTGATGAAACATGGAGTTCAGCAACTACAAAAGAAATTTCATTGTTATTTCCCAAAAAAAGATACTTACATGCAGCATTTTTCATTAAAGATCAATGAAAGTTCATATTGATGGTGACACAGAGGGAAACTTTCTATAATTAGATCTGGTATCTTTTATGTGTTGGCTTGAAAATGGAAGCAGCTTCTGTGACTCAGCATAAAGCTCTAGCTAATGAGGATTCTGCCCGAAACATTAGCTTGTCTAAACTTTCTTCAGTCGTGACAGATACTTCAGTAGGGTATACAGACTCCTTAACTATAACAAAGTCTATTAAAGTGGCAGCTAATATCGAGATTCCTATACACATACCAATAGCTCAACCATTACACAGACCAATATCTGGCAGAGGCAGAAGGAAACATGGAAATGCCGGGCTGAAACAGAAAATCCGACCTAAAGTAAGAGAGACTTTGAAAAAGATCATGCCAGCGCCTCTTCCCACTGTTTTCATCAAAACTGATAAATCAGTCAGTGATGCACCGAACCTAATGGAAAATGTGATGAATGACCCGACTATTCAGGAAATGCTTAAACAGAATCCTGGTCATACATTGACTCTTGTGAGGTTACCTGATGGTCAGATGCCACCCATTCAATTAGACAATCTACCATCAAGCGAAACAGTTTTGATAGGTGATCATCCGGTGCAAGTGCATCTTTCAAATCAGATGACCTCATCACCTGGAAGGATGCCCGGAAGGGCTGGAAGGAAAAGGAAGAGGAGGAAAACTGAGGATTCCGAAGAGGAGGAGGAGGCTGAGGAAGGAGAGGATGCAGAAGAAGAAGAAGAAGTGGTGCAGAAGGTCACAAGGTCAGGCAGGGTCATCAAACCTCCATCTTACCAGGGCAAATATTATGTTGGCTTGAAAGGGAAAACCTACAAAGTGTCGGAACCTTCTGAAGAAAACAATTCATCCAGTTCTGATGTTAATGGTGTTAAGAAGTCACAGTAAGTTCTTATTTACACTTAATATGTATGGCACCCACAATCCATAAATATTGTAACTTAAGGCATTGTTAGCCTAGTTGTTCATGAATGTCCCAATGCTATGGGTACTGTATCCCAACAATCTGACCGTTAAAGATCTTTATAATGTTTGATTGTAGCTAGGAACAAACATTGTAGCTGATGCTTCTTGTTCTTTATATTTTTATAAAAACTTTCTATCCATCGACTCATCTGCGTATCTCTACAGTAACCCACCTGTCCCCTCATCCCTGTGTCTGCCTGTTCCCCCCCCCCCCATACATGTGTATTGTTCATACACCTGCCTTTCTGTCCTGGTACATGGGTGGTATTTAAAATATTTGAGGTCAAAGGTCAGTCAGGGGTCATGTTGATCTATTGCTTAAATATCATTAATGTTGAGTGTCGTTTATATTTTCATCTTTGTTTTATTGCGCAGGACGTTTGCCTCTGAATCAAACTCAAAACCTGTAAAGAAAGGGCCTGGCAGACCAAGAAAATATCCTCCATCCCACAGTGAAGTGAGTTAACTGTCTGGTATTATTCTTCGAAGTACTGTATAAAGTTACTGATACCTCTACATCTCTCTTACCTGTAGTTTTTTGAAGAACAAAGAGACAGATGGTGTACTAACTTTGTACCATTTCCAAACTTCAGTTTTTGTGTGACGATTAAATTAGACACTAAGGATTACAAAAGGAAATTATAACAATATATGTTGAGTTGAGGGGAAACAAAGGTTTAACAATTTGCTAGCTATTCGAATCAGTGGTATTCAATTACTGCTACAGTATAAGTGTGAATGTTGCATCATGGTTTAGTCAAAGTGAAACCAAGTTACAAGTTCTTGCTACCCAATGCTAGATCGAGTCCAATGAACGTGCAGTTTTGGTGTCAATCCAATACGTGTACATGTAAACCACTGAGTTGACCTTTTTATAAATTTGCTACTTTATAGTGAAGTGCATTACATACTAGGCTCAAACAAACATGTATAGTTTTGTTTTTTCACTTTACTAATTAAACAGGTTATTAAGAAGCACATCAATTGTGTAAATGACACATACAGTAGCGCTAACAGGAACAAACTAGTGGATATAGAAATTTGTATGTTTTGCCTGACACAAAAATGTGATATAGCATATTTTCAATATTTCTGGTGCGTCATATTGGCCTGAAAAGGTAGTCAGTGGATCGTTCGAATTATTATGAGTAAAGAGCAAGCATTGCACATAATGTGCAAAACTGTAGAGCTAATATTTCTCCATCTGGTAATGCATCAGTCTGTTCTTGATCCTATTTAGGGCGCGTCAGAGGCAGTTCACGACCCAGTCCCCCGGTACCAGATTTCACGTCTCGCCAAGCAAGTTTCGTCTTGGGATTTCATGCTGATGAGGGCAGCAGGCCAATGCCCCGGCAAGTCAGGAAAGCTCTTCTACTCGGAACTGTTGAAGGAGTTCAAGACGCTGCTAGTCAACATGAGACGGTTATCGGATAGCGTGTTACACGAGATTCCAGAGTCCTCTAGCCAAGTCCAGGAAGATAACGGTACCGTCAGACTATCAGAGAACCTTGCGTCAAGTCTCGGTCAGAGGATGGGCTCATTCAAAGCAGATGTTCCCTCTCACAACGATCTTCCAAAACGGTGAGTCAGCGAGTAAAACCACTGTCTATAGTTTGGCAATTTAACATTCTCTTTATTAAAAGTCAGATACAATTTTTACATTTGTGTGTCGCAAGTTGACCACTGTGCAAAGTACTTTGCCATGTTGTAGACTTAGATAACGTGACTCCTTTTACAGCGGTGAAGTAAGTCTTTAGAGTAATCTCTGGTTGATTGTCCATTTCATTGTCAGATGTTGCCGAAGGTTTTGTTCATAATAGAAATACATTGGAGCCTGAAGTTTCTTTCCTTATTACGCAGAATTAAATGAAAGAGCTAGTGTGAATTGTTTGAGGAATGTCTATAACTCTACACTCAACATGCAACTAACAGAAACTCAAGGTGAAAATTTCAAGATTCAGCCATGGTTGTTTGTAAACAGGGATATTTGCTCAGGCTTTTCACAGGCTTTTTGTGAAATTAGTTAACCAAGACAATCTTATAACACAAAAGACATGGTTGCAGGCTCTGTGTATGCAGACCCATGCTATTTAAATGAAGTGGCACCTTATTGTTATTGTCAATGATTCACATTTTGTAACTTTGTGTCTGTTTATAAAAGAGTGATCCACTGGCTGGGAGCAGATGCATCAAACTTCCCAGACAAGAAGGAGAGGGAAGAAACCCTGCTGTCTACTTCTCTGGAGGATGGATTACCACAGCAAGAGACGGTTACAGCAGAGGTAAGAGTTTGCAGTTCTACATCCAAATAAAAAAGCTTGCTGCATCGGTCACTGTTTTAAAGCAATTTTACCAAACCTTTCCACTATTTCTAATCAGATTACCACTGAGTGAATTTTTTGAGATACTCTCCTGAATATTTTTCTTGTTAACAAATGAATATCATTGAATGGTTCATGTTGAATAATTAATTACTCCATCCTTTATCATTTTCTTTTCTCACAGAGAAAATTTCAGTGGAAGTATTAATCACTTGCAAGTTATCAGAAACTTCAAATATTTTGTCCATTTTCACATTGTCTGTTATGACGCTTTATTAGAACAATCAATAGCTTGTTCAATACACTGCATTGTTATGGTAATTACTTTAATGATGGTAATTAATTACTTGGTGTTTTCCACTTGATGACCAACAATGACCTGTTTATGACCTTTTTGTGTAACCATATCTTGGTACTACTTTCTGCTTTTTCGTCAAGTCTCTCCTCCAAACTGTGGAAAGCTTCACTAACCAAACGGAAGAACTCAATTTAGTCGAACCAACTCTGACCACTCAAGAAGAACTGGCCGAAGACCCTGGCTTACAAGATCCGACGGTACCATTGATGACCACCCAGGTCCAAGGGGCACTAGTGCCCCAGGGTAGTGTGATCATGGAGATGGAAGATGGGACCTTTATGGCCCAGACACCCGATGGAGCCACCATGGAGATCCAGGCACCGGATAGTATGACATTGGAGGCATTAAGTGAACTCTTGGACCAAGCTACTGGGGCACTTGCAGCTACGTCCATTGAAGCTGGATTACCACTGTCTGAAAGCCTGGAGAAGGAACATATCCCGGATGACTCTGTAAGTATGACTCAACTGGTCTGAAATGCACAGAGCAGATGAATGAATGTTTCCTAGGATAGAAGGAGGATGTGTACTGCAATGTTAAGCCTAAGCCTAAATCATTACAATCAAACACTATCATAATACTTGTGGGAACCTCAGACCATCACAGTTACTTCAAATAATACAGAATCTGTAGTGAACGTTTACCTACACAAAGCTGTTTTAGGTTGAGAGCAGTTCTTCAAAAATTTTGAAAATAGATATCAATATTATTGTCTGCCCTACCACCTCCCCTCGCCATGATCCCTTCTCCTTACCATATACCGTCATATATAACGTCCTACAATAAAGCTAGTTATGATTATTAAATTAATTCAGGAACTGTTAAATGTTGAAAATATTCTTCATTAGACATTTTCTAATATTGTGAAATGAAATGCTCACATTATTCCAGTGTGAGCTTTCCAACATGCACATGTCACTGCTTTTGTGTTAACCCCACACCCCTACCCCCCCACCCCCCCACAAAAAAAAACCTGTCATTCAGTTCAGTTGTTGTAACTACGACATGTATCCTGGTAATTTACTGTTTGTTATTTCATTTAATATGCTTTTTGTTCTATAGGTGATTAAAGAATCTGAAATATTATCACCTCCTGCCATTCCAAGGACCATGATAGGTATGTATTTGACTCTTCCATGGTGCAGTTGTCGATGTCCGAGTGACGTGCACAGCGTACTTCTTAACATTAACAAATGTTTCCTCTTCTGGTTGTCTCCCAAATTCAGTTTGAAAGATTTTTCACCGTCTTAGGCACTGTAGCAAAAACGAAAGGTTGCAGCTGCAGAAAAGTCCCCTGAAGCAAGGCTGAGTCAATATCAGAGATTATCTCTGTAGACTACCAGTGCCTATTGCAGCAAGCTATAGAGAACAATTGATTCTGTCCCATGCAGCCCCTCCCATAAGTGTCCTACCGTTGACAAGGATATGTTTAATTTTTTATTATTTTTTTCAATTTTAATTTTAATTATTTTATTTATTTTTTATTTTTAATTCTTTACAGGAAACCTCCAGGTCAAAAGGAGTATTGAACTTTCAAAATCCAGAATTTCAAGACCTGCCACCATCTTGCTTCAGACCTGAAAGAATTGAGTGAATCAGTTTTAAATATCCACGAGGTCAAAACCCTGATGCCGATTGATGGGACGGCACGAGGAGCGATCCTGTGGTGGCGACATTCAAGAACTTAAGAGGTCACAACGTAATCATATTTCGCCACTGTGCAAAGCTGTATTACGTATCGAACATGCACTACTTCAATACGAGAAATATTTCAATATGAGACATCCACTCATCGTAGGTCAACTTCAACCCCATGGTCGGACCTGTGCACTTTCAACAGCAGAGAACGATTGAAAACTTAATGTCACATTACTGTATACTTGGTGATCTAGCAAAGCTACGTGTGGGGTGCAGGTAGTCGACAAAATGTCACAACTGAAATATGCGAGATGTAAAAGTATAGATACATATGATATTGTGGAATTGACTCTAGAGGAAGGTAACAGTGTGCAAGACAACAAATCTCCAGTTTGCACTGTACGTGAGGATTTGATCTTTCATTTTGTGTACCATGGTTTGTTCAGGAGCTGTCCTACCAACTCAGTCCGTCAATTGAGAACTAAAATGAATGTTTAGCTCGATTTTGGCATGTATAGGAAATGGGCAAAAAATCAGTTACAGATGTCTGAGCAAACTTTGGGTAAACCTTGACTTATTTCATTTTGGCCAACTTGTCTTCCAACTGTAGAATGATGCAGAACTTAAATTTCATGCAAAATAGCATCAAACTGAAAAGCTAGTTTTTCTCTAGCATTTTATGGTTTCTTCTGGATGGCATCACTCACCCTCCACCATGTCACAGGAGTGTCACAAGAGTGTTTTCTGTGATTGTAACAAATCTAAAGGTACAAGGATGGGTGACCCTCATTTGATTAAAGCTGTATTGTGCATTCCATTATGAGCACACACAAACAGATGCATATCATAACAGCGTTAAATCACTCTTGAAAGGTTCCTGAAACCACAATAATATATTTTCAACAGGAATTTGCTATTTTGAAAGTTTTTTTTTTATGAATAATTCAGCAGACACTAGTTTGTTTTAAACAGAATAAGTTGTAACACTGTACACCCCCCCCCCACCCCCAGTAAAACCCTCCTAGACAATTGTTACAGCTGAGGAGAGCTATGTACAGCTGTCCTGTACATTTCATGTTGAGATTAGCGATTGTTTTGTAGGCATATTATATGTGGATACGTTTGTTTACAAAACATGCCTGTGTCTGTTGAGTTGTTTGTAAACAAATTAAAAAAAAAAGCTTTCTTTGGCCCCTTCTTTGCCAAAGGGCTAATTTCTGTGGAGAAAACACCTCATCATGATAATGTGATTGTAGGGAACCTGTCAGAGTCGATAAAAATAGTTTTAGGTCATCACGATTGGAGTTGCTTTGTGCTTCTTTTGAAATTGAATAATACAGCTTTAAGCTACTATGCACAGGTCACTTAGGTGAGGGTGGGGAATAGGTAGGGTGGGGAGCAGAGGGTATGCTTAGGATTGGATGTACTACTTGTTAGAAATGCAACTATTTGTAATTCTTGATTGTGCATGATAAAGACAGTAAAATTAGGTTAATATTTATTTTGCTTGATATTAAAGTTAAGGTTACCCCACTATCATCAATTCAATATTTTACCTTCCATCTGTACCTTATTTTTAGCATAGTTTCTACATCTTGACCTTTAAGTCTACCATTGTAAATTGTATATAAAATTAAATTATGAATAAAAAGACAAAACATCGCATGACCTGTTATAAATCTGCTATTTATTAACATCTGCCAACTTTCGTGCCTTTATTCACTCTGTGTGGGACATGAATCTTGTCAAATTTGAAACATGTTTATTTATATTTACAACCTTACTTATGAAAACAGCCAAAAAAATTAAAAGGAAAACTTGACATAACACTGAAGCTAGTAAGTTATTTTAATCCAAATGAAAACATCTTTCATCTCGTTAATATTGAATAATAAATATCCAGCCTAACAACCATGACTGATAATATATATGCTCAATGATGCAGTAAATAGAAACATTTGGCAAAAAAGACATGAATCAATCTAGCAAAAAACATAGCAGCTGTTACATTAACATATTAACTTAAAAATATTCCAAACCTAAGGCTTATCTACCCCCCCCCACCATACCCTTCACTAGGGCCTACCCTCCACTAATAGCATAACAACACAAATAGTAATCAGGAGATTTCTGCCCGTACTTTCTTCAGAAAGTCGCACAACAGTCCCAGATGACGCCAAGGCGAGAAAAACTCAACCAATTCCATTTCCAACACCAGTCCTCTGTAACCGTATGATCGTGAAGACGTTATGTCAAAAGAGCATCGCGTCTCACTTTGAAAGAGAATAGAGACCCCACAATTGATCAGGTTAAAGGTCGGTGAGCGAGTTACATTGTACTGTTCGCACATGATCTAAGCCAAGAGGTCAAGAAACAGGATGAGATGATGTAGTACGTAACCCACGTTAACCCTTCCATATTGGACAAGATTTTATTACCACCTGACAAAAATATGCTACCTCACATACACATTCGGTAGTAAAATGAAATGCACCCTAATCTCTGGCAAAACTGAGAGTGTCAGATGCCCTAGAAAAAGTACCTTTGCGAACCTTAAAGCAATTGTTTGGGAAAATTTTTGTGGCCATTTCTAATTACATTTATTAGCTAATTCAATTATTTGTTTGATTATTAGAATATGTTAAAAGAGTAGTTTACTGCTAAAAAGGACAAAACTATTTCATATCTTATAGATTGGTACCAATGCATTCTCTCAGTGTTGTTACCAATCAAGATACACATCTTTTTGGTTCACTGTGTTGTCCCTATGAAAGTTTGAAAATTGACCTACCTCTTGGTGTTTACCTCTTGTCAATAATAATAATAATAATACATTTTAATTATGAATAGTCAATGGACTACTTCTAAGAAGTTTCCTTCCAACTAAGTTGTTTCATTCTAGGTTTTAGCACCATAATAAGATTGAGATTGTTACAAGTTGAGATAAGAAACAAAAGGCAAGAACAGAAAGAAAAAAGAAAATTAAATATAGTTGCAGCTGTGTACAAAATTTTACAAACCTTGAAAAACAGGTATGCTTTTGAGCTCACTTTCATAAACAATCTAAATACACCAGATTAGTATGCATTGAACTCTCAGTTTTTGTTTTTGTTTTCAACACAAGAAGAAGCATTTAAAGGACTTCTGGTGGCTTAAGTTTATTGCTTATAGCCAAATTGTTGAAATTGTTCTATATTCTTTGGCAAAAACCAAATCCTCATAGCATTTTCTATCACCAAGATATCAATTTTTCAAATTGTTGTGATATTTTTCAAATGCATCAGGCAACAGCAGAATGGGTGATGTTCACTTCAGCTGAAATTTTTTTCTCTCTCTCTTTAGCATTTTTCAATCATTTATCTACAGAGGAAAATATAAAAAAATTGATACAAAACAGATACATTTTGATGAATTTCTAAGAAATCAGAACTTTTGACAGCTAAGCAAACATTCCAAATATATCAGAGTTCAAGGATAAATCAAGAAGAAGAATATAGTAGCCTATGTAAAGCTTGCAGAGAGCATTTGTCCAGATGAGACCTCGAACAGTGATCCAACTTTCTGTAGTACAAAACAGGTTACATTCAATCAACCAAATCTCAGAGTTAATAGGAACAAGATAACGAGAAATGGGTTTTCAACAAGCAGTGGAATACTTTTTCTCATCAATATAAGTTTCACATTGTTTGCCACCAAAAAACCCTTTGGAAAGGCAGGAATTGAACCCTTAGAAACAAGCATAGTGTATAACATAGAACAAGGGAAACTATGCATGGGCAATTCTGGAAAGAATTGAACATCTTTGTCATAAAACTCAGAATTTGTCCGGGTTAAAATACAAGAGACAACCACAAAATATATATGAAAATGGTGAAATTGAGAAAAAAAAATGAGAGTGTTTATATCTTCCAATATATAAAGAATATTAATTTCAGTACATCAAAGAATGTGTTACCTAGACAAAATGGTATTAATGAAAACTAAAATATTTCAAAGGATGTAAGAAATGAAGAAACAGACAGCCTATTATTTAATGATGTGAACATCAAAGAAGCGATGAAGCTTGGGGGAAGCGAAGGATCTAACTCTAAACTCAAGTTCAGAATCGAAACAAACTTACAGCAGCGACAGAATATCAGAGATTGTTTACCATTTTAGTTGAATCAAGATCGCTTTTGAGCAAACCAAATCTGAGATGTACCTTAGAAATAGCAAGTGACCATCTAGAGGAAACAAAGCTCATTTTCATAGAAAAAATAACAGAAAAAGACGGAGACCATTGAGAACATTACTCTCCCCCTTTAACCAAAGCATACTGTCAAACTTGAATGATCAAAGGAGCGGTGAGGGAATGACGTACGAATCAACGAGGGCTAGACATTTTAGCTCACATGGAACACATGGAGTTAAAGGTTACTATAAATTGAGTCCTACTAAATCAACTCACAGCTTACCATGGTAATTCAATTCATATGAAATGTTTTTTCCCAACTATGTGAGTAGTTTACCTTCCAAGGAACCCAAGCCGCATATTTTCTTGATTGTAAATCAAGGTATCTAGGGACTTAATTTGATTAGACTCTAGCAACAAAAGTGACAACTCCTGGCAAATCCTGTCATACATAATGATCATTGCAGTTGTTGAGCTATGTTTCAACAGACACATTTTACATACATCCAAATAGAGGATGATGATGATGATACATTAACAATTGTTAATGTATCATCATTAACAATCATAGCTGATGAGAAAAGAAAATTTACAGAAATTATATAAATTAGTCAATTAGCATTACCAATCACATTTAAAGCCGTAACAAAAAATGTACTAAATCGCTTGAATACTAGCTCCAATCTGCAATTGTAGTCAATGAAGCATCTTAGATTTTATCACAGGATAACACCATCATATCGAGTCAACCAAATGATCTACTATTGGAAACCGCTGGGTTCACAAGCCTTCTATAACTAGTAACCGAGGAAATATCTAAACTGGATGACTTCAAAATGTCAGTATATATTTATCAGTCGATATTTTTCAGTCGTTCCACCAGACTGGTTTAGCAGTATTACCTCCCCTCTTGTTCCCAGTGGTTATTGATTCTCCAGGGACCCTCGTAACTCATTAAAGTTATGTTCCTCCAGCCGAATGGGGGAGGAGATTTTCAAGGTTTATAAACAAGGTTGATGGATTACGGAGAGACTGCTCTGTAAAGGGGGGGGGGGGGGGAAATCTTTCCGGTTCTTCACCGCCTGAAAACAACTTTCCTGCTTATTAAATCCGACCGAGTCTCCTGGTGCTTCCGGCCGTTCACACGTACAAATAGAATAGATTGCACAACTTGAGATTTACGCAGACTTTAGTTCATACAACAGTTACGTACGAAGAGAGGAAATGATGATGATGATCATGATTAGAAGAGATGAGAAGGCCGAGATGAAATACTTTGTAGAAGAAGAAGAAGGTACCATCTTTAAAGGAGACACATAAACCCAAACATGAACCCATTTATTGATCTACGTGATAGAGACAACTGTCATGAACAACTTGCTCAGACAGCTTGGCAAAATCTGATTCCATTTGACAGATACCATAGATTTAAAAGAACACATCTCTCTGTCTCTCTCTCATGATTACTATAGGTACTTTAATTCAGTACTTAAAAGAAATCTTAAATACTCAACAACAAAAAACGGCACCCTATATTAACTCTGCCACCTCTAAATTTAAGTGCTGAATCTGTCCTTCCATCTTATTTGCTCAATTTTTTTCTTTCCAAACTTTTATGATAGATAGATAGAGAGAATAAAGTATTTTGCATAGCTCACTTTCTATCTATGACGAGATAACACAGATATGCACAAGGGGCTGGTGAGAAACAAGTAAATATACCAACAAGACGGAAACTGACATATTAAACTTATCATAAATTTCAACCAAATTAGAAAAGAGCGTGTGCTTTAGATGACCTTTGAACCTTTCAATGTTATCGATCATGCGGACAGGGATAGGAACAGAGTTGCAAAGCTTCAGCCCATAAAAGGAGAAGGCTCTTGTACCAAATCTGGTGTGTACCTGTCATACATAAAGTAACAGGGAAGCCGGGTGATAAACAAAAAAAAAAACAAAAAAAAAATAAGGTTCATAAGGTAATCAGGACCAGCATTGTTAACCCATTTATGAACAAAAACAACAGGATTTTAATGTAAATACGATCTTTCACAGGGGGAGCCAGTGCAATTCTTTAAACATGGTGGAGACATCTTCCCTTTCTTCGACGGCCGTAAATAACTCTGGCAGCACTATTCTTTGGAGAATGTAGTTTTGCAATGAGTCTATGCATTAAGTACCCAGTTGTATAGAGAGTTGCACATATCAATTTTGTTAATGACGAATGAAATTATGAGTCTTCACAAGAAAAAAATTCAACTTTTTTTCCTTTTTTTTTTATTATCTATACATGTGAAGAGATATATACCGTTGAAACTATTTCCCTTCAACTAGTGCATAAATCTGGGACTAATTTACGCCAAATAAATCAAGACGTCTTGGGTTTCAAGAACTCTGGGATGGTAATTACAACTGCTTTCCATTCTAAACATTTGTAAATCAAGGGATCAGGATCTAAAAAGGCAAATGCATTTCGGTTGTTTGGCACGCCAATAATGATTAAAAGTGTCAAGCTATGGGACTATGCGAACATCGATCTTGATTTTTCAACGGAAATTGTTACCAAATATTTCATGTCAAGATGAATTTTGAGTTGTTTCTGTAAAAAAATGATTATTTTAAACTCAGTGAATGCTATATTGCGAACTCATTTCTGACTTTTAAAAATTGACTTTCCATGAAGAGGGTTCATGACAGGTGACTAAAGTATCGGGTTTAGTAAACACGTCACTTAATCATCTCAGTCGAAGCAACACAAAGAACGAGACGGAAGACATGAGATAAAATATAGAGTTCTGCCTTTAAAGGATGACTTTAGGCACAAAAATTAAATTTGATATGCTGTCTACTATTAAAAGTTAACTCTATCAGTGCAGGTCGCATTTCTATCACACATTTACTTTTTGAGATATGCCCCTTTAAATATCTGGGGCTTCATCTGTTTATGTGACTGGACAGTCCAATACACAGACCATTTCAGTGTTGATGCTTTCCACTTTGTGAAGCGCCATGTGCAGTTACTCGTTTCCCTGGAGTGGCGCTATATAAATCGACATTATTATTATTAGATCAGTCCCTTGGAAGCGACAAAAAGATGGGAAAATATAACATTTTTATGGTCTCAAATGACATGTTTATGACAGATGGACAAAAGAAAATTACCAACTGGACCCCAAGAACTAGTGTCAGAAGGAGAGGCAGGCAGAGTAGAAGATGGACAGATGAACTCAGAGAATTTACAGGTGTTCTATGGCAAAGGAGAGCACAGGACAGATGGAAATGGAAAATCGATGAAGAGGCCTTCCTCCTGCAGTGGAGCGAAGTAGGCTAGAAAGAAGACATGTTTATAAAATGTTGCGAATTTGTTACAGACAAACAGTGTTGAATGTCATCCCAGGAGACTCTACTGTTTATATGAAGTTACAAGGAAATGTTTGGGTTGGGCTATTAGAATTTATGAAACAACGGATTGATATTAATGCATTCACCGACAAGACAACATCATCATCAACATCATTTTACTCTTTAAAGGAACATTCCAGAGATTTAGAATATTTTCATAGATGAATATGTTGGAAACTGGAATATAGCTACAGAATCATTACTTAGCACTCACATGTTATATTTTTTCTTGCCTAAACTCATCCTTACATGCAGCTTTCACATTGGGTCCATACTGTCCTCACATTAACTGAGTGTAACTCAAAGAGAGGTTGGGAGATTGTTCTAGGTGAGGCACCCTCATAGAGGTAGCGACGAATGAATCTGTTCGGCTCTTAAAACTTATTCTCACACTACTTTTTTCAGAGTTGTACATATTATTGAGCTCAAATTTTAAATAAAACAAGGATACTAACTAGGAATTTCACAAAAGTTTTCAACTTTTCTCTCCATTACACGCTAATTATTATGGGATATCAAAGTTAACACAATATTGCAAATCTACTAAAATCTAGGAAAAAATATTGCTTATGGACAGCATTATTCTGGGATATTAAAGTAAATGCAATATTGCAAATCTACTAAATTCAAGGAGAAATACTGCATTAAAGGAGCACTGCCACAAATTTTAAGGGAAATCTCTTAAAATTCAATATCAGACTAAATTGTTTTTGCTCTTTGGACTTTAACCACACTGCACAAACAATTTGGACTAAAATCATTCTTTACACCATATTTAAGGTTGTATAGATTAAAACATTATCACAACCAGCTGCCTCTTAAATTACAACTTCCATTTTCAGTAAAAATTTATCAACTGAACATTTACAACACTTCATTTGCATTCAGTGCCTTATAGTGTTATAGAATTAGTTTGGGTATGGTGATTGGTTTTCTTGGACAGAGGATGGATGTGTCAAGCATTTCATGCGTATGTTATTAATTATATAGGAGGGGGACCTCTACATATCCTTTCCATCAACACCCATAAGTTTAAAAGCACACTTTCTATGATACACTGTCAAAACCAGAGAGATGAAAGTCTGAAGAAAAAAATATTATAATAAAATAAAAGTTAAATATTCATATAAATTTAAAATAGCTGCTAGTGTGTGGTGAGTTGGACTGACAAGTTTCAGTTGTTGCATTCTCCACATGATTCCAGTTTTTTTTAAACTTTTCTCATGTAAGCAGGAAAATTGTGTTAACACTAGGAATGCAAACCTAAGGCATGAATTCAGAGTTTCTGTTTTTGTCACTTCCAATAGCATAGCAGTTTTTCTTTATTATTCGTAATTTAAGATCTGTAATACCTGCTACTGCTAATAGATATGTAACGACCAATACCGTGTCTTTCGTTACAATTTGTTACTGTAACTTGTCATTTAGCCTCTGAAGAAGATCCTGCTAGGATCGAAACGTCAGGCCAACTTACTTTTATACACAATTTGTTGGTGACAGGGAGAGGAAAAGGTAGGAGGGGGGGTGGGATTGGGGGGGTGTGTTTGGTAAGCTAGGTGGGGTAGCATGAGGGTACCAATTAGGGTTTTGAGGTTACCATGGTAACTTTATGGAAATGATAATAACACTGATCCTAAGGTATTCTATACAGGAATAGACAGAGTAGGCTACATGTTGATGTGTGATGAGTGCATAGGTGACAAGATCAGTATTATAATTATTACCATTATTATTATTACTTAAATATACATTACCAACGAAAAGGTTGGGTTTCAACTAATAGCCATTATCAGTATTAACGCCTACACATCCAGTAACATGATTTATGCAAATAATATCACAAATATTACCCAACATTAATTAACATCATTCTTGTACGGGTAATCATGTTGAAGAGTTATTTCCTCATTAATTGAAATGTACAGAAAATTACATAAACTGTACGTGTAATTACCAGACACTGGTCCTCTAGCTATAACCACGGTCACCATAGGTGGTGCACCAAACTAAGTGTAATTACCTGGTCGTAAACCATGGTCGCCAGGGGCCGTGCACCCAGCTATACATAACCATTAACGCCAGGGATTGATGACCTAACTATAACCACTATCACCAGTGGTAGAGCACCCAGCTCTGATTAGCTTATCACCATAATCATGACAAGCTGAGCAACCCAGCCATAATCTTAATCACCAGGGACTGAGCATGCCAAAATAACAATAACTTAGGGCACCCAACAATAATTGTGATCACAAAGTGCTGAGCACCCAACTATAACCATGACCATGATGGGCTGAGCACCCAGGTATACCATGATCATGATGGGCTGAGCACTCAGATATGCCATGACCATGATGGGCTGAGCACGCAGGTATACCATGATTAAGATGGGCTGAGCACCCAGGCATACCATGACCAGGATGGGCTGAGCACGCAGGTATACCATGATTAAGATGGGCTGAGCACCCAGGCATACCATGACCATATGGGCTGAACACCCAGGTATACCATTATCAAGATGGGGCTGAGTACGCAGCTATAACGATGACCACCAGCGTCAGAGCACCCAGCTATACTTAGCCAATCACCATCATCATGAGAAGCTGAGCAACCCAGCTATAATTATAATCACTAGGAGCTGAGAATTCAGCATTAACCCTGATAACACAACACAGACAAAAGCCCTGTTACCTAGTTACCTCACTTGCAGTAATTTCATATGTATCCTTCAATCCCGACGATACAGCTACCTTTGCAAGGGTGCAGTAACTGGGTGGTAAGGATCCACCCTTCTCCTGGTCTCCTCTCTGGGTGATGTACTCCTTTCTTTGAGTAGGTGTGGGTACGGAGGGTGAGGGTGAGGAGGGGGATCAACTAGGTTGGTCCTGTCACCTCTGCTTGGTCTTTCCTATCGTGATTGGTTTCTTGCATCGTCTTAACATCTTCGACTGCGTCTTCGTCCTCGGCATGCCCGTTGCTCTCCTGCACTACGACGTCTTTCACTTTATTAGCACTATCGGAAAAAATACAAAATGTGGGATTTAATAAGATGACGAAAGCTTCAAATTTCGTTTCAGAAATCTGAAAACGTTCGGAGGATATCATGCGGTCTGGAGCGATGCTATTTTAACTTGATAATGGCAAAAAAAAGAGAAATAGGACAAGAACGCAATTTAATCGATACAAAGTCAAAGTTTGGAAAAAAGCCATTAAAATTGCTTGCATCGTATACGCAATTAATCATTCAATGCTGTGAAGGTGATTTCCAACGTATGGAAAAAAAAAAAAAATTGTACACTGGCCTCTACAATCCATCCACATTTGTTTAAGGACAGATAAGCATTTTCAGATAATATGGACAACATTTAGACAAGATAAAGTGGATGATTGTCTTACATTCCAAGTACACAAGAGGGGGGGGGGGCGTGTTGAGAAGGGTTTAATTAGGTACATGCCAGGGTGCAGTAACTCCCTAACTGTTGAATATGGTAATCAAGGCAAATATGAATACACTACAGCACAAGGTGTATAAGAGAGTGGTTGGGTTGGGGGGGATAGGAGGAAGGGTCTGGTAAGTAATATGCAATTGTTGTAAAGTCAGGCAAATAGAAAACTAAAGATTTTCCTCACAGAGGTGTTGATTTAAGTCTAATGCAAACTTGAAAAAACCACAGCTTTTCCACTTTCTGACGAAGTGCATATGTTGGTAGAAACAAAAAAATAACTTAGAGAAATTCAACTTTTAGAAACAAGTTAACACAAGTTAACAGCAAACAGTAACAAAAATGATCAATCTCCAGTGTCTTTCAATGAATTGTCTACATTTAGTAAATGAAAAACTGAAAACTGACTGGGGAAATGTGTTTAGACAATGGAACAGACTAAAGGGATGGCATAAATTTTTTTTAATAGCATGAACGAACGATTAAGAAAACAATTACTGCTCTGGCGAGCATCGTTAATCCTACAAACACTCTGTATGAGACTCAACTTACTTGTCTCTGTTATAGACAACAAACTCCTCACTGAGATTCAAGAGGCGGGACTGCACTTCTTCATCCTGAAAACATTAAACAAAAAAAGACCATAAAAGTGACTGAATTAATGTTACAGGTGATAAAACTCGCTATAAAGTGGAAAGATGATCTATGGTAAACTACACATTTACTTGTTCACACGAAGGTAGAGATCCTGCATTCCTGCAATCCTCAAACATTTTATCGTCCTCTTTGGAGTTTCCATCTATTTATAATACTCCACCAGAGTCATATCGGGAGGGCAGCTTACACAAAGAATCATCCTTTCCCTCCCTCCCCCCATGCCCCCCTTACCCCCCTCCCAGTAATGCTCTGCCTAAAACACTATCAAAGTTGGGTTCCCCTGAACTGTGTTTGGACTTCACCTAAGGGTTGGAACAGTATGGAAGAGGTCAAGACAAGTAACCTAAGAGTCAACGGTCAAGTGATTCCTTGCTCATAGAAATAACATAACATCGCATATAAAGAAACTCTCCAGGAAGTGTAAAGACAGTTGAAAAAGTAGTTCATCCATGGTATGACAGGTATCATTCTTCAAGCTACCCTCCTCCCCCCTCCCCCCCCCCCTAAAAAAAAAATTAGAAGTACTTTATATGTCAGCAATAGAAGAACACGATCAGAAAGTTGGGAGAAAAACCAAAACTGTCTTCTAGCTTTATTCTTAACTATATTTTCATTCCCCCCCTAATATTTTAAGAAAATCTGAATGCTCAGTTCATCAACCCTACCCCCCCCCCAAAAAAATTGTAGCATGCTTATAATTGCTCATCGCCTTCAAGAGTACTTTCCAGGACCATCTGATCCTCAAAATTATTCCAAGACACTGAGAAGTGTTCACTTTATTCTTTTTAAATTTCTCAGTGAGGGGGGGGGGGTTAACACAAGCCTTAGAGGGTGGCATTTAGAGTGTGTAGTTTGATATCTGAGCATCAGTGACCATAATTTTACCTTCTAGCATATTTTGGGCCAATATTGATGATCTTTTATGCATTGCCATCAAGTTTGATTAGGTCAAAGAGCAACCATGCTTGGGAGAGTACTAAAACCGACCATGTCAACACATATCACTAGTACTATAAGTTGACTGATTGGCATCAAGGCTCTCGTTCACTTGAAGATGAAAAAACTAATAATGACAACTCTGAGAAGAAACTAATAATGACAACTCTGAGAAGAAAGATCCCTTCATAAAACAAATGCATACATCAGCAGCTTGATAATCACCCCAAAACAATCAATGCCTTTGTCCAAAATTGATTTGCCCCAGGCTGATGTGTCATGTTGTACTAGAAAAGCTATTATATTTCAATCTCATAATCTATTTTTATAATCATTAATCTTTTCTTTTTTCTTCTTTAATATCCTCAGCTCCAAGGTAAGTATCATTAGCTCTCTAAACTTACAGCAACCTTACAGGTTCACTCGACGAATTAATTTGTCGATGCTATTCGTTACTAAATGTCATATATTACTTTAGACTGGCTGAGTCACGTATCATGATTATAAATATCCATAAAGCCAAGGTCGATATTTGCATGTGATCGTTACTAATATGGAAACTGTTTCCAAAGACAGACATTGGAAGGTTCGAATCGCACTCGCTAATGGCACGCTCTCATTAACCTTCGTTTAATGAAATAAAATAGGATTATGATTATGATCAATGCCTTTCATCAAATGCAATTTTACTTTGAGTAACACTCGCCAGGTTTGATAAGAAGAAGACAAATGTAAGCTGCTGTTGATATAACTCGTATAAAAAATGTACAGAAACCTCTTTTTTTTCTTCATTCATATTTTATTCAGTTCGTTCCACATTTTGTTGCTTAAGTGTTCTATATTAAACCAATCCTTTCCCTGCTCATCATACTGGTGATGATGTATCACTACTTCATTTGACAGCCTAGTGATTATAACACATTACTTCTGTATTAGCATATACTAACACTCTGCTCATCATTCTAGTGAAAACAGTTCACTTCTTTCTTTAGAATTCACATACTCTGCTCCTAATCTGAGTGATAAACACATAACTTCTTTATTAGACTAGACCTACTCTGCTTATCATTCTAGTGATGATGTACCACTTCTTTCAACATTCTAGTGTTGATGTACCACTTTCTTGGAATACACCATTTCAACATCCTAGTGATAAAATATCACTTCTTTTATTAGACTAGACCACCTTTGCTCATCCTTCTAGGTATGATGTACCCCTTCTTTCTCGAACTACACCTGCTCAACATTCTAGTGTTGATGTATCACTACTTTCTTGGAATATACCATCTTAACATCCTAGTGATAAAATATCACTTCTTTTATTGGACTACACCTACTCTGCTCATCATTCTAGTGAGGAAGAACCCCCTTCTTTCTTGGAATACAACATCCTAGTGATAAAATATCACTTCTTTTATTCAACTAGACCCTCTGCTCATCATTCTAGTGAAGATGTACCCCTTTTTTCTCGAACTACACCTGTTCAACATTCTAGTGTTGATGTATCACTACTTTCTTGAACTACAGCTGTTCAACATTCTAGTGTTGATGTATCACTTCTTTCTTGGAATACAACATCCTAGTGATAGAATATCACTTCTTTTATTCAACTCTGCTCATCATTCTAGTGAAGATGTACCCCTTCTTTCTCGAACTACACCTGCTTCTAGTATTGATGTATCACTACTTTCTTTAACTACACCTGCTCAACATTCTAGTGTTGATGTATCACTACTTTCTTGAACTTCACCTGCTCAGCATTCTAGTGTTGATGTATCACTACTTTCTTCAACTACAGCTGCTGATCTTATAAGTCATGCTCTTTTGTTCATACGATACTCACTACTTCTCGGGCCTTCGATCCTTGTTTTGCGAGTCGTTTCTTCTTTTTATGGAGCGGCTTAGCCTCGATGATCATCTCCTCCAGTTCAAACGTTGGATCACAGTTTAGATGGTCTTTCTGTCGTAGATACAATGAACGAAACAATTTTTTTATCGGTGTATAAATGAACTCTGTCAGTACTGATGCATCGATTAACATTAATAATAAGTAAGAGTGCAATTTAAATGTGAACACTAAGTAACAATCGACATATAAATAGATAAATAAAAATATAAAACATATTCAATATATAAACAATATACAAATATTGTCATCCAAAAAGAGAAAAAAAAACTGTTATACATAAAATATGCACTAGTTTTGTTTTTCTTAAAGTTTTGCTTTGATAAAATCCAGATGTTAAAAGCACTAAACAGAATTTTAAAATATTGGCAAAGCTTAATAGAGAAACTGACAGGACATTTATGATGGTCATACATCAAAGCCTTCATTTCTTATCATGCTTAAAATTGCTAACAATTGAAACCTGACCACCAGAAAAGTAGGAGTGTAAAATGTATAGACAACTAAAATGTCTCAATGTGTGGGCTAGGGCAGTAGGGGGGGGGGGGGGTTGTATCAGTAAACATGCCAGCCCAAAGTTGGAGCATGGGTGACCATTCTTCAACTGTCTAGCAGATGGTGAGGCATGGAATGAAAAACAGACTTCAAACCAAATTATAGAGAAGAGTCAAAGTCATCTGGATTAATATTGTTTTTTTGCAAAATACAAAATACAAATTACAAACTGTCTTGTGTGTTGGCTGCTGGTAAAACCATATACATCCAGTTTCTCAGATCCATATATAATTACAAATATTCACAAGCACGGTTACACACTAACAGCATTTAATGTTACACACATTGATATCAATTTATCAGTGTTTATCCAGACTAAAGTAGTTAAAAATTAGTTTTTTTATTTCTTTTTTATTTTGAAATTTTTAAAAAAGTTCACATTTGAAATTTAAAAAAAAAGTTTACAGTAGTGTTTCTGATGTGATGAAACATTTCCTATACAACAGTGGTGGATCCAATATTTCTCAGAAGAGGTACCCAGGGGACCAATATCGGTAGATACAAAACTGACTACCATAACAGTGGCGCGTAAGAAAAAATCCATAAAATGTAAGGAATGCCTGCGTGCAAAGCGTTTTAAGTCATTCCACTACGTACCATGTTTTGTAGCGAAATTATTTTGGTAACTAAATTTAAGTGACTGAATATTTTCATCCAGGCCCTCTGTACTCCCCTTCCCCCCTCCCTCCCGTCCCCCTCAAAAACTGATGACCTCAAATGGATACAAACAAATTCACACTCTTATAGAGTTGTAAGATGTGACCATGTTGTTCTTACCGGTGGAATAAATGACGGTTTAATCTTCATATTTAATACTGCATCCCAGTCGACGTCAGCAACAAACGAATGCTGCAGGAACCTCTGTAGATCGGTTGTTCGTTTCTGTGGGTCTAAGGCTAACAGCTGCACCCCATTAAAGAAAAGGAAAGGCAAAACGAAAATCAGTAAATTGAAAGTATTCACACAGCTGCATCCAATTCAACATCATTGACTGAAGAATGCTATAAAAAGCGAACACATAACTTCATGTTTTAATGTTGAATAAATTGTAAACAATAATATTAACATGAATTTTATTTCTTGCAGACTGTAGGCAGTTTCTTGAGTAAGCTTTGTCAAGTGATGGCACAGGCAATTCACCCCTTCCCCACTTTTTGTCATTTTTCAGGTTGAAATGTTCAGAAAATTGGGGAACTGTGTCTATTCTTTGCAAACGATTTATACTGAGCAAATTTTTCCATCAGATTTGCGGACAAAAACTCCTTGTGCATTTCCTGGCCCTCGTTTAACAGTCCCCATATATACACAGGGTCTGTATAGGGAACTCATTTAACAGTCCCCAATAGTATAGGGAACTCCTTTAACAGTCCCCATACAACAGTATAGGTAACTCATTTAACAGCCCCCATATATACACCTGTATAGGGAACTCATTTAACAGTCCCCATGCTACAGTTTAGGGAACACATTTGTCCACATACAACTGTATAGGAAACTCACTTATCAGTCTCCATTCACATTTATAGGGGAATTCATTTACATTGTTTACTTCATATTTAATGCAGTTTCCATAATATATATATACTCAGGATATATTCATCTAATAATATCTCAAGTCTATACTGTTATAAAGTATATGTAACTCACGTAGCATATGGTTTCTATACAATGAAAGGGACTTACTAAATACATTATCACAAATCAAACAATATTTCATCAGATGAGGTTAATTCTCAGCAAAGAGTTGCCCCATACACGTTAACTTTACACAATCCTAGAATAAAAAATAGACCAAGTTATGCCTCTACAGGGGACCTCATAAATTACAAATAATACACACAATCCTGATATACATTACTACTGTAATAATTTCCTCATATGTACAGTATCATGATCACTACATTCTGTGCATTTTCACATTACCCCTCTTTTACTTCATCATTACATTACAAACTGTGCCGCACGAACTAATACTATGAAAGCAAGCAGATTATTTTGCAAATCAACAACAGATTTCTTCCTTTATTAAATCTGATCTTCACCAGATTCCACATTTTTACTATTCCAATATTTCATAGTAAGCCCTACACTCTCACGGCCTAGCCCCTAAATTTAACCGCACAGATTTTTCATCTATTACGGAAAATGACAATGCCAAAAAAAAAACACACATGCAGATTACTGAACCCACCATTGCACTTTTTCTTCTTCTTCTTCTTCTCCTTCTTCTTCTTTTGGGTGAAACATCTTAGTTTGAAGACATTTTATTATGAGCTGAGCTATAAACTCACATGTTTGAAGCCACTTTATTATGAGCTGAGCTATATACTTACATGTTTGAAGCCACTTTATTATGAGCTGAGCTATATACTTACATGTTTGAAGACATTTTATTATGAGCTGAGCTATATACTCACATGTTTTAAGACACTGACGAGTGAAGAGTTCCAACTGGAAGGGTAATGCACTGTGGTTGTTGTGAGGATATGGTGTATGTCGTTAACTGATGAGGTGGAGTGAATGTCGTACGGCCTCTGGAAAACATGAAGAGAAATGGTTTTTTATGTTGACCTTATCTTGTTGTTTGAGCCAGCAGGTTGATACGAGATCTCCAACAGAGAAGCGATTTTAAGATGCAGGTGATTTTAAGATGCAGGTAATTTTAAGATGCAGGTGATTTTCCGTATTATCGAAATCTAGCGCAAGGTCGGCAAACTTTGAACGATCAAGAGATAAAATTGATGATATTTTAAACATGGAAGAGATTACGGAAGCAGCAAAAAGAGAAGGAAATTTGAGCAAAAACTCAAAAAGTGGTTCAGAGTCAAAAAATAAAGACTAAATTTATTTTTTATTTTGACTGAAGTCGTTGATGGAAATTTCTATCCCAATCACATACTAGATATCTAATTAGTCTAACATGGTTGTAATAAACAATAAGCTGTTTATATCCTTCCTCTACAAAATGGAAATATGTGATAACCACTTAAACTAACCACCATATATATATATGTATTAAATAATTTCATTATGACAGAAAAGGAGCCTGGATTCATCACAATAGGATATTTTTAGTGCAGAAAGTGTTTTTTTTCTTCATATGTGCCAGGAATTAATAAGCATATATAGTATATTATCAACACCATGCAACCACATATCTGATACTACTATATTTTGAGATGGACCACCGTCATTGCATATAATCAACTCAAATATACTTGTACACCAACCCCTATTCTTGAATATACTAGCTCGACCACCCCAACTATAACTTCCAGACAACTTGAATATTTCTGCCCATTTTGCTTACATTTGCAATAACGCTACAAGAAAATGGCAGTCTGATAACATGCTCTCTCTCTCCAACAGTACAAAATATGAATTTTTAAACGTTTGCAAAATTCTAACATTTCATACCGTGTTCATTATCCTTGAATATATGTATATATATATATATATATATATATAGATGTATGTGTATATATATATATATACATATATATATGTATATATATGTATATATATATATGTATATATATATATATAGATGTATGTATAAATATATATATATATATCACATATAATGGTGGCTAATATTCACAAAGAGTGCTCTATGCTAAGGCAGAGCTAGAATAAGTATATTATGTGATATATATATATATATATATATATATATTTACCTCACCCGCCCGCTTAACTTTCAAACAAATCAGCACGATTTCTCTCCAAGATATGAATTTTTAAAAGTTTTCTGTAAGCAGGGAGCACTGAATCTGTCCACAGACAGAGTGCACTCACATATGATCACGACCCACCGACAGAACCGAAATAAAAATAAAATAAATTAAAGATCGATGACGGAGGGAGGGAGACGACTCTCCTTAGAACAATAAAACAAAGAGTTGCTTGATCTCCGGCCTGACGAGTCATTGACATATGAGCAATCATTACAAATGTATATTGCACTTCAACGGAAAAGTTAAAACAAAGTCCTTGATTAGAAATGGTAAAGTCGAAGAATGAAAAATTCTGAAGCAAACACGACTTCATGACGACATCACCTACAGATGCTGCTGCATTGCTAGCAAAAATGCATCATCTTATTGAGAAAATCTATGAGGTGATGGATACCCAAAAAAAAGGAGGAAAAAAAAGTGGAACGAACATCATTTAAAGCGTCATTTAAACAGATACAGTCGAAGACGAATCGGGAACAAAATCGAGAGAGTATGTCTTCAATCGAGGTAAGTGGGCTGTTCATTCCAAAAATTTGTAGCCATGTCTACAAAAGAACGAGTGCAACCATATACTGGAAGCATAGGCGTAGGAGGCGGGGGGGGGCTGGGGGGCTGCAGTCCCCCCAACCAAATTTTTTTGTGAAAATTCGGGCAATATGCTGAGAATTTTTCGGGCACCTACTGAAAGAAGAATAATTTGCAATGTGTTTTAGAAAGGTTAAACTTTATTATTATTATCATTATTATTGTAACGACTTCCCGAATAATCATAACCAATATGAAGGGTAAAAACACAGAAAATGATTGTTTGTTATTGGCATGTGATGTCATAAACGATGAATGCCTAAATGATATGCACATTAACATGATAACGCGCGCGGAGTGCGCGAAAAACTTTGGTTATGTTTTTCGGGCAAGTCATTACAGCCCCACCAAATCAAATTAGGCTTCTACGCCTATGACTGGAAGGCATTTAACCAATGAGTAAGAGAGGTTTAATAATTAATCGGAAAAGAAGAAAGAATTAAATTACCCTCAAAAGACAATTGAATCAAAATAGGATGACTAAATTCAATGAACAGTGTAGTAAACGTTTGTATTCAGTGTTAAAAAGAGCAATTATTTTTAATAGCTCCCTACGAGGTAATTAATCCTTTTAATAGCGCATCTATATTACTCATAACTGTTAAGAACTGTACACATAATTAAACCAAAACCCATGTTCCTAGCTATCCCATCAACTATAAACCCATTAGCCATTGAATAAGTATATTTAAGAAAAAAAGCCAATGTATTCTACCTATTATTCAGACCCTGAATTGACGCCTTTCAAAATATTCTAAGAATTTCACATCAGGAAGTAGAGTGGAGTATGGCTTCAACTGTACCATTGTCTAAGTTACTTATATGTATGTATGCGTGTGCGTGTATGTATGTATGTATGTATGTATATTTAAAGTCCATGATTATGAATTGTCCATTGTCAACAACTGTGTAACTGGTTGACATACATTAATCTTGGAATGACTCCAACCGGGGACCCTATGAATGGAAGGCACAGGCGTTAACCACTGAGCTAACACTTCCACCACTAACACTCCACCGAGCTAACACTCCACTGAGCTAACACTCTACCCTATTTGCCAAAGATCAAATGTAAACAAAAAGGTGATACCATTCCATACCATACATATATTCCCAAGCAACCAACAGAAAAGCTATAATAAAGAAAAAAAACTTTCCAATTCCGTTGAGAGTTTCGACAACAATTTATGACTACCAGAACAGTATTTATGACAACTTTTTTCCTTTTAAATTTGGTAAATATGTGAAGAGAGATAGAGAGAGAAAGGAACATACTATCAAAGCTAAATCTTTATCAAAGACATTCTGTTGAAGAGAACTGCAAGATGTCAGACATTGTTCAAACAGATTGGAAAACATTGTCTTTATTGATTACAAGAATCCCACGGGTGAGCTAAATGAATTGGTTTTGTCTACCTGTCGGAAGAAGCTGTAGCTCACTGTCACAGAACTTGAAGAGAGTTGTCGCTACAAACACTTAGCATTCTTTCCAGAACTGAAGGCCTAAATTACGACCGCTCGTCACAGCCTAAGGAATAAATTGTCTGCTACTCAGGATTATCTTGCATACATATATACATACATGTTAGAAATTCACATTACCTAAATGATCTAAAACTCCATTTGACGATATTTAAGTCTGCAATGAAGAGAGGATGTATATATATATATATATATATATATATATATATATATATATATATATATATATATATATATATATATATATATATATATATATATATATATATATATATATATATATATATATATATATATATATATATATATATATATATATATATATATATATATATATATATATATATATATATATATATATATATATATATATATATCTAGGTTAATGGGGTATCAGTATATATAATGTACCAATCCTTACGCAAAGACACCAATGCTGACAGGTAGACACTTGTATTATATACCAGAGTACAAATCTGCAAGGTAATGCTACTCATTTCTTGATACTTTGCATCAGCAGTATACTAAAAATAGATAATACAAAATAAGACTAGATTGAGGTAATTGTGTAATGTGATTCATATGTTAATATTAAATCAGCAGTATACTACTAATAAATAATACAAAATAGACTAGATTGAGATAATTGTGTAATGTGATTCATATGTTAATACTTTTATCAGCAGTATACTACTAATAAATAATACAAAATATACTAGATTGAGGTAAGTGTGTAATGTGATTGTGTAATGATTATGTGATTGTGTAATGTGGTAGCAGACTATACACAATAGACTAGACATTATGAGTAAAATGCACCTCATGTGTTAATATCCATCAGCAGTAGATAGTGATCCACTGATCCTTACACAAAGATACCTGCATTGCTATACAGTACACTACACTTTATTGTGATCCACTGATCCTTACACAAAGATAACTGCATTGCTATGCAGTACACTACACTTTATAGTGATCCAATGATCCTTACACAAAGATAACTGCATTGCTATGCAGTACACTACACTTTATAGTGATCCACTGATCCTTACACAAAGATACCTGCATTGCTATGCAGTACACTACACTTTATAGTGATCCACTGATCCTTACACAAAGATAACTGCATTGCTATGCAGTGCACTGCATTTTATAGTGATCCACTGATCCTTACACAAAGATACCTGCATTGCTATGCAGTACACTACACTTTATAGTGATCCACTGATCCTTACACAAAGATACCTGCATTGCTATGCAGTACACTACACTTTATAGTGATCCACTGATCCTTACACAAAGATACCTGCATTGCTATGCAGTACACTACACTTTATAGTGATCCACTGATCCTTACACAAAGATAACTGCATTGCTATGCAGTACACTACACTTTATAGTGATCCACTGATCCTTACACAAAGATACCTGCATTGCTATGCAGTACACTACACTTTATAGTGATCCACTGATCCTTACACAAAGATACCTGCATTGCTATGCAGTACACTACACTTTATAGTGATCCACTGATCCTTACACAAAGATACCTGCATTGCTATGCAGTACACTACACTTTATAGTGATCCACTGATCCTTACACAAAGAAACCTGCATTGCTATGCAGTACACTGCATTTTATAGTGATCACATCGACAGTTAGCAGACATACTATCTTTCATAACATGTTTACATGTAAGATATTACTTCAAACAGTGACGTGTATACAGATGCTATGATAGTCAATCTTGGAATGTGTCAACACTAAACGTTACTGTTAACAACCAGGGAATACTGTACAAGCGATCATACAATTGTCGTTACAAGCATGATAGCATTCGACCTAGATGATAGGACTCACGTACTGTGGCTGATCTGCCAATGCAACACCCAACTATGTCACAATGCGGTTAAAGGACTTTCAAATTATTGCAACAATATACAAAACATGTTCGACCTGCTAAGATCGTGTCAGATGAAATATTGGAGAGGATATGAGAATTGTTTTAAGTTTGAAATTTCCGGGCCAAAGTGATAAAACACGATATTAAGATCTCTATATTCTTCAAAGTGAATATAAAATGCAAGAATTTTCTTTTAATTCAGATTATATCAAACTTTCTCATAATAGCCATTAACTGATATCTATGGCCCTAAAATCTTCTTCAAACAGGACTTTTATCAGTTTATAGCCAGGTACAGCTAACGTTTTATGCAGTATTCTGACTATAAGCCAAAACGCTATTACAATTTCCTACACCGTTAATTCACATGATCATATCCCAAAGTGCAAGGATTGACCGATGCGAAGATAAGTGGGATGTTTACACAAACAGTGAAGAGACTTGACATATGTAAACACGGGTAAGTCACTCGGCCGTCAAAAGTACTCACTTCAAAGTGTCTAAATTATTCCTTTCTGTAAATCTGACATTTGATTAAACACAACTTTTGTCCTTATGAAGCAACACTCACAGAATTATTTCAAATGACAAAGCATTTTTTTGACCTGCACTTTTTCAGATGACCTAATTTCACACCTTTTTTTTCATTTTTATTTTCAGAAATCTTCATTCCTTAGAAAAAGTAGAACTGCAACACCAAAAATTCCACAGGAAAACATAAAATATATTAAAACATGTTTGCATTGCATGAGAAAATTGTTACGGACAAATAGTGTCGACCATATCAATCCGAGGGTATTACACTCTGTGGTAAAAGGAGGTTATATCGAATGCGTTTTTGTTGACTACAATGCGTTTCAGAACTGACAAAACAATGAATTTAAGGTCATCCTTTCGGCCTGCACCGGGGAGCCAACAACATCATCTTTTATCCTTAAAGCGACATTTTAACATTTCAAAAATATATATGATAATACCTTGAAGACCAAAATTTAGCTATAGACACATTCCTACTGGCACTAATTTCTTCTCTGTGTTTTTGACTTTCATATCAAGACTAATATTTTGCCTATAGTCAACCTTCCATGTAAAGTGTAGAAGGAAGGTTTAGAGCAATAAACAGCCACCCTCGTATGCATAATCAAAGCCAAAAGGTGTATTTGCTTACACAGTTGGCAGGTGGGCGATCCAATCAATGACATTTAAAGGATAATTTATTGTGTTAGAATATAAGTATTTTGCTTTATATGCCATTGTCCTACAAAATAGAAAAAAGTTTTGGTCCTGCTGTGATATTTACATGTACTTGAGAATATTCATCTCAAATTATGCAAATGTAATGATGGCTCCCCCACCCCCTCCCCCCTCTTAACAAAATATTTGATGCTGATATCTGACATATATTCAGTTCCTGCAGGCCTAATTGTAATAATATACAGCTTTTAGAAATTGTCTATTAACTCTCTCAAAGTAGATTCTTTTTAAATTTTAAACAACAGGGTGTCTAAAAGTAAATATAAATGTCAGTACCATTTTGTCCTTGATGAAAATCTTATCAGATCACAAGTGTTATTGGAGATTATAAACATTAGTCATCAAGTTATATTTTTTTTGTACTGAATTTTTCTGACTAACTTGGCTTGCAGGTCTCAATATTCCCAGAGCTCTGTGGTCTATAGTATATCAAGTCAATTTGAATGTTTCCAATGAGGAGGGTATTGTCTACCTTAGATATTGCAACAACAAGAATTGCCCCTGTATGGGGAGGGGTCAAGGGGGAGCAGATGGAGGGGTGGCCAAGTCTCATAGCTGCCATGTCTAGAGTCCATGACCTTTATACAACTGCAGTCACCTTATCAAACACTCCACCATAGTTTTTTTTTTGCCAATTGAAGTCACTCAGAATAGACCTAAACACCAGAGAAACACTTTACAGTACTGAATAAAGGTATGGATCAGGGATTATATCTGGTTGTTGAACTTTCACTGATATGCTTAGAACTATATGCAAGAATCTTATATCATTGGTTGTCATCATAATTTATAAATATGTAAATTAAGTAATTACTACTTGGATTGGTGGAGAGTCGACATGTGACAGCTGAATGTGAAAACATTTTCAACAACTTGTTCTGCACAGCCCATTGTTATTATAATAATTATAATCATAATAATCATAATAATCAGGCAGTTATTTTAACAATGCTTAAGCCACCACAAATGTGGCAGAAGACTGCAACGGCTTATGGATTACAAATTTCACATTGGGTGGCTTCCAATTCAACATCTGAACTCAAATTTGGAATCTTTTCAATTTAGAAAGTCATTTCAGATGGGAATACCGTAGACTGCTCTTGGATGGAAAACCCACCTTACTATGGCCCCGGCCGGGTATCGAACCAGGAACCTCCCAATTGCTAAGCCTCGTTGCTTCGAATGCCACCGCCTTTATGAACTTGGTCACAGCATCTGTGTACACTGGTGTTAAGAGCTATGTTCCTCTCTACATCAACAGATTTACCCCAAAATTACAAATAGTTCATCAGTTTTTCTTAATTGTTGAATCCTTTATTTTTTAGCATCTACTCATCCTTGCCCAGCCACCAAACATCTGAATAAAGACCTTACTGGACAGGAGTAATGAAACAACAAAAAAGTGCCTGAAATTGTAATATTTCTTTCATTTTTTTTCTTGTAATATTTACAATGTATTCCCACACAAATGAATGCCAATTTGCATACAATCAAAGTTTCCCTTCCAATCAGCATGTACGATGTGCATCCTTAACGGTTTCCTGGACATGATTAAATGATTCAACTTACCATAGTTCCTTGTAAGGAGATGGTCACATAGATGTAAGTAACCACATATATTTCTCAAACTTAATTATTAATGGTGGACTCAATCCAAATTTGTGTGAATATCACATGGCAGCTGATCAGAAGGGTACAAAACTTCAAACCCTGACTCATTAAAATATAGCTCGAACGAAGAATCCGATGCTCTTTGGCATACATGAAGAAAACATGTTCTATTGTGGGTTTTTTTTGTCTTTTTATACCAGAATCTGGAATTTAAAGTGATTTGTTATGGTATTTTACCTTTCCTCTCAGCATTTCATAGATACAGACACCCATGGACCACCAATCTACAGAAAAGTCATAACCTCTGTGCTCGTCCTGATCTGTCAGGAAAATTTCTGGAGCTGAAAAGGCAAGAAGAAAGAAAAAGGAAACCTTTAACGGTGACGAAAACGGCCTGAACGAATGAACGGAAGGAAGGAGAGAAATATGTAAGAGAAGAAAATTGGGAGGGGGGTGGGGGGGGAAGAATCTGATCTGTCAGCTGGAATTCGATTGCTATTGAAATCATAACTAACCATGTGAGAAAATGATTAACTCCGAACATATAGGAAAAGTGATTGAAACTTGGACAGGTAAGGTCAGAGATTCCAATGTTAACATACATCGGTGATCTTTACGAGGACGCAAGGCTTAAACTCTCTCTATATATATATTTATGTATGTACTGTACGTCAGCTGCGAGATTTTATGAAGCCAGGGTACGATCACACGGAGAGAGCGGTAATAGATTGAAACCAAGCGTGAAATACAACCCGCTGAATGGATCATCTGTCACTCAAACCGACAAATCGGATGAGAGATTAGAAAACTGGAAGAATCGATGCATTTATCAAAGGTGTTAACTAAACTAAACTAATCCAGTGCATTACTTTTATTTCGAAAACAAAAAAAATAGAGAATGGATAAAGGGGCAAAACAGTCTTTGCATTTGAGGAGTATAGTTATGTATACAGACCAACTATATATATGTGTACCTACAGGTAGCTTTATCAATTTAAAAAAGGTCGCAATTTCCAGATTCAGGAGAAATATCTTTGCCTTTTGGCTTCATCACAATTCCAATCTCCATTTTAGTTCCACTACAATTTTCTAACAAGAACAAAACTTGCTCAAATCACAGATAATAGATAGCCCTTGCCATATCACATTAAACCACCCCCAAATTGTTCTCCTCCTCCTACCCCCCCCCCCCCCACTCTCCATCCTCTTCATTTTTTTCCCTGATCCTCTCAAATATATAAATTTTACAAAATATTTTGTTGTTATACTTAGATCATTTTCATGCTGATTGCCCTGAGCAGTTATTTATTATAACTCCTCTAAGCCTCCTAATTCTCCCTTCTTTTCCAACTTACTGTAAAGATATTAAAATGATTTACTATATTTAGTAAAACTCTAAACCCATCATCTTAATTTCTTCCTCGGTGGGATCGATACTTAAAAACAGCTTATTTTTCCAGATTGGTCTGCCATTTTATTAAACCATATATTGCAGATTTACACTCATAAAACAAGATAGCATGCAGGCATCAATCGATGAAACTAGAAGACATTGTACTATCCTACAATTTTTCACAGCATGAAGATTATA
The DNA here is from genome assembly GCF_037975245.1 of Apostichopus japonicus. Taxonomy (NCBI): domain Eukaryota; kingdom Metazoa; phylum Echinodermata; class Holothuroidea; order Aspidochirotida; family Stichopodidae; genus Apostichopus; species Apostichopus japonicus. Next base: position 4,186,016 of record NC_092565.1, read on the forward strand.
ATAAATGAATCTTCTGCCCTGCTTCTACCCTTGGCCCCATATATATACCTTTTTACAGTTGTATGAAACAAATTTGTAAAAAAAGCAACTTTTGGGAATTTTCAAAACATTTTGATATGTTTAATTCAAATACATTTCAAAACTTCACTGACTTTACAAAGGAGTTTGGTATCAGAGAACTCAGAAAACCGATCAACAGAAACCAAAAAGTTTCAAGCTACTTTTAACAGACTTTAATAAAACGGGTTCGTCAATCACTCTTTCTTTAAAGGTTAATATCATCTTTCAAATAAACAGTTTATACAGTTGAAATCTCCTATCAAAATGACCTCTGAAAATGTGTACTTTATTTCAGTTGTCAAACTTGCCTCCTTCTAATTTCTACCCATGGAAACAAATTTGCTCTTTGCTTGAGAGTAAACTTTTGACCTACATGTTAGCATGTAATAGTAATAACTAAACTGTCAACTGACACCCCAAGCATGCACGCACGTACCTACAACCCTGACAATACATGATATACCACTGTACCAAATACAAAAATAGGCCTATAGCTGCCCCCCATTAACAACCAAGCATGAACCAAACAAAACTTGAATCAATTTAATCTCTTCTACATTTTCATCTGCAAGACTATTTACCATTTAATCGTTAAATATTCTTACCCACCAGTTTGCCAAAGAAAAGTCACACACAAAAAAACAAAAAAAAAACAAAACATAAGTATTTAAAGGAATGAAAAAAAGAGATCCAGTCCTAGAAGGAGGTCAGGTGAAGATTGAGTAAAACCATTACGGACAGAGTTATTTCCAAACGTGAAAGGCAATAAGTTCACCTCCTTAAGAACACGCTGAGATTGAGAACAAATCGAAAACACTATACTCTTGCCAATTGTGGTTGTCAGGTCAATTCATGAACTTTCCATGAAACCTATTATCCAAAACCATATTTACATCACCGGATGATTGGCAGGCCAGAGTGAGGACAACAAAAGCCGTGATTCGGTAAATCACCCGCACAGCATGTCCAACAGGTTCAGAAGACAAATGTCCTTGACGGCGGTTTAACGGGTCGGTCTACTTATGACACGGTTACCTCTGTGTAAGGTGTGCAGGTATTGTTAACAATTTAAGTGCCCGAAATATTTAAGTGCCCGAAATAGAATGCAAACGGTTAAAACTCTTTAAAAAAGATGCCAATGTTGATGAAATTATTTCCTATATCGGTCGGATGAATATAGAATGGAAGCCCTAGATTTGATTAACTGGGTAATTAACACCAGAAATAAACACATATGATGAACTCTTTGAAAAGATGCTGCTGTTGATGACAAAGGTCCATCGAAGTTTGCAATTCTGAGAACCTTTTTGGAAACTTGAAACAGGGAAACTGAAATTATTTCTGATATCAGTCGGATAAAAGAGAATGGAAACCTTAGATTTTATTAACTATATAATTAATGCCAGAAATAAAATGCAAATGATTAACTCTTTAAAAATGCGCTGATGTTGATGACAAACTTATATCAAAGTTTGCAATTTTGAGAACCTTTAGAAACTTGAAACCAGAAATTTCAGCAAAATTAGAAGAACTGCTCGAATAGAAAAACATTGGAAATGAAATTATTTCCTATATCAGTTGGATGAAAATAGAATGGAAGCCCTAGGTTTTATTAACTAGGTAATCAGAATTAGGTAAATAGTATAGAAGCCATAGATTTATTAACTAGGTAATTTAGAATTAGGTAAATAGAATGGAAGCCCTAGGTTTTATTAACTAGGTAATCAGAATTAGGTAAATAGTATAGAAGCCATAGATTTATTAACTAGGTAATTTAGAATTAGGTAAATAGAATGGAAGCCTTAGTTTTTTGGGTTTTCTTCTGAATGAACTAGTTAACTTGATTGAATAGAATTTACTCTCAAATAATTCCAATTGCAACAGAATAATTTACACAACCTTCCAAACCTCAAAACCTGTGCATGCATAGCCAAAGTCAGATAATGGAAAGACAACAAATTATCTTCACGTAATATATCTTGATAAATCAACAACAAAAGAAGCTGACTTGAATTGCTATAGAATGTTATCATGAATTATTAATCATTATGATATGTATGCATATTGAGGTATTAACATTGTTGATAAAGACTGTGAGGATCCTAGCATGGAATCCAAAAAGGTTTCCAAAGGTATAAAATAGTAATCACAGAAAAATATGTAATTCCAGGAAATTTTCCAGAGCTTGTGACACGTCCCTAATGAGGTCATAACAGGGTCGTTGCCAATGTTCGTCACACGTACATAGAGGGAAAATATCAATGTATTCATTACAAGATATATCCCATGTAACTAACAATAGCTGTTATTTCATTACTCTCAAAGCTATTACTTCACACGACATTTCCCCAGCACAGCTGCTTCTCTAGGCTGAGATAAATTGACCAATTACTCGAATGAAGCGGTTTGCTGCCACCCTGCTGGGTACTCTTACAATAAACCACGACATAAACGTCCCCCCTTTCTACAAATTTACTCAACGACACACTACCCGATAGCACGATTAGCGATCGCTAATATTCACAAAGGAAAGGTGTCGTCCGACCACGGAACGGAAACAGCGAGAGGGAGATACTGGGAATCTCCAGAGGCTTTTATACAATTCTTGGCATTCTGCCTTGAAAAGCAAAACTATCTCTCTTTCCGAAAGACATTTATGGATGATTTAAGCTGATTTGTTATCCTCTGTTTCTTTGTTTGTTTGCTTAATACATATGTGTCTGTCTGTCTGTCTGTCTGTCTATCTGTTTGTTCCCAAACAGCATTTCCATTTAACTCACACAAGCAATTAAGCTCAGCTTGAAAAACAGTACTGTTAAATCAATCTTGATTTCTGGGCTTAAATAATAAATATGGCATAAATAATGACTGGATGTAGTCGATAAAAACGCCAAGAGCAGTCGTGTATCAGCGCCAAATTTGAATATCTCTCTCTCTGTATATATATATATATATATATATACATATAGTCATCCATAATTTATTTAACAATGTTCATAAAATAATAAAACAGAACCACACGGCGACAACCGAAACCTGATAAATTATGATCACATTGGGCATGTAATTAAGGGCAGAAGATATTTATGGTGAAATTATGGCAAATTAAATACCAAATTGGAAATGCCACAGGAAATTGTTTGGACAAAATTTGGCAAGCTATGGCTAAACTTTTCCCAGATTGTTAAAAGTACAAACAACCTTTCATAACATATAATCCAATATTTCAATCCTCTTATTAATTTGAGAAATAGTGCTTCAAACAGTTACCACCCACATTATGATAAAAATTATTTTGTGCAGGAAGAAAACTATCATTTATGAAACCTTGATATTTTCACTTTATCATGTATTGCCCAGTTTTGACTCCATTAATACAAGTTACTTTCTATTTAAAGAAACAATATCGTGTGGCCCCCCAATACGACGGAGTGACTCATGAGGGGGAAGCGAACAAGTCCAATCTGTTCAAGAGTTGAGGTTGGTAAATAGTTCAAAAGGAACAGCTTTAAGCAGTCAAATATCTGATACATAATTTTTTTCATTTTTATTAAATTCCTGTATAATTCACATCGCTGATGGATCCTGGATTTCTCAAAAGTCAGTAAAATGTCAAGTTTGCCGAATTATACTGCGACTAATATATTTTGAGCAAATATTACATTTGCAAATAATTTTATAGAGCCATCATCCCCTTTATATAATTCTGCTGAACCTTTCATCTGCCCAAAATTGTGGTCAAAGGTTCAACCATGGTTCCTAAGGAGGCTTTACATTAAAAAAAAATAATAAAAACTGTGTTTACTCAAAATGAATATATTTTGCAACCAGGTTGAAGGTATATATATCTGGGAAAACATTATTGGGCTGACAGTGTCTAAAAATCAATTGTTCATTTTTATCTGAAAGCTGAGACCATCAATGTGGCTAACTTAACTCCAAATCTTCAAATTAGATACCAAAATATTAAACACCCCTTTTGGTGATATATATATCACCATAAGGCCATATATATATGTACACATCACTAAATATGCATGAACCCCCCATAGTTGAGATATATTGTAAGTTGCCAGGTGGAAAAAAAAACACTTTAAGGAGACCCAGACCTTGCAGATGAACTGTAGCACCGAAGATCCTTGGGACTTGTTCATCCACATAATGGTCTTTGCATATGCAAGCCTTCGCATCTTTCGGTTGACTCATGGAGCATATTCCCATCTGTTAGAGTACTTTGTATGAGAATTAAATATAGCTGGTCAGTTTTAAGGTACTTTGATGCTAAGACTTAGTCAGAGTGACGAAATATCCCTAGCATGCAGATAATAAATTCCAGAGACGGTTGGAAATAGAATCTAGATCATAAAAGCGGCCAAGAGGTAGTCCTTCAAATGCATCTGTAACTCCTCTCCATGTTAATGCAGCACACACCTACGGGTATGTAAAATCTCCACATGCAGAAACCAGGATAAAAAATATATAAGAAATATGGAGGGTGGGAGGGTTTCTAACTAATAGAAACTGCTTCCAACATATTCAAGGTACTGTACCATCTGAGGCAAATTAACATCTGACAAAGCATCCTCGTGCTGTAGGAAGGTGTTTTTTACCTCTTAGCACCCCTCTACTTTAAGCCTATCTGTCATATTTGCATTAAAAACAGTTACTTGAGCAAACACTGGTTGTACTGGTCAAGCCTTGCAAGTTTATGGAGATGTATACATGATTGCAACATATGGTTTACATACATGATACATGGACTGGTACACACTCAAATGTAATGCATGTAACAGCTCAGTTGATCGACTGTGATGTATGTATCCTGCACTCTACAGTGTTGCATGTAACGGTTCATTAATTGTGACATAGTATTTCAATGTGTTGTATGTCACAGCCAGTTGATCGTGATGTCTGGCAGCTGCTAGCTGTCTACGAGATTCCCATTACAGTCAGTCCATCATTTATGATGTGTGACACTGGTAAATACCGTGTTGCAATAATCTGTAATGGCACAAATCATTTCTCTGTGACAATTGTGATAAGGTGATGCATGTTACAATTATGTAATTACGTACAGTATAAGGTGACAACAAATACCGCGGTACAGTCGATTGATCGATTGTGATGTATGTGACAGGCATAACAGTAATGCATGCAACATGGAGTCAGTTGTTCAATTGTGATGCATGTGACAGGTATAAAATGTGATGCATGCATCGTGGAGTCAGTTGTTCAATTGTGATGAATGTGACAGGTACAACAGTGATGCATGCAACCTAGAGTCTATTGTTCAATTGTGATGTATGTGACAGATATAACGGTGATGCATGTGATATAGTGAGTTGTTCCATTGATGCATGTAATAGTGAGTTGTTGATCAATTGTGAGGCATGTGACAGGTACAACAGTGACGCATGCAACCTAGAGTCTGTTGTTCAATTGTGATGTATGTGACGGATATAACAGTGATGCATGTGATAAAGTGCATTGTTCCATTGATGCATGTAACAGTGAGTTGTTGATCAATTGTGATGAATGTGACAGGTACAACAGTGACGCATGCAGCCTAGAGTCTGTTGTTCAATTGTGATGTATGTGACAGATATAACAGTGATGCATGTGATAAAGTGCGTTGTTCCATTGATGCATGTAATAGTGAGTTGTTGATCAATTGTGAGGCATGTGACAGGTACAACAGTGACGCATGCAGCCTAGAGTCTGTTGTTCAATTGTGATGTATGTGACAGGTCTAACAGTGATGCATGTGATATAGTGAGTTGTTCCATTGATGCATGTAACAGTGAGTTGTTGATCAATTGTGATGAATGTGACAGGTACAACAGTGACGCATGCAGCCTAGAGTCTGTTGTTCAATTGTGATGTATGTGACAGATATAACAGTGATGCATGTGATAAAGTGCGTTGTTCCATTGATGCATGTAACAGTGAGTTGTTGATCAATTGTGATGTATGTGACAGGTACAACAGTGACGCATGCACGTAACAATAAAGTCAGTTGTCCAGTTACAACAGTCAGTCGAAATGTTGCGATGTTATGTGTCGACTACTACGTACGGTGATTCATGTATCGAGTCAAACAGTGTTGGTAATCAACTTTGATGTTGTTAACTACTGACCTGTACATACTCAATTATGATCGCATGTCACAGACCTCGTGCTACCAGTGCTACTTCAATTGTTTACATGATGTGTCATATACCAGCATAATTTCGTCCACACATGAAGAAGGTATTGGCAAGGTATCAAATTAACACGAAGACACATATCCGTGCACTCAATCATGTCAGTTCTAATTATAGGCAGCTAATTGAAAAATCAGAAGAATAAGGCAACATCTGTATGTTCTAAATTTTTAAAAAACAAAAGAATTGAATCACAGGGAACTTTTGATTGTGTTAAAACAATTTATTTTTTTTTTCCTTTGCAAAATCATAGTTGTTGTATTAAAGCATTAATTCTTGAAAAAATATATATATTATTAGAACCAATCTCAGCATGCAATGCATGACATCTGCTCAATAAATATAATTTAATACCTTATTTAATATAATTTATTACTGTCAATAAATATCATGATAAGAATGATATTACTGTGAGTAAAGAATATAGCATACATAAATCATGCCTTGTCATCATTCACAGCTGCAAATAGCAATAAACTGAAGCTGAGTGAATCACTGTCGTTGCCACCCTAAATGAAATCATGTGTTGCAGCCAAAGTTCAAAGTACTTTCACAAAGTACTTTTCTTTTTTCTTAAAGTTTTTGTCATTTATTTATTTAGTTCAACAAATCAAGCTAATGGACGTAGTGAGTTTGTTTATAATTTTCACATCACTGATGCCATACTCTTACAGTACAAGTCCCTCCTTCAGTCTATGTGACATATGTCGAGTGTGCATACACTCTTCATTTGGCTCGCTTGTGCATTCAAGTGTACTTAATTGACGAGATTGAATACATATCGTATGATCAGACTCTGCACGATTAAAGATGACGATGTGTTGTTCGTGACAGTACTGTGTGTTGCTATGTGTTGTGCGCTGTGTGTGTTGACATAGCCATGTGTTGCTATGTATTCCACTACATTGTAACCCACTGGATAAAACCGCAACCTATCATATCTTCCACGTGTAGTCTGCCTGTAAATCACGTGTAAAATAATACAAATCCCGCATACATGCCTAAACCAAGAAGATGTGCATAACACACATTATATGAGTCAGGGACAACAAACACTTGGCAAGCAGGTCATATTCATGCAAACTATACTGCAGTATAATAACAGAGAAAGCTCTGCTTTGAAGCTATATAACCTTCCTGATCCTGGTAGATGATTGGCTAACACCATATTCCATTTCCATGACATGGAAATCATCTAGTCTCACATTTCATAAGTTAATGAGAGCTTTAATCAACATTGTCTTAAGTACCAAAGATATGGGCTTGATTTTAGCTATTGTGGGATGAGTGGAGAGGAGTGGGTGGGGGAGGGGGAGGGTGGGTTAGGGTCAGAGGGTGTTCTACTCCTCTTTCTTCGAGAATTTAGAATCAAACCAATCTGTCAGTGAGGCAAACCTGCTTTGATTGTGGCAGTATATATAATGGGTGACCATTATCTGACTTGCTAGCATTTTTGGGGCCAAATACTGATGACCTTTAAGTTATGGATTAAAATGATTAAAAATCCAAACCCTTAATACTCACCCATATAGGGCTTGGTACCAGACATCGATGTGGCTAATGTACCGTCTTTAAGGATAGTGGCAATGTTGAAATCTGTGATGTGTACATGCCCTGTTTAAATAGAAGAAAAATGAGTGGATTCAAAAAAAAAAAGGCAAAATTCAACGACTGATCATCATTCGATCGAAACAAAGTTTGGATGAGAAAACATTTTATTGACAAAGTCATGGAAGATTAGATAAAACAACTTGCTGATGATTATATGCCAGATATGATCACCTGTCATATTCCATATATAGAATGAGTTGATTTCCCGAATGGGCAAAAAACAACAGATTTGATATATGGGTTACCATCTGAGAGTGCCAAAAGATGATACGGAAGGTTAAGAATGCTGATGTTTACGACGTTTACAACTTTAATTTAAACGATGACAGAAACTAAAATGCCATATTTATCCACTACAAATCCACTACATTTGAAATAAAATTAAAGGTCAATTCTGCATATCACAGGAGACTTAATGCAAGGGCCATTTCCAGCACTTACATAAAGACAATATAGAAATAGATTTAATTTATCCGATGAAATTTAGATTCATCAATTAATCATCCGAGACAAAAGACAAATCTGAGTGAAATAAATACTTGTCAGAATTTCATGAGAGCATGCTTGAGATGGTCTAAATTGCAGAGAACGAATCTTAGACCTAATGAACGTTTTTTCCGATCACAGTTTCATGGAAAACACACACTCACACGCACACACACGCAAAATTAATAAAAAGTTTTGCTGTTGGGGTTTTAATGCAATTTCTTTATTAGCTGTAGATACTGTTATATCACCATGAAGCTATTTTACGGGTTTATAATTAGAGCGTGATATGATTGCAAGCTCCAAACCAAAACTCTAATCAAATTTGCCATGTGAACACACAGGTAAAATCAAGAGTCGAGCGCCCATCTCAAAATAGCGAGGTTTATATGATCCCAGTTCCTCATATCATTATACGATATATGTATGTATATATATATATATATATATATCAGGAGAGCTTACAAAATGGTCGTTAGTAAAACCATAGTAACGAGCTGCTAATATGCCATGCCAGACAAAGAACACAACATGACTTGCTTGCTTTTCAAAATACTGTTTTGACTTGATAATAATGGTCCATTGGTATGTTTGTTGATATTCTTGTTAAGATCAGCTTTTGCAATCATAACATTAAGTTGGGTTATCCTCTGTTTCTGTTCAATGTTGACTTAGTAGGCCGATACTGGTATGATAATGTCAATTTCAAAACATTTCAAATTGGTGGTGGGGGGGGGGGGAGAGGAGAAGGAGGGAAGAATGGAGAAAATGATTTAGTATTCTGATAACATTTATTTTTAAGAGGAGATGCTCAAAGGTAATCTTAAATGAGATGTAGCCAATCCTATTAGACAATGTACAAAGAGGTGAATCCAATTTTCAACTCAGTCTCAATTTGAGGCCCTGAAATATGTTGAGCTCAACATGAATCATGTTTAATGTTTAGTTAGCATCAATGTAGATCAAAATTAGTCCTCCTCCCTCCTGTCGCCCTCACCAAACTTAAGTCCCTTCTTATAAGTATGGGAAAGACTATCTCCAACCTTATAGAATGCAAAAACAACAAAATTGACTAAAACTGTTTGAATTTCACCGAATGACCTTTGAGGAATCAAATATCCTGTACTATATACACAAGCAAAGAAGCATAACCAGCTCGAAAAAAAATATCAATTATTAATATCACTTATTAAGTGGCGACTCATAATTTCAAATCGGTTTCTATTTATAGTTTATTACAACAACGACTAAAATTTGCAAGACCATTACCAAAATGAATTTGTAGATAGAGAGATTTGTCGGCACTTTGCAGTTTGCACACTACACAGGGAATAATTCAGTCTTCAAAATTTTGTGTAAAGCATTTTTGACGGAGGCTCTGGACTTTCGCCTCTTATAAAATACTATGTGTTCCTGTGTAAAGACACTTTGCTCTTGTATAGCAACTACCCCATTTTGAAAAGCGTCTTGCGATGGGATACTGGATAAAATTTATTCACTGCTTCAGCTACTTAACATCATCACTTGAACATGTTGAAAACTTGTCGAACACTTCAGAGTACTACGTATAAAGGAGGGCTAGGTCAAGCAAACGATAAGTTGGCCTTTAGAAGTAACAAGATGAACAAGGCAGACTTTCTTTAACAACCTTTATCTTTATCAGACATATTGGATTATGCAACAACACCGATGCCAGCTGCACAACCTAAAATTACCGAACGCAAATAAAATTAGCAAATGAATATCGTAGAATCAATACATGCCGACCAGGGAGACGGTGGAATGTTTGACACGGGGAGGGAAAGTGGCTCCACTTTAAAATGGCGAAGGTGAATAAAGGAAACCTAATTTTGATGTGTTACTATTCTGAACCTGCGAACTGGTTAGTACCCATCTGGTAACCTATAAAACCAGCGTGTGTCTATGAATCCATTCTGTCAGACGGCAGTGTCGAAAAAAAAAGGTGCATTTGCTACAAAAACCATAGCAACTAACGGTTGTATCAATATGAAACAATAGGATTGTCTATCGTCCAGAGTTTATAAAAGAGTCATTAAATTCAAATTTGCAAGTCACTAAAATTAAGTCATTTTTAGCTCAGCTAGTGATCGTGCAATTCTGGCAAAATTCTGTCACCATTTTGCCTCCGTGTTTGAATGACTGCCATTTCGTCGTTTTTCATTCGATCTAGTTGAAAGTTTGTCAGTGGATTGTGCGAGTTTAGTTTGCATACATGCGATCGTATTTAATAAATTTGAAGGTCATTTGAGGTCATTTTCTGAAAACGTAAATAATGCTACTTCTACTAGGGTTTTTGTCCAAATCTGCTGAAATGTTGTGGCTATAACATTTGAATGATGGTGAAGAAACACATTTTTGTCGTCACGTGAGGGCCCAAAACAGGGCCCTCTGTATATGTAGGCCACAGATTATATGCAATGACCGTGAAATTTGTTTTGCAAATACTTTTCAGTATTCATGACTAGTATGCATCTGGTGTGAGTAGCAAAATGTCTTCCATCTTAATTTTCCAGTCATTTTGGGAAATAACCCACCCGTGGGAGACTTGATCAAGCCAAATATTTACTTGTTATTCAGGCTTCCTATCTGGTTTGATATCATTCTCTATAAATGGACTACTCGGCAGATTTGCAATTTGAACTATTCGACAGATTGTGTGTGGAATACGACATGTGAGAATGACCTATATTGTTGGAACTGATTCTAATTTCTGCTCTTCAACATTTCTCTGTGGTATGTTGATGGTAAACAAATTGCAGGTCGTTCTATTATTGTATTGGTACAACTTAGTGAGCAATTTTGGGTTAGCATAATTCAAACATGATATCCACAACATTATAGCAGAATTAGCAGAGCAATATTTTTTTGAGCAACACTTTTTTAACTTTTTTCGTTCTACTATTGCATGAATGAAAACTACAAAGTGCATCATGTTTTTGCCAATAGGATATAGTTTATTCATAGTAATAATTATGATCTATTGCATAAAATAAGTTTGCGACAGTGTTTCCACTTTGAAGGAAATTTCCCAGAATGTGACAATATTGGATAATCTATCGCGGACTTACAAGGGGCGCTTCCTATACACCCTTGCAGTAGTTAGGGCCAACAACCATTGGAAATCAGACCATTTCGGGGAAATAGTTACCGGATTCAAGGATATGTAGCGGCGCAAGAAATTCATTTCTGAAATGTGGAAACGCTGGTTATTAATCGCACCTGCCATGCCATGATCATACAATGTAGCATTGACAAGTCTCCTACTTCTATGAGGTGTCATTTTGAGTATAAATGTAATTAATTATTGTGTGTTCAAAATTCATCAAGGGTCAACAGAACTCCTATAAACCAAACGTTTTCAAGATATCTCACAAGGATAAACATTGGTCCATACCCTTTAATGATGATGTCATCAATCAAACTTCAATACAGTTTTGCATTCTGGTTTTAAATATACTACAAAGGAAGCTTTGCATTTTAAGTATTCAAGAACACTACTTGGCTGTAGTTATAGCCTTTTGAATTTTCAAATATATTTCAAGCTATTATCATTATTTATTTCTATGAAAAGGAAAGAAATGTTCATTTATTTTTTTCTTCAAAACAAATGTTTTCAACTTTTGAACATTTTAAACAAACATATCTGCTAAGAAGGAGCATAAGGCAAGGATAAAACAGGAGATGGGAGGTAAGTAAATTACACCGTTATCCCGCCCATGTCTTATATTTTTCGCACAAACAAATGGATAAACTGCTCAGAAATATAGTATATCAAAACAAATTTCTCAAATAGAAGCTAAGCAGGGCTTCTACAAATCTACAGCATTGCTGCTCTTGTTCTGGCTTGAGTCACAGTACTTTTGCTACAAAGAAACGTACACAAATCTTTGTGCTATTTCGTTTGGAGAATGTGTGACTAATTAGTCACAGCTCCATGGTTTCAACATCTCCATGGATATATGTACAGCCAGAAACAGCTACATTCACCTCCATATATTAATTGCATGAGTGAATCCTCGGCTGATGTTGACTTTACAGTCACAGCTAACTTCAAGTTCAATTAATATGTAGTTTGTGTTGTTTTAACATCAGACCATATGCTCTAGTTTCCTTCTAGGCACACAGGGGTTACTCATACTAAAGGTAAGTGAGTATAAATTAAAGAACCAAAGTGACCAGAATGAGGAAAGGGCATATGCCAGGTCTAGCAAACTCCTTAATGTTATCCTTTAAAGTAGAGGACACTATCTTGTGTACTGTATAATGCTTTAAGAATTCATCTCTGAACTGTGCATAACCCTGCAAATTGACTGAAAGTATCTCGCTGCTACTGATGAATCTCCGATTAAACCACAAGAGCAGAAACAGGTCTACCTGTAGCTTGGTCCAAATTCCAAAAAGCTGGCAGAGCGTTGAGAGAGAAAAAAGGCCATAATCTCAGAATTTCCGATAAGCTAAGACAGCTGGGTTGACCCACATACAGTAATGTCAAATAATGACGGTCACCTACTCCAAACTTCATTTTTACAGTACAAAGCGAATGCAGTTATATACTGTACACAAACAATTAACAGTTTTAAATCCTGAGATGGTGAATCAATGTTTTGACATCATGGAAATTAGATGGAAATAAATCACATTTATCAGGTCAGAGGAGGGTTCATATGCATTATATGACTCCTACTCCATCTGATGACGTACTCGTGATCTGATCCTTCCAACGTACTGACTTCTGATCATGATATTACATATATGTGTGCATTCAAATAGGGATTTAAGCCTGTGACCTGATATTAACACACTCGTCATGAATATAGAAATGACCAACTGTTAAATTTGTTTAAGGTGGTGAATTTAGGCAGAAAGTCTTGATATTTTATCACCATAGCTTTAATGTATTTTTCTATCCTATTATAAGTTTTATGGTATATACCTTTTAGGCGATATTATTGTACTATTTGCTTTTGAATGTTTCCTGTATTTTTAATGTTTCCTGTATATTAATTGTTTCAATTCCTGTAAAGTGCTTCGAGCAGCGTTGCTGATGAACGCGCTATATAAGTACTATTTTATTACTATTTTATTATTTTCTAATTCAAGAAAAAGGAACATCTGGGTACTACAGTATGGTAACGTTTCTATAGCTATTGCAGTTTTCAAGATATAAATATCTGGTATACTCCTTTAAGGCTTCAGAGACGAGATGACCCTCTGTGTAGGCCTTAGTGTTAATAACGTGTAACCCAGATCATTTTACAAATTCTAAACACTTTAACCAAGGCATCATCTTCTTTTCACTTCATAATTTTAACTTACATATGTCCCTTGGATTATTATACACATTCAACACCATCCGTCCTTGACATGTTTATATTACCCTTTTGCAAAACGTGTCATTCGAGCTGGCCATAAAAGTATTATGTTTTCCTATTTGAGTTTTGTGTTGCATCTGAGGAACTACCCTAAATGAACCATGTATTAAGTCTCAATAGTAGTACAGTCAATTTCAGTTAATGACCTTCCCTTAATTGTGTAAAAAGGTAATTTCTCACAAGTAGAAAAATGTTATAGAAATCCAACCTGACCTGATAGCAGTATGTTTTGACCGTCTACAACCCATCAAAATTCATTCTGTGCCAAAAGTCATCCTTGTTTATCATATTTATGATTTTTAATGATTTAATAAAAAACAGATAGCAGAATCATCTACCTTCCTTTCCTTTGTATATAATTATAAGAAGCCCTGCCCTATATTAAATGATTATACAGACAATGTTTTAATACTATTCACAGGTCTACAACTTATCAAAACTCATTCTGTGCCAAACGTCATCCTTGATTATCATATTTATGATTTATTATGATTTAAAAAACAAAACAGATAGCAGAATCACCTGCCTTCCTTTCCTTTATATTTAGTTATAAGAACCCCTGACCTATATTAAATGAATATACAAACAATATATTAATACTTTTTACAAGGTCTACAACCAATCAAAATTCATTCTGTGCCAAAAGTCATCCTTGTTTATCATATTTATGATTTTTAATGATTTAATAAAAAACAGATAGCAGAATCATCTACCTTCCTTTCCTTTGTATATAATTATAAGAAGCCCTGCCCTATATTAAATGATTATACAGACAATGTTTTAATACTATTCACAGGTCTACAACTTATCAAAACTCATTCTGTGCCAAACGTCATCCTTGATTATCATATTTATGATTTATTATGATTTAAAAAACAAAACAGATAGCAGAATCACCTGCCTTCCTTTCCTTTATATTTAGTTATAAGAACCCCTGACCTATATTAAATGAATATACAAACAATATATTAATACTTTTTACAAGGTCTACAACCAATCAAAATTCATTCTGTGCCAAAAGTCATCCTTCATTATCATATTTATGATTTATTATGATTTAAAAGAAATACCGGTTGGCAGAATTAACCTGCCTTCCTTTCCTTTATATATAATTATAAGAAGCCCTGAACTATATTAAATGAATATACAAACAATATATTAATACTTTTTACAAGGTCTACAACCAATCAAAATTCATTCTGTGCCAAAAGTCATCCTTCATTATCATATTTATGATTTATTATGATTTAAAAGAAATACCGGTTGGCAGAATTAACCTGCCTTCCTTTCCTTTATATATAATTATAAGAAGCCCTGAACTATATTAAATGAATATACAAACAATATATTAATACTTTTTACAAGGTCTACAACTTATCAAAATTCATTCTGTGCCAAACGTCATCCTTGATTATCATATTTATGATTTATTATGATTTAAAAAACAAAACAGATAAAGGAATCTCCTGCCTTCCTTCCTTTAAATGAAGTTATAAGAAGCCCTGCCCTATATTAAATGATTATACAGACAATGTTTTAATACTATTCACAAGGTCTACAACTTACCAAAACTCATTCTGTGCCAAACGTCATCCTTGATTATCATATTTATGATTTATTATGATTTAAAAGAAATACCGGTTGGCAGAATTAACCTGCCTTCCTTTCCTTTATATATAATTATAAGAAGCCCTGCCCTATATTAAATGATTATACAAACAATATATTAATACTTTTTACAAGGTCTACAACCAATCAAAATTCATTCTGTGCCAAAAGTCATCCTTGATTATCATATTTATGATTTATTATGATTTAAAAAGCAAAACAGATAGAAGAATCACCTGCCTTCCCTTCCTTTAAATGAAGTTATCAGAACCCCTGACCTATATTGAATGAATATTAATTATAAAACTTTAATACCTTTCACAATAACAACTATACATGCTTCACATTGCCAAAACAGGAAATATTTCAAGCAATCTACCAGGAAAGGTCAATTATGGTATGCACAACAAAATCACACCTCCAAAATGTAAAAGCATTTCAAATTTAATATAAAGTTCAAAACAACAAAATGTTGTGGCAGGAAAGCACACGTACCAAACATTATTGTTTTTTTTGTTTCGTAGGAATTTGCTTCGATTTATGCACTCTAATAAACTCTATTTGCCCTAATGCCTTTTACAGTTGATCTCCTCCTAGTGTCAGCTTAAGAAAAGTATGTCTCTGAATGATTCAATATGAAAACATTTTTATATAAACATTATATATATATATATATATATATATATATATATATATATATATATATATATATATATATATAAGGAACTCTTACCTTCTTCGTCGAGAAGGATGTTGTCGGGTTTAATGTCCCTGAAAAAAGAGAAAAAGACAACACAAAGAAACAAATATAAATATGATGCAATTTCACATTATCATCACAGATCAGTATTTCATAATTAATGAAAGATGTTGGTGAAAACATGAAACATAAAAGCACGCATGGTGCACCAGAGGATAAGTATGCAATAGTTTACAAGGAGGCAAGTACCTGAGCATGCAGTAATTCAAGAATTTGTCACTAAGTGATTATCAATCAATAATTCATATCATAAAAGTCTCTCACATAGATCGGGGGGGGGGGTGGGGGGGGAAATTGTTTCAGTAATGACACATGAATTCAAAGACCTTTGACCTCCTATTCCTACACATTGGAATTCGTTTCGGATAATAAGCAGGCTAACAGCTTATAAAGAAGACAACAGTTTCAAAGAAATGTTAAACATCAACATCAAATTATCCCTCGTGAGCAATTTTTATCCTCTTGATAATTTCATGGACTTTTTATGATCCCGATGGTGAAATCAAACTTGCCAGAAGAAACGATCCTAAATCAGAAAATTATGGGTCAAAGGGTAAAATGCATCCACACAATCAGCCTTTGGCCTTAATGAGTGTGTGTTTGTGTACAAATTATTCACAGCTAGTCTAGTCTTCCCATATTTATACAGCTCATGCCCTGCTCATTACTACGCCCTGTTGAAGGAATATTAGTTTCACCTAGCTATTACTGTTAAAGATTTATAATGATGTTTGCTCAGGTGTAGATCACTAAAATCATTCATTTCATTGCCTATCTCACACTTCTAACTTTTCAGCTCATATAAAAGAAAAATCCAGTTCAGACGAACTTCATAAATAACATATTGCAAATACAATTGCTATTCAACGACAAGATAAACATGTCATCATGATTTATGGGTGGAAAAAAAGGACCCACTTTGCCTCGACAAAAAACAATGAGAAAGTTGAAGGTCCAATTTATTTAGTACTTAGTAGATATATATATATATATATTTACATAATAATATACATATATAAATAGCGCACTTCGCATTAACATCGAGTATAACTGGAACGCTGCGCGTGAATCATCCACCATCTGTAAACATGTTACAATTTAGCAGATGCAGTACCCAGAAAATAATGGCTTATAATAGGATGAAGGAGTGGGAAGTAGGAGAAGGAAGGAGAGAGTAGCATGGAATTACAGGAGAGAAGTAGTGGTGAGAGGCAGGGCAAGACATGTCTGTCGATGCACAAAGAGATCTTCATAACTATGACAGTCTGATTGAGAATAAAACCTGTTCATATTCACAAAATATTACTTCCCTTTCCTTCCCTCCTTTTCCCTTCCCTTCTCTCTCCTCCCATTCTCTCCCTTCCCTCCCTTCCTTTTCTCTCCTCCCATTCTCCCCATTCCTCTCAATCCCACAGAGAGAGTTTTCTCTTTGCATAGCTTAATTAGAAGGATTTCAGTGTTTTATGTCTTCTCCAACTGGAAAAAGGGAGAGGGGGGGACTAAGGGGGTGGTGTTGGATAAGAAGGGGTCCCAAATTTGTATTAAAAAAAAGATGTAACTTAACAGTGCTGTATGATGGGAAAACATTTATATTACTAAGTTGCACTACACATGCCCCCTCTGCCCCTCAGAGTTTATGACATCCCCCACCCCAGATTGAATCCTAGATCCACTGGTTTGAGTATGGACCATCATGCACAAACGAACATGGGGCAATGTTCTATATAAACTGCTCTGGCGACATGCTTCTGAAATCTATCACATTTACAATCATCACATTTACATTTACTTTGGCCAAAGAAAGTTAACTGAACCCAAATTCAACTTTTATATCAGCAAGTACACAATTAAGGTCAGGAACTGAAATTCTATAGTTTGTTATTCCCTGACCCTTTTGTCTTTTATTACGACTATCATTATTATTATTATGATTATTTTTTTTGGCCTCCTTCTTTCTTTTGACATAAATTCATCCAATTTTATTGTAATAATCCACCGAGAAATGACACCGGATACGAAAAGGACAGGTATAATCCACAGGAAATTACACGGCAGAAAAAGAGAGCGTCTATAAGAATCTTGACTTTTTTGCATGAGAAAATGATAGATAACACTTACTAAATATTACAAAACATCATATAAATATATAAATTGAGCATTCGGCTAGAAAACGAATGCTAATAATACTGCTCGGCAGCAGTCTTATGGTTGATTGTAAGCTGTAGGAGTAGAGTATCTAACCTCCAGATTGAATTGATTTTTAGATATATATATATCCTAGGTCAGTTTAGGAGATCGGTAACGGAGAGAAATCACAGGTTTGTTGCCTCTGCGTGGATTGATGAAATTTTAGAAGTATCATAAAAATGCAACGTATATTTCGAAGCTCATTTTTCAGGTGGGAGATTTCATCTGAACGATATTCTACAATATTCCAACGAAGAGATTTAATAGTGGACACTATTTTGTGTTTAAATTGTATCGATCGAGAACAGACTGAACTGTCAGATCAATACGAGATGTGAGTCCTTTGTTTTAGTTTCAGGGGACACAATATATATATATATATATATATATATATATATATATATATATATATGACTATAGGGATCTTAGTAAAGGACAACTCTCTCATGAATATCATTTAATTTATAAGAAAAATCCTTGCTCCCATTTGGAAGCATCCTGGTTCATTAGTTGTAAGTCTGTGATGTCACATAATAAAATGAACGTGGGAAAAGGGTGTGAAAATCAGAGATTTACTAGGTTAAAGAAAAACATCATATTTTTCCAAAGAAAATGGGAAAGTGGCCTCTCTGGCATAGTGCCAATAGAAACAAAAATATTTTACTTTCTCTCTGGGTTTTTTATTTTTTTAATTATTATTATTATTATTTTTGTAATATTTTTTTTATCGGCACATATTTCAACAAGGTATTATAGACTGTTATCAATATTGACACTGAAACAAATGCTATCATTAATTAGGTCATAATCCTTAGAGCTTTATTATTTTGTAGATTTAGCGTATCTCCTCCATTGAAGATGATTATAGCCATGGTAATAATTACAGAATTAAAAAACTGGAACTTCATGCATGTACCTCGATGATGTCATATTTACACGTCATCGAGTCTTCAGCCTTACTTGTGTGTGAACTGTGATGTCGTCCCAAATGGAATAAGCTTTTTTTGTTTAGCTCTGTGGAGAAGTTATTTATGACAGAACTTTCTGTATCTTCATCCCATAGATCAATAATGATGGGTTGAGATTGTGTCTCAATTCATGCCTTCACCAGGACTCGAGTGTTTGGTTTTTATGCCGTTAAAGCTGATTTTTTTCAATTGATTTGTAATCAATATGATTTGATGTTATTCCATACTAAAATACCATAAAACATAGGTCATCGTAGCCAGATCATAGCCTGCATGTTTCAATTTGAAAAATGCAGCTCAAGTCCCATATTCTTTTTTTCCCTTCTGATTTGCAGTTTACATGTGTTTAATAGGCAACCAACAATCTATGGGGGTTATAACAATAAAAATTGATTCCAGAAAACCTTTTCACAAACAATTGTCACAAATTGTGAATTAACATGGGTCAAAATCAAATGGTTTCTTTCCATTAAGAGTGATGTTAAAGCTGGTGGCTTTAGGGAAACTTCTGATGTCACTCACCACTACACAGACAGCATTCACAGAGAAGCAAACCAACAGTAACTTTAATATTATGTGGTGCTGCTGAAAGCAAATCTATCAAAAGTTTAAAACGAAAAAAGAACATATTTTGTTGGAAAATCTCACATGCTTTCATTTTGATTTATATATAAGGCTGAAAATTTGGAAATAATTCTCCATAAGACATCAGGAGACCACAAGTTTTCAAGTATCAACTCAAGACTTGCCCATCCATTTTTTCAAAGATCAGAAAACTTGACAACTGTATGTTAAATTCTCTGCTTGCTGACTATTACCCTTTCAAACTAGTGGAAAATTTCACAAATCCAAGGTCAGAGACTGCTTTGTTTATACTTAGAGATTGTCCTTGTAAGCACAGCTAGATTAGGTGAATTACCAATCAGGCATTCAAACAGAGCTCTTTAAATGTCCATCCACCAGAGGTTTTCGTGGTAACTGAAGTATTTACAAACCCATTAGGACATCCATCATTCCATCATCCTCATCGTTAACTATTTCCAGACATCTAGATGAAGATGTCAACACAGCTATGATGATAGCGATGGTTTACTCTGACATTCTCGTCCATGTGCCATTGATTTTCCTCTTTTTTTTTACATTTCATATTCTTTTCGACATCGGGGAGCTGAGTCTTCAAGCTCAATATTCACTTATCTAATACAAATGGGTAGCATAGTCATTTCAGACCCTGGTATTCAAAGTGGGCATCGTCACGACCTTTTCGAGGGGTCACCAAAGAATTTGTTTTTAAGTGTCACATTAAATTTTGGAAAAAGTGGAAAAAATGATGAGCATAAATTATTTCAAAAGGTGCAAATTATACAACTCTGTTTTGCAACTAAGCACCCTTAAGGAAAACTTCTTGAAGTGGGTACTTCATCCCTGTAGGGTTTACCCCTTTCCTAGGACATTAGATCTACCACTGGAGAGTCGCCATGACGATAAAGCTGAAAACAGGGGTCACCATTGCAAAAAAGGTTGGAATTTCAGGGACAATATCAGGTGAACCTAGCTTCCAAACGGCATTGAAAGAGCTATAAAGAGTGAGGGACAAAGACATGTTTCTTATGTTAGGGAATTTCCCTGTTTTTGTTTGTGTTTATTTTTTTATTTTACACACTAAACTAATCCTTTCCTACTAAAAATGCCTTAAGAATCAGAACCTCGTAATTATGAAGGACAATTTTTTGCAACGATCGAATAAGTATGATGGTCATAAATTTGAGGTTTCCTCATCTGCTCTGAGTGAAAGCCTCATATTTTCCTTAGAGCAGAAAACTTTAATACTAAAGATTTTGAACTTTTCAGTTTGTTGCCATGGAGAGGAGTGGGTACAAGAATGAAATATCCATGACCATTAATTTTTCATCAGGGTTACCCATGACTATTCTTAATGGCTTTTAAATATCCCTCAGATAATGGTTCAAAGGTCTTAATCTTTCTTAAAATTTCTCTTCTACAAGATTTTGAACTTTTCAGTTTGTTGCCAGTGAGGAGTGGGTATAAGAATGAAATATCCATGACCATTAATTTTTCATCAGGGTTACCCATGACTATTCTTAATGGCTTTTAAATATCCCTCAGATAATGGTTCAAAGGTCTTAATCTTTCTTAATATTTCTCTTCTACAAGATTTTGAACTTTTCAGTTTGTTGCCAGTGAGGAGTGGGTATAAGAATGAAATATCAATGACCATTAATTTTTCATCAGTCTTACCCATGACTACTCTTAATGGCTTTTAAATATCCCTCAGATAATGGTTCAAAGGTCTTAATCTTTCTTAAATTTCTCTTCTTTTTTATTCATAGACTGATGAAAGATCTGGCTAGTGGAACAAAATAATTAAGTTAACAAGAATAAACACTCAGTTTTCATAGTAATGTTGGTACACGTTTACCCTAATTTAATCCACTAAATTTATTACAAAAAGTGTCTTAAAACCCAACTCGACTTCTATTATAATATAGATATATTTTGAAGAGCAAAGTACACACAGAGCAAAAAAATAAATCCTCTCTAATTTTATGCTATTTTACTCTGGTTTAAAATGCATGGCAGACAATGCTGTGTGATATTAAGATACTTTTAGAAACAATTTGTCCTTGGCAAGGACGAATATTTGTTTCGAACAAATAAAGTAAATTGCAAGCTACTTATATCAACATACAGATATATAACAGGTTTGCAAGGTATCACTGTATGCACATGGGAATTGTAATGTCGAACTTTACAACTGTACTCCTACAAAATATACACTAATTCTTTATAATATATTGAGCAAAATATTTATATAAAAATCCTCTCACGATGTCAATGTTATTTTACTCTGGTATAAAATGGCAAGCAATTAATGTTGTGTGAACAATTAGTCCATTGGCATATTAAGGACAAGATGTATATATTTCAACAATATTAAATTGCAAGCTAATTATATCAACATTCCTATTAGCTGACTTATATTGTATATTATAATGTGTACTTTAGTATTTGCATTCCTGAAAAAATGAGCAAACGTCTTGAAATATATTGTACAAAATACACAAAAGCCCCCCGAAAAATAATCATCATCCTCTCTGATTTGAATGTTATTTAACTCTGGTTCAAATTGACAAGATATGCTGTGTGACATGAAGAGATGTTTATTTATATCAATGTACAGATTTATTAGCTATTATTTTAGATTGAACAACGAAATTATATTGTCTCCATACTGAATTCATAAAAATATAAACTAATCATTGAAATATTGAGCAATATACAGAAAGCAGAAAATCTGTGATATTCTTATTTTTTTTTATTTTCTTTACTTTGGTTTAATATGTGGTTAACTTTGACCTAATTTGCACATATTTTAAGGCACAATGCTGTGTGACAACCTGAGGCCATTTATCGATTGACAAGGACAACATAAATTTTGGAAATTGCCAGCTATTTATACCAACATGGACACATATTTATAACTGATCAGGGTAAGCAATATTCGTGACATTTTATTGTGTAATTAATGTATATAGACTAATATCCTATAATCCTGAAAATATGAAAATAATTCCGAAAATATCTGGAGCAGAAATTTCACTAAGATTTTATTTATTTATTTGTAACACTTAATTTGATCAAAATAGGTCTCATTTGCATAGATTAAAAGTAACGCTTTGTCATACAATCAAGATGCTTTTTGAACCAAGGAAGATTTTCTACCGATAGCAAGGATGCAGGATTTACATACAAATGCATAGCATTTGTATTGCATGTGTATTGACATGTGTATTGCATGTGTATTGACATGTAAGGATGTATGTAACGCAGCTATTGAAAGCAATCATTCTCACTTCGGAGTTGCAATGATCGCAGATACTACAATAACAGACAGCAAACCATGAGTGGGAGTATTGTTAGCATTAATTCTTGCGGGGCATTTCAGTAACAACTAATGACTAATGATTAAAACAATGATTAAACCAATTAACACAAAGGAAATCTAGAGGAATTAGTCTCTGCTCGGGCTAATTTGATACCCAAGCACTGGTTCAATCTCTGATAACCTTTTGCCATGATCACTTTCACTTTTGATATCTCACAAACTGAACTACATTTTCTCCCGATCGTTTGCGGAAGTTGTTCTTAACGAGCGGTTCTATGAGTTTATAGAGATGACAGATGGGACCTGTCTCCGTATTTTTTTTACGATTCTCCTGCTTTTGTTGTGTCACGTACGACGGACAGCCTCATTGATTTATTATTTGGCAAAAACTTTTCAACTTCACGACCTTGGTTAAATGTCAAGAGGAGGATGACCGGGTTTGACTGACTAGGGGGGGGGGGGGGAGACTACACAAAGTTAGAAATTCAGCTTTTCATATCTTGCCATAAATTGTATCTTTAAGAATGAATTGATATAAAAAACAATTTGCAACACCTCATTTTGATGGATAATCTTTCGGATATTTTTAAATAAATAAAGTGCAAGACAAAATCTCGGTTCTGGAGATGTTTTGAAAAGCTGGCAATGAATTCTAAACGGAAGGCATTCGATACCTTTCCTTGTGCAAAATACACCTAACTTTCTGAGAGAATTGCTCACTTAAGCGGAACGTGGAAACACCACTGCCGGCTAGGCTTTTACCAAAACAATCTTAATTCTGAGTCAATCCCATAACGAGATTTGACTTGCGTGATTTAATGGTGCAAGACTCAGAGAATAAATATCACGATCCATTTCAATAAATTCAAAGATGACCCCAAAAAGAAGTGAAATAGGAATGACAGCAAAGGTCAACAATTCAATGTTTTGCTGAAAAGTATTAACTGAGCTCTATAAAGTGATACTTTTGCCCTGATTTTGTTAAATTATTAAAGTGATACTTTTGCACTGA
This sequence comes from Apostichopus japonicus, assembly GCF_037975245.1. NCBI lineage: Eukaryota > Metazoa > Echinodermata > Holothuroidea > Aspidochirotida > Stichopodidae > Apostichopus > Apostichopus japonicus. Next base: position 4,210,211 of record NC_092565.1, read on the forward strand.
TTTAGTTCAATTTTCGACACCACCCGATACCGAAATCCTTAATAATACAGGTCGATTTGTTAACAAGTCACAATTTTTCTTCAAATAACGATGGAAATATGACAGAAACTTTGAATCCTTCCAATATGTGCTCACAATTAATGTTCTGTACACAAATGTGTCAAGGATATAAAAACTAATAATCTCTTTTTTTTTCTTGTTTAGAATTAAAAATAATCATCACATCATTCAAACTTTGTTGCTACTTAATCCAAGACTTTTAAAACTTATACGGATGTTACAAATTAGGTTCATAACTTCATTTGTAAACAATAGGACATATTGAAATATGTTGCTTAATCCAAGACTTTTAAAACTTAGTTCGCAGTTACAAATTAGGTTTATAACTTCATTTGTAAACAATAGGAGATATTGAAATATGTTGCTAACATAAGTTTTACATAAAAAACAAAAATCTAATTTTGGTGCAAATTCCACGTCCTAATTTAATGTCGTTCCATTAACTGTCTCCCGCTTCTCGACACGGATTTGATACGAATCCACCAATCGTCACGACCGAATAAATTCCAAACCTAGAATTACAAAATGCTACAAGATTATTAGATTTCTACCACTTTATCCAATTTGTTCCATATCCTTTTTTAACATTCAGGAACAGAACGTGGACACCAAAAAAAGGCCTCCGGCAAGATTCGCTAATACAATTCTGTGAAACACAAGTCAAATGTTACCATCCTCACGTAAGAGGTACACGGCTACATTCAGAGATGGCAATTACATTTCACACTGACACACTATCCTGGGTTTTTTCCCTGCAACTTCTGTTGATTTTTTTTTTATCCGGCCCCAGTATTCTCAATATTTATAGCTGGTGATATGTGGTTTGTTTTATTTTAAATTATTTATAATTCATTCTTTTGTGTCATCTAAATATTCACCTGTGTATGATAGCTACCCCCATCTCTAAGTAGTCTAAATTAAGCCAAGGCAAAATTTCACTCACACATACATGTATAACTTGAATCTTCACTCATTTAATTGCTGTATTTGGTACTTCAATTCCTCCTCCTCCTCCACCCTCCCCCCACCACCCCGGGAGGAGTAGGTCGATATTATTGAGCTATCAATTACATCTCAACCTACTCATTCAACACCTTTTTTGTCTTCTCAAATTTTGTTGAACATATGTTTTTCTTCCCTTCTTCTCATTTTTAATTTTTCCCTGATGATAGTTGTATTTGTTGTGATTTGATATTCATTTTGTCTCTTTTTCATCTAAGTACTCACCTATGTATGATACATTCCATCTGTAAGTAGTCTAACGCCAAGGCAATTTCACACATGTATAACTTGATCCTCTCCGCGTCAAACTTCACTCCCTGTTGTATGTGGTACCTCAAGTCCCCTCCGAGGAGTAGGTCGACTACCTACCGATGACAAAATACGAGAGGGAGAGAGAGAAAGCAAAAATGAGAACGATTACAAAGATTGCAGTGAGCTGCCGAGCTAGCTACCTAGGTGTCTTGTTCACCACTTGTTACAATTTCTAAACCCACAGGGTGTTTGGGTTAATCGTCCGAAAACATGATGCGGTGGAGAAAAAATCGGCTGCGACAACTTATTCCTCTGAGGCTATGTATTATACTTTTGCTATATTTAATAGCCAGATGAAGAAGTTTAAGTATATTGTGGTACCTGGAACCTTCATCTTAAAATATATGTAAACTATTTACAAAAACTATAAAGAGACCATTTACCTTAAAAACTATCAATTTCAATAATATCTGAGCGCGACATATTTTGACCCAAAAAAAAAAAAAAAAAACTATCGGGAAGACACTCTGAAAGCTGACGCTATAAGACAAAAGAGTAATTTTAATCAGCACATTGCATCATTAAATGTCACTGGATAATAAAATGAGTCATTACTTCCAGCTCATATGACTGAGAGCCTGCCTGCAGTTAAGTTACGAAGCGTCTCACAACTGCATGAGGACGAAGGGGTCTGTTTAATCATATAAAGGTCACCAAACCACAAGTAATGTACTCAATTCTGGCTGGTTAGACCCGATGATACAAATCCATTAATTGTCTTCACAGCTGATATATTAAAAATTAATTAAAAGTAGGCTAAGCTGGATTTAATCATTTTGCAGCAATTAGTAGTGCAGGGTGGATTTAGCTTATATATGTAGATCTATAAATATATATATATATATATATATATATATATATATATATATATACATATATACATATATACATATATACATACATACATATATATATACATATATATATATATATATATATATATATATATATATATATATATATATATATATATATATATATATATATATATATATATATATATATATATATATATATATATATATATATATATAAAAGAAAGACACTTTTTGTCAAACTAAATGTGAAATCTGTACAGTTTTTTTAGACGGTCATTAAAAAGTGTTGGTAAACAAAGACTCCCTCCTTTTCTCTGCCGCCATCATTCTGTACCCCTGCAATACCCCTGTGGTACCCCTGCTGTAACCCGGTTGTTCACCTGCCATATCATTTCTACTCCCTTCACTACAGTACTGCTATAGTATACCACAAGTCACCTATTATAACTTTAATAGGAAATCAACAAAAATGGTTCTGTGTAATTATTCTGTGTAATTATTATATAGTTCAACATATATAAATATTGTATTCAGATAAGTTTGACAAGAAAAGTTTTGAAGAAGAATGTTGATAAGACAATTTTGACAAGAGAGAGAGAAGCATTTCTAAGGTCTATGATAAAGCATATTACTTGGAACAAGTCTGATGCATTTGATGTTAGAATTAAAAACAAAAGATGCCAAACAGGGATCAGGTAGATCTTTAAAAATGTTATGTAATTCTGTCTCAAGATGAATAGAGGAGGCTCTTCATCTTTACTGCATCTCCTCCTCAATACTCCGGTTGAGCAGTTCAAGGCTAAGTGCATCTTTAATTTATTCATCTCCAGAAGATGAACATTTCAAATTCATCACATGCAGTGTTTCTCCATGTAATCATAAAATTAGGCTATTTTCTAAATTAGCCTAAAGTCTCAAAATCCTTGTCGTTTCTCTCTCTCTCTCTCGCTGTACTTTACATATATTAAGGATCTCTTGCGAAGTCTTTTACGATACGTAGCCAGATGTTTTACGGATCTATACGAGAGCTTGATTGTGATAACGGTAGAATGAAATATTCATGCATCTGAATTATCCGTAGAGTCCTGAAATACTTGGTTTCGAAAATTCTCTCATCATATCATATCTCCTGCTGATGACTATAAAGAAGAATTTTCAAAAGCATCTAAGGGGTTTTCCTTGCGTAATTTGTGTTTCCTTGTGTAATTTTTTTATAAGATGATCAAGTAGCATTGGAATCTATATTTAGTGATAATTACAATGGTAATTAGCTAAATCAAATGTCAACTTTAAGCAAGAAGTGGCACTCCTGAAAACTATGGTATTAAGTTTTAACTGACTCCAAAGTTTACATCTTCTGCTGATTGTCGTTGTGAAAAATTTTAGAAGTAATTCTCAAATTGTCATATCAACATTGCCAGTCTTCTGGAAACGATTCTTAATGTGGCAGACAACATGCGACTCATTAAATGTCAAACCCCAGCATCTTTGCTTCTATATATGTTTTTTTAAACTTTTCTCTTAAGGAAATATTTCCATCAAAAAATGTTGATCAAATGTAGCTCACCTAAACAAGCTAATAACAATTTATCACCATTAGCCGCCCACTTCTAGGCTCAACACCCCCACCACTTTCTCATTCTTCCAAATCTATTGTTTTGACAGCTTACCACTGCAATTCTAATGCAAATTTCAGCTGCCGAATTCTGTTTTGGATTTCGAGATAAAAAATCAACAGTATCGCAAAGTTAAAACAATCCCTATTTTCAGGACAAAATATACAACCAGGATGTGGTTTTTAACCCATTGTTTTGGAGACACGTTGTCAAAACAAACGTTTGAAACAAAGATTTTCTTAACGATACTGTTGATCTCCTAACATATACATCCCTCCTCTTTGTGTGTGTGTGTGTATGTTTAGATTTTCAAGTTAAGTGCTAAGTTGTATCTTTTACCTCTTCAAGGGCCTAATTTTATTGCTATACTTCCTCCGATGTTGTGGTTTAAAAAGAATGAAATCTTATTGTGTCAACATTTAACATTTCTGCTGAATCAACATTATATGCATTTAGTGTCAACAGTAAATGCACATTCCGTTATAAAAACCCATTACATGTTATTTATAATTCCATGCTTCTTAGAATTTTTGCAGGGAAATTGTAAATTACTTTTGGGTCGGGAAATGCGAACCTCTTTTGAAAATGACAGTTAAAGGTTTAACTGTGTTGCCTATGGTTGTTACCATGGCGATGGCATTTGAGTGCGGATGAATGAGAGAGTGATGTGAGTTGATTTAATGTCCAAAGAACTGGATCAGATAATGATGTTGATGAGAGGCTTGTTCATCAGTGTACATTAATAGTGACGACACTAACAATATGCTATGAATGCTTTGTGTAATAAGTACATTAATAGTGATGACACTAACATTATCCTATAAATGATATGTGTGATAAGTACATTAATGGTGATGACACTAACATTATGCTATGAATGCTATGTGTGATAAGTACATTAATAGTGATGACACTAACATTATGCTAATAATGCTATGTGTAATAAGTACATTCAAAGTGACGACACTAACATTATGCTATGAAGGCTATGTGTGATAAGTACATTAATAGTGATGACACTAACATTATGAAATGAACACTATGTGTGATAAGTACATTAATAGTGATGACACTATCATTATGCTATGAATGCTATGTGTGATAAGTACATTAATAGTGACGACACTAACATTATGCTAATAATGCTATGTGTAATAAGTACATTCAAAGTGACGACACTAAAATTATGCTATGAATGCTATGTGTGATAAGCACATTAATAGTGACGACACTATCGTTATGCTGTGAATGTTATGTGTGATAAGTACATACATGGTGACGACACAAACATTATGCTATGAATGCTATGGGTAATAACAATTTATACTATGTGACAAGTAAGTGTTGTACACTTATATGGGCCCACCCATTCCAAACACAAACACAAAATTCATAAACATGTCGAGGGCGCACGGCGTTGAAAGGTTACCAGTTCATTCTAGGCATGGTAAAACAAGATTGCTAAGGTTGTGAGGAGACAGGTAAGCAAGGAGCGTAGTAAATATGATAAATTTATACTGTCTTATAAAGTATTTAAGCTTCCTTGCCTTAATTTGTCTTCTTTCTTTTTTTTTCCTTCCTCTTTTAACTTTTTTAATATTTGCTGATAATAACCAGTCTTACAGGGCTTATGTTACATACAGAAGTGAGAAGTCATACCCATTCATTGATTGATGAATGTACCATGGGTGTTGAAGCTCTTAATGGTTACTGGCAGAAAATTGCCAGTGCCTTTTTGTTCTAATACAGGGCGAATATGATCAAATCTACTGGCATTTTAGGCACTAAATAGCCAGTAAATTGCATTATGTGTAGAAAGACAGAATAAAAATTTCACCAGGTAGACTCCAATTAACTAAAGACAATAAAAATACAGTTCATCGTGGTGATCTATTAGATGTTTCTGTATAGTGGTAAATCTGCTCAGGGCCTAAAATTCACAAGTTTTGTCACATAATTACTTAAAAGAAGAAGAAAAATGTCAGTGCGTAAAATCATCTACTGGCTAAAATCAAATTGAATAATTAATATTATTTTCCTTTGCATTTCAATGTTTGACACTGGAATAATATAATCTCAGTCAGTATTGAGGGCATTTCAATTGCCCATTTAAATCATTCATGTAGTTCTTTAATCTCACTGCTTTATATCGGTCAACAGTTTCGCTCCCAAAAATGCTAGAATATTTAAACCAGCGAGCCCAGAGGGCCTTTTGATTTCTTGCAATAAAACATTTTCATGCAATTTCCTGATTGACGTAGATCACCAGTGAGGTACAGTTTGTCCCAGAACATAGAATGAGAAGGTCAGAGAGTTTCGGCTTCCTTGACCATGAAAGACACGAGTAGTTACCCTTTTGCAACACTTTAGACGGCCTCAGTGACAGGTTACCATACCGGTCAATGACCATCATTCTAACTCTAGCTACTGTATCACCCCAAAGTGTCTTTTCAAATCTACTTTTTCTGGTTCCCATAGAAACAACCTTTAATGTTCACCTGTTTTCTAATGTCTCAGAGTATCTGCAAACCCAATAAGTGTCCTACATTTGTTTTGCTTTGGGAGGTTTTTGGATGGGTTTTAATCATTCCAGCCTAGGTAAAAAATTGTTCCTGTCTTAGGACCTTTACATTTAATTTATAGACTGCGAGCTCTGTGTTGAATCCCACACTCGAGGTCCGATTTGTATTTTAAACGCAGATCAGATCCCAAAGATTTCAACCCTGCAATAGACTAGGATGGAGGGAGGGCGGTCATACCACCTCATTCAAGCTTGAAATTTGCAAACGCAACTCGGAGACGACTCAGGATCACCTGTGGTGACCTTTGACTTTTGCCTGCATACTTTGTTACGCACATATTTTCACACCGTATTTGTAGTGTATTTACAGCAGTGCTGCACAACACACGGCTTTATGGTTTCGCGTCTTTTCTGCTGGTGAACAAAACCTCAATTTTCCTATTCGGTGATCTTAAGCAGAGGGTCTGATGCTGAACATAAGGTCTGATATAAACGTGCTGAGGTTTCGTAGAAAAGAGAGGAAAGTAGGGAAAAGGAGGATGGCATGGAGAGAAATAATGGGATAGGAAAGGGAAGGGAATTAAGAAAGACCAAGAGAAGGCGAGAGGGAAGGGGAGGAGGAAGAGGATGGCAGTTTATCTCGTTTTGATTCCGACAACTGAATGCAGGCCGGGTCTGCTCTGTAATATAAACAAGACTTCAGCTAATCGGGCTCTGCCTCACCAAGTTCAGCCAGGTCAGATTTCCCATAATTTGTCATAAAATGTTAAAAACAAGAAAAAAATATTCCAGATAAAGCTGAACATTGTCACAATCTGAATTTCATTTTGTGAATAAGCCAAGAAGTGTGGGAGTCTATAATTAGTTTGATAGAATATATAAATATTGCTGTGAGTAATACCAGAAAATTGGATTGAAATTGTACCCATTTTTTCCCCACCAGTTGGCAATCAAACACAAAGAGCTGCAGTGTTTCTATTTTACAAATGTTTTAATCTTTTTCTTCCTAAATATAAATATAAATATTTCAGTTCCTCTTGTCATATTAACTATTAAACAGATAAAGGGGATCATTTTTTTTGGGGGGGGGGAAGGTTTCTTGAAGTTATGCCTGGCAGCTACTTCTACTTTGACAACCCCTCTTGCAATCATTACAAAAATGCCAGAAACTTACTCCTCTTTACTATCAAAACAGCTCTCAAACTATACCAAAAGCAAACCTAAAGGTGACATTTTTATTCGCAAGTTAATTTGTTCCGTATCCTTGAAACATTATCTAACCGGGTAAACATATCCACTCCTTGAGTCTACTAAACTATACAGTGAACTTCACAAGTTCCAAAAAGAGAAAAATACATATATTTTGGCAAAGAAATGTATTAATTCTTTCTCCTCTATGACGGTCTCATCTGAACGCATTTTCCATCAGGAAATTGCTTGGAGCTCACAAATCTAACCAACACTGAAAGAACTGATAGGGGATATCATCTGCTAAAACAAACACTTTAATAATTTTTGACTTCATCAAAAGTTAATGACTGCATGCCTCATCCCGGGCATTGAACCACAGGTGTGAAAGTCGCTGATAGGAAAGATATGATTGGGGGGGGAGGAAAAGTCAATCCGTATACAAGAAAGTACACTGCGAAGACAACAAGAAATGATAACAGTGACCATGAAAAACACTATTAAAGCCAACAGCCACAAGGAACTTCACTTCAAATTTCTTTTAAGCCGGATATACCAAGACAAGCTGTGATATACACAATTTGGCATTAATAACGCATAGGCTGGAAGACAACTTTTGGGTTTTTCACAGGGTTAATTTGTTTTGGAAGGAATCTTTCGTCATACTCTGCGAGGAAGAAAGTTCGGTTCTTGACCTGGATGGTACCAATGTCAAGGTCCGTCTGGTTTCGGGGCAATTAATCAAAGGTACGATGTGATCTCAAATGACTCCAGATGAGTTTTTTGTTGTTTTAGACTTCTTCGCATGGATTGAGAGGGCTGACAACTAATCACACATGATGAAAGGAAAAGAAAAGCTAGGTGGGCAGAGAGGCATGGGGCGCGGGGGGTGGGGCGGAGGACGGGGAATGTACAGGTAAGTAATAAAAGGATCTGTTTCACCATTTCCCTAACCCTCCACCTCCCCTCCAAAGGCAACATGATCAAGAGTATACCCTAACACAACGCATATTAGGCACTTAAGATGGTCTGTCTAGAGCATGTTCCACAGGAATCATTGAACCACAAAAATGGATCACTTCTGAATAACAAAACATCCCATTCTATCACATAAGCATCGGGTAGATTTCAAATGGCTTGATACAGATATGTTCGCAATGTGTTTATTTCATTAAATATTCGTAATTAATAGCGTGCAGCTTACATTTCTATCATACTTAATGAGATCTGTGTACAAGGGAGAGTTGCTTCCTACATAACATTGCTGATCGAGGTTTGTAATCAAGTCGATTAATACACGTAATCGCAAGATCTTAATCATTGATTATGTAAACATGCCCATAAACATGTCCTCTTCATCCTGTAAGGGAAACCAAAGATTAACAAAGAATGGATGTTTTCTCCATCCCACTACGTGATCAGGGTTTGCAATCGAGTCGATTAGTACACGTAATGGACAGGATCGTATTAATCCATAACTATGCAGACATACCATAAACATGTCCTCCTCATCCTGGAAGGTAAACCAAAGATTAACCAAGAACGGATGTTCCAGCTGCTGTAGGATCTCTTGTTCTCTCAGGACGTTCCTCACCGCGTCTTTCTTGATGCACATCGACTTGTTCATGTATTTCATGGCAAACATCTTCTTCGTGTCTCGTTTCTGGACGATACAGACCTGCAGAGAACGATCAAAAGAAATGTAACTTTACAAAACTGCCTGCAGGATAAAGAGAGGCACACGGGGGGGCAGAATAGATGAGTCCCATTTTTACACCTGCTCGTTTACCCACCTCTGCTCCCTTCCTCCCTCCCTCCTCCTAACCCCTCTCTCCTACCCCCTCCCTCCCTTCCTCAAAGACTAATTATATACATAAAACAAAGGGTACTAACTTTTTAATGATGCAAAAGTTATCAAACCAAAGTAGCCAACCCCTCCATCCAGCGAGGGAAGATGGAAGAGAAGGAAAGGCAAAGAGAGAGAAGGAGAAATAGGAAGAAGACAAGAGGGGGAGGGGGGAGGGGAGAGAGGGCTTGAAAGGGGAAGAAAGTACTCAACTGAAGAAAGAAAGGGGATAGAACATCACAATCTTAATTACTCACACAAGGACGACAATGAGAATCGTATTAATTAAGTCAAAACGGTGTCAAAACGACAAGTTGCAGCAGGGCCAGCAAAAGACTCGCTCGATAAGCTACGATGATGAATCGATATCAAACGATAAGGGGATTACCTCTGCAGAGCTGCAGTTTCTACTGTGTAATACTAAAGAGCACAAGCGGCTGTCCTATACCACATCCTAACACATTCTTTGTACATGGTACCTACAGTAGGCTTATGGCATACTTCCTAAATTTAGTGCACACTGTAAACTGGGTTAAGCCAGAGTTAAGTCTTAATTTCCTTCCAGCACAGTTACATAATCTGTAAGCACTGTATTAATTCTGCATAATGCAATAAAGATATTAGCATAAAATAAGAGAAACTTCACCAAATAACTGGGAAAGTGAATGAACACTTTTTGGCACGTAAACAATTTGGTAAATGTCGCAGTTTAGCAAACACAGGAGTACTACCATGAAGCCTCTAAATTTGAAAAGGTTACCAGAATAATTTATGATGTCCGACTAAATTAGCTCCCCGAGGTGCCATCACCACGAATATCCCAGGCATTTGACGAGCAAATTTGTGGACTAGAATAAAGTAAGGTGATTTCTAAGGTTAGAAAATATCAATTCGAGATGATTTTTATCGATCCATGAAAAAAAGACCTCTGGAAATTACGTTAAAACAGAGTATTTTTACCTCTAAACATTACGTCCGAGCATGAAATGTATGTGTAAGCAAAAAGGGGCGTATGTACTCATCCAGCACCCTCACACAAGTTTTAAATATTTCCAGACCGAGATGTTACATCAATTGGTTACCTCAGCTGCAGTTTGATAAATTGTTACACAACATTTGTCATAACCCCAGTCGGAATCAATTTACAACATTTCTCTGTGAATCTTACGCCTTCCGAAACACATCAAAGAGACGGACGCACACTGTGGATTCACAGAATAACCCAAATTCTCTCGCTCTCTCTCTCTCTATTTCTCTTTTCTTTCTCCTTCAATCTCCATCTCGTCCTCTCTCTCTCTCTCTCTTTATTTAATCATTCCTTTTCGAATCCCCCCGGAAAAGAAGGAAGAGTTCCAACCTTGTGACAAAATTCCCCCGTCTTCGTCGATAACCGGTTGACGGCTTGGCTGGGAATCCGTAATGAAATTACACACAAAAAACCACCGGACAATTACTGGCAACTGTTGGAATGAACTTCAAATAAGAACTAAACACAGACCCTGTGACAATGACAATGTTAATTAGGGCAATATGTGGGTCTCGGGGGGGGGGGGAAGAAAAAACTGGGAAATGAAAAAAAAAATCCTGGGAGTTTAGCATTTCTAAAGTTGTTTCAGTTCTATCCTGAGGATGAAAGGTTTGAAAGATGTACTGCAATGTTCACAAGGTTTATTTGTAGTCTCCCATTTACAAGATTTACATGCACAAAGTCAGAAATTAATATTTATCCAGGGAAGAAGATTTGTCAAATTTTTGCTCGTTATTTCCACGATGGGATTTCACATGACCTGCAGGGTGTATCACTTTGACCTGACCTAAAATATCAGCCGGCGCTGAAAAATCGCACGCATCGCAGTTTGCTGAAGGCAAATTTGCCGGCGTGAAATTCAGTAAATATTTTCGACGGTACAAGCTATGAGGATACACTGAAACGTTCAGTATAATTTCAATCATTTGAAAGTTTTTCTTATTTTTCACTGGCTTCTCTCTATCCTAGCCCTCGTCCAACCCCCCCCCCCCATCCCATTTGTTGTGTCCTTTTGCATTGCTGCTGTTTTATTACTTGTTGTTGGTAGTTTCTATGAAGTTTTATGATAAAACACATGAGACAAATTTAAAGGGGTGGCCTTAGGCACAAAATTAATTTTGAATATTTGCAGACTGTTAAAACAAAAATACTGCTATTATAGTCTAGGTGGTCCTTTCTATATCACTGTTAATTTTTGAAAAAAATGACCTATTTTAAACATCTGAGGCTCAATATATAAAGTGGCTGAATTACTTAGTCTGACACAAAAAATAGTTCCTCAAATGCAATGTAGAAATCAATGGGAAAACATAAGACTTTCTATGGCCTCAATTGGCATACTTACAATGTGCAAATTTACAAAGAGAAATTTGTCAATTAAAGCACAAAATGAGGTTGAACATCTTCATCCAAGGATGCTATCGTTTACGAGAAGTCATTAAAATTCATATAAAGGTTGGATTAACATCGACATTTAGGCTTGAACTGGGGCACCTAGCTAACATCATCAATTTAAAAGAGCAAATGTGAATATTTTGAAAACCAGAATAACTATGGCAACATTACTCATATTTCTCCCCATGCATGCATAACATATGAAAACCTAAAACTCTGCTTAAATTCATGCTCTAACTGAATGCGCTAGAGGCAGTCAAGTTAGGAGTAGCTGTTGTTTACAGGAGTTTAGGTGTTACATATAATCTTATAAACCCACTGCATTGTCCAAGTTGGATATTTATGTACACATTAATAAACATATTACCGTATCTAGAGCTAGAATCATGATATTATTTCAACTTCTACTGTAAGTCTGAGAAAGGTTTTGTGTGTACGCTGCCTCGTTTATACTTTATCGTGGTGATTATGACCATTAAAGTTGATCTCGTAGGTCCCAATCAATAAAATCTTGACAGCCACACACCAACCCTTCCCCACCCCATCCCCTCTCCCTCCTCTTGTGCCCAAAACAAAAAGGTTGCTTGTATGGGTCGTTATGAACTACAGTACTTACCTGTCTCCAATAAATTTAACTTATGCACCTCACCATCTACCTAACGAACAAAGCTTGATACCACTTTATCACTGCACCGCCTAGATGACCCAATTCCAGGTCGGCACCCTGCCACCCTTCGTCTTCCTTCTACCATTTGGATCGAAGTTAGTTTAACACCGACAATTTTCCCAAACACATATTTCCAACTGTTCATGTATCTTTTCGGTTCGATCTTCATTCTGGTGAACTCTTTTGTACCTAATAACACGCCATTTACATCAAACCCATATTGAATTTTCACAGCAAATATTGACACAGTTGGAATGCACTTAAAACACATAACAGCAGCATCTAATAAAGAACTACTCTGTTTTCGTGTTCGTGATACTGGTGGTTACGAGTCTCCAACCACGATCCTTTAGAGCAGGTTTCCATGTTTGAATATATATACCCTGACCACTTCAGTAAACTTTAATACAGCGTGTTTATTAAATCGAATCACGCTATTAAAGTTACCAGCAGCCTAACATCTCTCTCGCCGAATTAACGAACCTGAAATTAACGGTTGCATTCACTGTAATACCTACATCCTGGCAAATGTTTCACATTTGTATCTTGGGATCGAAAGATCCTTTAAGAACTTGAAAGTCGGTTGCATCCATGAAAACTGGGTCAATCTCTGGATGAAGTCACTTGCATGCAATCCCATTGGTTGCCTGTGCAACATTATTATCACGAACATCTTCCTTCAAATTCGTTCTGAGCTGCTGTTATCACTCTACCAATCATCAAGGCAAAGACAAAAATAAAATAAACTGACAATAAAAAAATAAAATAAAAAAAGACTTCACTAAGAAATAAAATGAAGGAAAAAAATCTGTCCTTGAGGGAATTGCCAATCTCTTTGCAATATCTTTAAACTATACTAGTGCCCGAAGATCTTCAAGCGATATCGCAACAGTCTGAGTAAATGTAGATCAAGCCAGTTCTATATTAGAAATTAGCTGCCTGAAGGAATTAAAAGGAGCTCAATGGTTTTGATTTTTGGTTAAATATTTAAATATACTATTCTGATACCACAGCATCGAACCCATAACAAAGCAGTTCATTAGCTTGACCTCTTACAATTCACTTCAAAATTCAAATCGTGGTGAGATTTTTGCTAATTTCCAAATCCGTTTTTGCACGTGACATGACAAAGAACGAGGACGTGAATTCTTTTGAATGAAAAAAACTCTTCACACGCATTAAATTCAATGATTTTTGGAAAAAAAAGGATACTAACGAGAGAGTCATAGATCGATTACAATGTTGTTTTGAGCAAGTACGCAGTAAATTTTTGGCAATAACTTTGCCGAACTTGTTGGTCTGATGCTAGAGGATACTTTAATAGAATCCCCCAAAAACCACTTTCCTGTTTTGGGAATTTATTAACCACTTACATGCAAATATATATGGAGATAAAACATTTGAGGACACGAAATGAAGTAAACAACTTTGGCTAAAAAAGTCAATCCAAAATAAACTTATAGAAAACGGGATACTTAGCTCAAAAACGATGTAGAAGGTTGGTAGCCTAGTAGAAGATAAGAATAACAATTCCCCCGTGTCAAAAACTAACGTTATCGATACGATCAAAATTGGACCAATTCTGCGCGACTTTCCTCCATGCAAATGGTCAAAAGAGGAAGGAGGAGTCGGGGCCTGGATGGATGGTAGCCACACCCCCTGCTTAAAGACTGACCAATTTGAGCTATAGAGGATTTATAGTGCATATATGTATATGAGGTAAGTAAGTGTGTGTGATAAATTATGTCTTTTCAAAAAGAAAATGGCTTAATATAAAACTCTTTGCATTTTTTTAGACATGAAAAATTACAAGGTGCCTGAAATGTTGACAATACGGCACCTATATTATTGGTCATTGAAAACAAAGATATTAGGTATGTGAATATCACACTGAAACCAAGAAATATATATGCGTCTTTTAGGGGCGCGTAGGTTAAGGGGACAGCTAAGAGAGGAGTGAACTAAATACAGTATTTTCAACAAACTTGCAGGTAGATGTGTTTGCCAGCTTGCCAGAAAAACCAACCAGGGTTTCGTCTCCGACTATAAACATCAATACTCATGGTTTTGGGAATAAAGGGAGGGGGGGGGGGAAGTAATTTGGTGGAAACGAATATGTTTAATTTCATGCAACCTACGGAACCTGAAGTCTGTATACTGGATCTTTAATTTTGCTTCAAGAAATGTTAAGCTATGTATTTGTTATAATCTTTCATTATATCTATAAATTTCAAAATAAATATTACCAACTAAAAAAATGATTTTCTAATTGCTTATAAGACTTCCAGGCAAATAGCAGCATGCTGTCTATCGAACACTAACCTTCAGTGGATATTTATCACGACTGCTTCCGACTATCCAAAGATTTTCTATATCAAATCATGAAATATCTTTAATTTGGCCACCGGGTCCAACAAGACGATACAACCCAATCCTAACTTTTTGAATTCAGAAGTTGGAAAGCAGCATTTTCCAAACTCAAGAAATATCTGGTCTATTTTTTGACACATTACAATGCATATCGAGCGAAATTTACTTTTCACTTTGTAATCGACTGCTCTCAATTAAAGTTTCACTTAATTAAACTAAAATTTGCTACCAGGAACTTCTCGTCATATCAATGAAAGCCACAGAGCAAGTTACACACTTTCAAGAGCTACTTCTGTGATTTGGACTACTCAGTGATCAATGTCTGCTTGGACAAAAGTTCAAATCAGAGCTATATATACGTAAAATGAGGCTAGCTGGTCGTGGATGTAATTGGCCAAACTTCCTTGTATCAGTGCATATATACAATAACTATTAACTATTGAGCCACCAAGATACGGTTTCATGACTTACAATAGTTCCTGGTTTTACTAGCGTAAATAGCATTTATACTATATAGTTTACAAAAAGCATTTAATTTTTATATGTGTCTCATATTCAGCCCCCAAACTCCCTTCCTTATAAGAAAGGATACTTATCGGGCTGTAATAGGCTGTTGAAACGCTTAGAAATCCAATAGGATGTAAAAAAGGTAATAATCCAATGTAATCCGGGCAGTTTTCGAAAGATTTGAATCCACTACGAAACGCATGAGTAAACACTTTGGATGGTAGAATGAGAAGGAAGGGCATTGACCGGATAGGACCGGTCACTGAGGGTGCACAGTGTTAAAAGATCACCAGGGCATACTAGACACAGTAGAATGAGGTGCTAATGTTGTGGGGAGACAGGTAAGCGGGGAACGAAGTAAATATAGCATTTATACTAGTTTTAAAAAGCGTTTAATTTTTATATGTTTCTCATATTCGGTACATATATGCCTGATCTGTTTGAATTCCATACACACTATCTCAATTCATGTTCAAGCCAAATTTGACTGATTATACCATAGGTATAAGAGGCAATTGAAGTGCCTACTAAGGGCCCTCCAAGGTTAAAACTTGGGGCCCCCATGAACACTTCCATGCAAGATGTACCACGCAGCTATCTAGTATTGGGTTAATTGTGTCTGCAAAAGTTACTAAGATGGGGTGGAGGGGGGAGGAAGATAATCGTATGGTGCCTTAGGTCCCTTGAGGATGAACAACTGTTATTGTTTGAAGCAAGCAAATGACATCCAATCTATCGAATCATACATGTTTCATGAACATGAATTTTTCAACTTAAAGAGCTATGGTAGGGGAGGGGGGGGGAACAATCAAGTTTCTATTAAAACTTTCTAATAAAGATATGCAATATTAGCAAGTAGTTAATTGTGTAATTAGTCCACTAACCGAATATAAAAAAGCTTAATGTACCACAAATTTAAACATTTCACTTTCAAAATAGGGATCTAACAAAGCCATTTGGTTTATTGAGTATAGCTTGAATACAGTTTATTATTATACAAATATACATACATGTCTCCCCACTGTGATTGCACTTCCCTATCCTACTGGTATTATGGCCCAGAGGGGGGGGGGGGGGATATTGGGTTAGCTACAGTACTTCCTAGTAGGAATTAGATACCAATAGGCAATCTTGAGGGCATCTGACAGGTTATAGAGGGAATACTACTGCTCAGTTATAGACTTTGATTTAGCTTGTGTGGAGGTATATATTATTAAAGCTCCTGTTTTAGTTAATTCAACAATTTTATATACCAAACCCAAATGTGTTTTAGCTTAAAATAAGCTTGTAAATGAAGCCAACTACTATAACCCCTTGCATTATTACAATCTCAAGCCAATCTCAATAAATGGGGGATGAATGAACTTGATTTTGATTCCTCAACAAGTTTGTCACCCAGCAACAGAATTCATACATTGCCAAAGTCACGGTAATTTTGTCATCTTCTCAAAACTTCATAAAATCAGAAGAATTTTAGAGGAAATAATTTGTGATTGGTAAAAATTATATTCAAATTTGAGAAACTTTTGGTATGTATCACCATACTGTATCATGATACTGTATCATGTATGTATACATGCATACATGTACAAGCACAGAGTTTCTACCTGCATATGCTATAGTTTACAGGTTATACTGTCTAATAGTTTGTCTACACAGGCCTAGAAATTCTGGCTATATTTTGGCAATATGCCAATGGATTTCACTGTTTTGCCTGTATGTAGAGAGAAATAAAAAATCTTGCATTTTATGCCAGTGTTAATGTAATGTTGCTGTTGTATATATTAAGTCAAGGAATATGCAATTGGGAATTTGATTTGATATATTCAGTAGATTTCAGCATTCTTCAGCATGTACACTGCTAGAATTTCTAATTTTCTAAAACTCTAAGCCTGCATATGTGCATATATACTTTCATATCTAGGCATCTCTATTGCAGCCTTTCAATGCCAGCCAAGATGTATGATTGAAGTCAAAAATTCAACACTTTCTACAGGACAACTGAACCATCGGGGAGATGAGATTTCCAAACAAATTTCAAAAAATGTGGGAGGATATCGATGATGAACATCATCCATCATGAGATATCAAAGGTCATATGCGGCCACTGAAACCGTTATGAAATCCAGACATTGAAAGGCGAATGCATAACCTACATATTTAAGAACCAAGCGACCAACAATTATTGGGCTACCACACAGATTATATATACTTTATAAAATATCAGAGTTTATCCAATATTAATTATCTTGAGCAGGATGATGACTATGGCTAACAGTTCCCCACGTGATAATAATGTGCCATGTTTCGTACAAATCTCCCCCTTCCCCAAATAACCAAAAAGAGTAAACGAAATATCCATGCACATGAATCTCTGTGGACTTTCTGTGAATCCATCTTTTTTTGTCACATTGATTTCATATCAGCATTCCATAGGTATATCAAGCCATAAATATGTATAGCAATGAAATTTCTGGCCTGGAATGTCATAATTAATGGATTTCTCACCCTGCTTACGAAACATCGCCACCATTTCCGATGACAATTAAGCAGGTACCAACTTCCTCTCCCTCTTTCCTTTTTCCATCTCTCATTATATCCCTCCTTCCCCCTCACCATCCCTCATCCCCCCTCACCATCCCCCATCCCAAAGACATTTTTTTCTCGAAAATATATCTCTAGATGGATCAATTTAATGGAAATTCACCACAACCTCTTACCCTACATAATTATCTTCTGACCTGATTTCTTATAACTAAATTCTTCTTTTTGTTTTAATGAAATTTCACTTTCTTTTCTTCAGAAACAGCATCGCTCTGTCTCTGCATGCATCTCTTTTTCTCTCCCTTTTTGTCTTTCTCTTTCATTCTCTCTGTCTCTCTTTCCGATAAATTACACAACACAATGAATTATGATGCAGACACACTCTTATCCATCTCTGCAGTATTAAAATGCGGCGATCAAATTTACATTATTTTTGGGAGCACCTTACGGAATGTCAAAGGTTACTAACAATTATTCCTTTTCATACTGATTCTCCGTTTCAAGGATATCATGAAAAGGCTCTCCTTATCCTAACTTGAAATCTATCGCCTCCAAATTGTTTTCATGTACATGTTAATTTCCCAAAACCATATATTCCTTCTTTCTTTGTAATACACACGTAGTGTCTATTAAGTGTGAATGACGAGAATTTTCGCAGAGCTACACAAAACGCTACCTGAGTGCAGATCTCTGTGTACATGAAATGAAACAAACCGAGATCATCAATTCTCAATAGACAAATGGTCGCTTTTGCTATACTTTCCCACTAAAAATTCACTTGGCTTTTGCAATTTTACATACTATTCGTCTTGATGTTTGCTTTGAAAGGTGACATTCTGTGCTCGATCATGGCTGAGGTATTAAACATCTGGAAAATATATTGTGAGTCTCTCGCGCACAAGGTAATTTCATACTCATGAGCGTGTGTATTGATATGAATATCGGGGAGGAGAGGGGGACCTGTTGGGGGGGGGAAGAAAGGGAGAAGTGTCATGTCAGAGGTGTCATGTCAAACTACATTACCACCTGTCTTAACACTACCGCAAATCAGCAAAAGGTTACCTGAGTCGTTAAGAGGGATATTCAGGTTGCAGACGATGATGTGATACTTATTTCAGAAAAGGAAGTACTCCACACTACTAGGAACTGATAAAACCCCGATCTAAATATATTGTGTCCCTAACACAAATTATGGTAAAAATAGTAAAACCCTTTTTTTGGTTGGCTCAACTCTGTATTCTGCCAGGAATGTATAACAGTATAGGTGGTCGGTGATATCAAAACAGTAAATGTTTTTCAAAAACTATACTTTTACCACAGTGTGCTCATGGTACTCTTTGGAATGGTTTTGTTTGTTAAGTGTCTCTGTATTTAACATTTCATCAAAATGCAAGTTTTTCTTCTTTTTTTGGGGGTAGAAAAACATTAAATACCTCATCTATGAATAAATGAGTTAAAATATTATCAAGAAAAAGAAGAAAAAAAAAGAATTTTCAGCTGAATTATCACAATGAGATGTATATTCCTCTGAACATTGTTGCCAGATTCATTCACAAGACACCACCAAATTTGAAAACGTCCGTGCTTTCGCCATACATACTGCTGTGAGGAAACGGTTCTGACCTCCGAGACCGTGGAAAATTTATAACATTTATAAACATTTTTTCACCAATCAACTTTAGCCACCAGAAGATCTCTTTAAGTTAGCTTTTCAAGAAAAACATTACGTCAGTGCCGTTCTAAGCTGTGAAAAAAATTCTCGTCAAGAAAAAAGTTCGGAACGATTAGTTTTGATGGATTTAGATTATATATGGAATGGCCTTGTGTTTACATAATCCCTCTTACCCCGACATGGACAATTAGACGGATAAATTCACAAGTTCCTTTCGGCTTCGTGGACGTGACGTCTGTGCAAAATTAAACCTACTACATGCTTGCACATGTACTGGGCGGTCAGTCATGCCCTCTGGGTCTTAGCCTGTTGATTTTTACCATCTCCCATAAGAATTAATGATTTATTGATATGGGGTTTAATCAACTGCGCATGAGGGTCACCTTCGTAATTAAACCTGTTTCTCTCAATGCAAGGCAGTGGCCGAATACCTCACGCTATTCGATCGCGCCGTCGGGTCTTGAAGGAAATACGTGTACGGTTGAGAAGGAAAAGACGGCTAATTTAGAAGATGTTACGATCACCGAGGTATAAAAGAGAAAGTTATTACCCTTGTCAAATTTATAAGACAAATCGATTGCTTGTTTAGTAGCAGTACTAGCTCCAACAACCTATACCAGTAACTGCTACAGATACAGCAAATTTTCCACGAGAAAATCGACTGATAAATTGGCCAGCTGCAATCCGTTGAAAGCGGATGAAAGTGTATCCACTAATTTTTTAGTAATTACCTAAAAAAAAAATCTATACCTTTAATCTGGCCAACTGTGATAATATAATTTATATTGTTTTTCATTTAATAAAGCAAAGTTTTGTAGGATTAAAAACAGAATACCACAAAGCTACAGAGACTTGACTCGGATAGCTTCGGCAAAGCATCAAGAAGAATCAAAGAGAAACAGAGCTGGGCCCCTGTTCAAGAATATCCCTAGAAGTATATCCTCCTATTGCTGCCAGCAAAACAACCAAAACAGATTAATTCAGACACCGGGCTAGGGTACTTGACCTTCACGGCAAAAATATGAAGAGCTCTCCATCAGCAATTGTATGTGTATAACAGGAAAAGGTCAAATCCCTATCAGTGTCCATTAAACCAGCATTAAAAAGACAAAACAATTCCAGAAGTTAGCAGAAAATAATTAAAATACCGTATAATGGTCTGAGTGATTTTGAGGGGATCAAAGGGGGAGCTCTCCGGCCGACCCGCAAAAGTCATTATAGTATTAAGAGGAATTGAAAGCGGTCAAAAAAATTGTACTATATAGAAAATATAAAAAGTGAAACGATAAATATGTGAAACGTGACTGCACAGTTTCTTTGAAACTGAGAACAAACATGTAAATTATAGTAATTCCTCTCAAAGATGAAAGCTGAAACAAGTGGACTATGAAGTGAAGGTTTCATCTGTGATGGAGTTTCTTGATAGTCTCCGATGATCATACCTATTTTATTTTACTTTCAATTCCTCTTATAGTCATCTGAGGGAACAAGGGTAATAAAACACTGCTATTTTTCTATGAATATACATACTGTATATATGCACAGTGTTAAACAAGTAAGCAGTTCATTCTAGGCACAGTGAAACAAGAGTGCTAAGGTTGTGAGGAGACAGGTAAGCGAGGAACAAATTTTCATATATATATATATATATATATATATATATATATATATGTATAGATAGATATAGCAATAAACCACTTGCTTTTTATTGATCCTTATTCAGTAAAACAAAACAACTTGTTATCTCAACATGAACTATAATATTTCATCTACATCCAGTGACAATTAGACCAACCTGTCACCAACGCACAGATGCCACCGAGTTATGTAAATCAACTGGTTACATCTACACATCTTCAAGAAACCAATTTCACTGTGTATTTACCTAGTAAGTCATCATCCCTAAATCCTTATCTTTTACATCAAGCATAAATCTCAATTTGTTATTTCTGCATCAATTACACATGCTCCTAGCAAGAATCCCAGGGAGATGTATTACATCATGATGGTGGTTTCATCAATGCACTTCTGACGTTAATAGCACAGCATCACAGATATATAACACTCACCATAAACTTTAGTACTCCACTGACGCAGATATAATGCAATAGTGTATAAATGACCAAATTTGAAGTTCCCATTAAAAGTACCATTTTCTTTTATAGCACAGCTTTTTGTATACTGAGTAAATCAACAGTTTTGTTTTTCACCAAATCAAGCAGCTTTTCAAAGTGTTTGTTGTACTTTCATTAAAAGGAAAGACCCTCTGGGGACACATTTCTGCTAGTTTTCACAGCTTATAGAATGGAATCATGTGGATCATATATTGTAAAACCTTACAGAGTGAATCTAAGACAAGGAAGACCACTGAGGGTGGTATATACAGTACAAGCATATGTCTGGAGAGTGAAGCTTTGATAATATTGAGTCATTTTTGGAACAATAATCCAAATTTTTTGGAAGAGTTTAAGTCTCAATACCTGTTTGCTGATGAATTTCGGAAAACAAACTTCCGAAGTAGATTCAATGTTTCTTATTCTAAATGCACTCTGACCAGGAGAAGAGCTGTCGCAATCGAAAGAAAGAAATTTATTTTCTGTTGCGAACAATTTACCGTAAAATCACTGCGACCGCCCATTTCAGCATGTTCATTACACAAATGTAAATAAGAACCAATAACTTGAGGTATTGCAGTTTTCCTGTATAAATTCGTATTTTGAAAGTACATTTGCATTATATAATTTTTTTGAAAGTACATATAAATTAGCGGAGTAATTAAGCAACCAATTACTTGAGGTATTGCAGTTTTCCTGTATAAATTTGTACTTTTAAGGTACATATGCATTATTATTTTTATACTACATATGGATTAGCAGAGTAATTAAGCAACCAATTACTTGAGGTATTACAGTTTTCCTGTATAAATTTGTGTTTTTAAAAGTACATATGGGTTATTCTACAACTAAGACTTACTATGAATCGCCATAGAGATAATTAAAAGCAACAAATCTGCTGATGAAATTGTTTTTATCCAAACTAAATCTCAACCAAATACTCTTTCCAATCTTTGATGTCACTGACTTCACTGACTTGACTTTGGCCTTAAGTCTGTTAAATGAAAACGTCTCGGATTTCAATATCATCTCAAGATTTGATACTCCGAAAAGGGAGAGGAACGGAAATCGAATCCAAAGAGAAAGTCCTCTCGCGAGTAGCTGGAGACGCTACAGTTACCTCTGCGTCGGAAATTGGAGTAATGCAAATGTCATCTTGGCCGTGGAAGACCGATTGCAAAACGTTTAAGATTCATATCACACGCAGAGACACATTTACGAAAAGTCAAAAAAGAAAAACACACGAAAAAACAGCGAAACTTTGGTCAATATTATGCAACACCATGACACAAAACAACCAGAGGAGGCTTGCGTTACATCCGAGCAAAGAGTTCTGTCATTCCCCGAATGAAATTAGACATTTTTTTTACAGGAAAAACTGAGAATAACAGCAATATTGGATCCTTAAGATTGGGATCGTTCAATCGCAGAGAAATGATACATATTCACACCCGCAACACTGTCAGTTTAAAGCCTTATAGACATTTTTGCTCGTTTCAGCTTTTCCAAGCAGGACAATTTCTTTGGACATAAGTTTTAATTTGACACATGAAAAATTATTTACATCAAAATAAGTGAGTAAGTATTGAACTTTGTACTGACAAGTTTTGTTTTTTGTTTTTTTTACTTTACAATTTCAAGTGTTGAAAATATAAATTATTTATGAAGTCCTAAATAAAGTAAAAAATAAGGTCTCTTAGCTGGAACTATTTAATGGGTTCTCCAGTTGTTCGGATTTGTTTTTAATGAGGATCGAATCGGCTATTTATTTCAAAAGCTTGGTTTTAAATTCTTTTGACTGTGAAACATCTTAATAATTTATAAGAGAATGCTTTTGTCATTGTTCAACAGAAATTGAATAGAGGGGGGAAAAGGGAGGGGAGAAAAGGGGAGGGGGAATGGATGGTACTAAGCTGCCTTTTCTGGATAATCATTGGAAGCAGAATACTGCATACACAGCTAAAGCAAATACTCCAATGAGAGCAGTTTGATGGTGAGGATCGAGATAGGGAAGAGACAAATAAATTTATGAAATACTAAAACATCAGACAATTTGAAGTTTCTCATTTGTAGCTTTTGTTTGTACATACACAAATTTTCATTTCCAACCCCCATCCCCCTTCCCACAGCTCCTCCTCCCCAATCCCCCTTCCCACAGCTCCTCCTCCCCTCACCCTGCCCCCCCCCTGGGCAAAACAAAATGTGTTTTATATGTGCACGTGTCTATTTATAGATACATGACTACTTCACATCTGGCAGCTCTTTCTTTATTTTTAATTTCCCTCTTTTTTTTTGCATACTGACTATAGTTAGTTTAATAATGTCTTCCCAAATGTCCAACAAACACAGGATTTACCTCGATAAAGCGTAATGTCCGTACGATAAAACACGATAAAGCATAATGTTATGCTTTTCGTTTGTATAATTTGTGATAAAAAGTTGTGCCAAGATCGGTTTTAACACCTATACAAGTAACTGGCAGGTAGACTAAGTTGTGATCACTATATCTGGTAACAAACAATTTCATTTCTTATAACCCAATGTTATCATTCTGAATTCAACAAACCACTTGTAACCGTCCTCTGTTCCTCACAACAATAAAAACTAAAAAAAGTTGAATTCATTTTCTAACTGCCCTTCCTCTTGACTGGTCGTTTTCTCAAACATAGTTCGCTTCGAGTCTGTTTACTCCTCACCTTTTCCCGGCACGGTAATTACATCTTCCCTTCGTATGTCACATGGTACCCGGAGTATAATAAAGCACCGAACGTGAAGTCTTGGCTAGTTAGCCTTGAACTTCAAGTGGTAACTGTGAATAAACCTTCGGGCAACCATTAGTAAAAAATGGCCAATGGTTCTTTTTTATCTCTGCTTGTTTGATGACCTATCAAAGTGATTACCGTTTGATATATCTATTTCACGGCCGAGATCCGACGTCGTCGTCGGTCGGCCTAAATATTCAGACGGACGAAAAATACTGCCGACTTTAAAATCATCGCTTACTGCATGCAAGAGGGCCTTAAAAACAGAAGAGGCAAGGAACAGAGTTTAACAAAGAATTCTTTGACAAAATTTATAAACCGTCTGGAATATCAGAAGTGTTGTTCTGACTGTGCAGAAAAAGCATCTCTCCTCTAAGTTGTTTTGATTAAAAGAATGTTCGTAAATGTTCATATGAAGGACGTCAAACCAGCTCTGAATTTTGTTTGTATAGTCAGTTTCCAGATATTTTACAAAAGCCAGGAAGACTGCATTTTTACTAACATTAAGATTAGATATGGTGAATCTAAAGGCATTCTCCAATTTGTCTGAGGTTTTTTCACCGAATGAATTTTAGTTATAGGGATCGATCAATGATTACATTCAATTCCAGATATCTTGTTGCCCACCCAGATACTTTTCTGAAACCTCTCTAAACAAATATTCATGTTTCCTTCTCACATGTAGCCTTCTCACTGTATGTACCCTAGCTGCACATGAACAAATTTTTTCTATCCCAATAAAACTTAGTCATATATTAAAGTTCTCTTTTACCGCCATCTAGCGACAGGTCTAGCTTGTACAACATAGTCTGGACATTTCAGTTACAACAATCATGTAAACCAGGTACAGTAAAAGCTTTTAGCCGTAATTTCTGTATGGATAACTAAAATCAGCTCTGGAATCCTGCAGAAGACTATACAGTTGTTTACATCAAATTCAGATTGCGTTGTAACCCCTATAAAATATTAAATTCACAACAATCAGGTTAAATGATAAATAGGCATCCTTACATGTCACTTTGTCACAGCTTCAATCATTTTCCTACTACTGTAAATGTTTAAAGGTAAAGTTTCAAGGATTACAGTCTTGTATCAATTAGGCACGAAACAATTCTCACACCACTTTACACAACACGACATTTACAACACTATTTACCATCCATCATTTGAGATAGTGCATATTCATATCATGCTTGAATTCATATTTATGCATATTCATATGAGGTAGACTTAAGTGCATGATTATGAATTCAAAGTTTACAGTTTTGTATCAATTAGGCACGACCTTCTCACACCATTTACACAACAGGACTATTACAACACTGTTTACCGTACAGACGGGAAATTCATCATGTCTCCTATACAAGTCCTTCGCAGCATGACATTAACATACTCAAACCAAACATCGATCACAATAGGTGATTGTCTTATCCTTCCTTTCTTCTTTTTATTCTTTTTTTTTTCTCCCTTTTATTGTAAATTTCAGATATTTTTTTGTTTTGTTTTATGAGGCTGACATCAATTTACACACAACAATATCCAGCAACGATTAAAATTCATGAGAGAAAACCAAAATGCTTCTATTTACACGTGAGAAATTCTGAATACCTACTAGATTTTTCTAATGACCTGCCATCTTATAATAAACCTGAGAATGCAAAGTGTCCATCCCTTTCGGGTTTTAACCATAGAACTGACAGACTGTTCGGGCTGCGGTTCTAATTTGCCTTGAGATTTATCTGGCGTGACGTACGCAGAGAGAGAGTCCAATACCGTAATATCCTGATAATAACTCTTGGGCAATTTGTTGCAGTTTACGGGGACTGACGTAAACAAATGGTTTCACAGCAAACAGAATCAAACAAGTTTAATGAACAATCTACTTAAATGACACAGAGATCTCCAACTGTGGACGGGTGTGCAGACGTCAAGACATGGTGTAAAATATTTTATGCTGTGTAATATTTTAACTTTACTTAGCATTGTGATCGGCACACGTATGACAAACAACTGCAAAAGTTGGAAAGTTAAGATCACAGAGTGTAGCTAGGTAAGTATGTACTCCATTACATGCCGCACAAGTGAGAAATGCCAAAAATTGGACAGATGGATACTTGCACAAATTTTAAGCATAAAGCAACCATTAATTGGAAATTGGATACAAATTATATTCAAAGAAAGCAAAGAAAGCAATATCATCGTATCATTGCGGATATATAATACATTCATGGATCTGAAAATTATAACAATTAATATAATGTTGGAATTGACTTACTTACAGGTGTCATATATTATCAATATTTCTTTCCTTTTTTTTTGTGGAAATTCATGTTTTGCTGTAGAGATCAGTGTTGTATATAAGTCATGGCTCACATCACTAAAATTTCAAAAGGTGCAGTGACAGAGGAACGAACATGTTAGAGATGATAGATTGACTCGAATCGGTGACCAGACTTGAATATAAAGGAAAGTGGCTGTTAAACAGACTTGGCTCAACCATAATCCAGAAAGACTTGATACAGATGTTCCCATATAGTTCTGGCATTTACATGCATATAGATCAACAATGAATACCTTTGGCTATTAATTAAGGAAACAGAGTAAGGGTATTGAGGGTGTGAAGAGACAGGTAAGCAATTGGCAGCAAAATAAAAAAAATTAAAAAAAATTCTAATATGTGACTTGTTAACCATGTTATCTGGATACAGGAAATATTGTGTCCCACCAACTTAAAGTTTATGCATAATAGTTTAACAAACAAACCTCTGAAACAGTTTATAGCCAGATTTCATCATCAGCCCATGTGAAATTTTTGGGAAACTTTAAGTAAAAGACTACATTTCCATGGATGGCATCTGTTCCCAAGTAAACAATAACAAAATTTTTGGAGGTCATCCATTAAGAATATAGATAATTATTAAAGTTAATTTCAATATTGCTCCAAAATATGCTAGAAATTAGTCAGTTAATGGTCACTGCATTGCAAACCCTAGTGCAGCATTTTACAGCCAATCTCATAGCCTTATTTCCTTTTTAATCAACATACAGTACGAAGAGGCGTTCATAGCCATAACGGAGCTGAATACAAATTTATTAGTTACAGGAAGACACCGAACGGCAGAGTGCTGCACAATCTCACCTTAATAAAACACAGAGTCTGGCAATGGTAAAGCTAAATTATGATGGAAAATATCAAAACAGCTTTCATTTGTATGGTAAATAGAAGCAAAGGAAAAATTGTCATTTGCCAAATTTAACTATGGTTTTGACAACTTCAAAGATAATTGCGAGATTATGTATACATACATCCCACAGGGGAGAACTGAAGTTTGTCGGTGAATATGTACTACTGTATGCATTGGCTATTACATTGACTTTTAGCGGTACAACCACACGGGGAAGAAAAAAACAACTTGACATTTCCAGCTGTGATATGTACATACTGCCTCATGTCCTAGTACCATTGAAAAGGACAAATGATTATTTCTCAAATCAAAGTATATAATCATTATCACAGTACCCATATTTGATTTTTTTTTTAATAAACTCCTGAGTGATGACAAAGTCCAAGTACATTCTTAGAGGGATAATTCCCACTGGCAGACAAATTGAGACAACTTTAAAACTTGAAGTTTAGAGCATTAAAATGCTCTGTTTACAACCCGTCAGTTGAAACCACAGCTTAATATCTTGTCCCAAATTTGAGGTACAGTTGATTGAATGTAACCTGTTTTGATTAATTGGCTTAAGGAACCCCTCTCTCACTTCAGAGTAGGTGGTGGTCTGTGATGTCATAATGGCAGCCTTCGGCAATTCTAACCTACTTGTCTATCTATACTTGAAAATCTGATACATTTGTAACGCTTGCTAAAAGCATCCAATGCTCTCTGTATGAAGAAATTTCATCAATATGCAACTAGTCTTATAGATATATTATCTTCTTCTCTGGATGGATGATTGAAAAATAATTGCGAAAAAAGCAACGACATATTTTCAGCTGAAGTGTCCTTTATAATTATGATAGCATTCACTACACTGTTGCCAGATGCGTTCACGAAATATCATCAAAATTTGAAACAAAATCCATATCTTCACGATGCAAAATGCAATGATAATGTGGTTTTGACCTAAAGATGCAAAACATTTTACTGTACATAAGTGGTGAAGTCAGTTATTTTTAGCATCCAGAATATCCCTTTAATGAAGTTAACTTCACAACTGCATTAACTTCAAACATCTGCAAATAGCATTAAGTAAACAACTATGATTGACTTAACATGTGATCATGCAGCCACCACAAACAAGAAAACATCAGAGCTTTCAAAATCCATTAAAAATTCTATCTATCACAAATATCAGAATTTCTTTTCCTCCTGAATGACCTTTAAAAATTAACTGTTTTCATCAAATATTTCCTTAAGAGCTTCCAGAGAGCTTGACAACATTTAAGTCCAGCTCTTAATTGCAAATATAATAAGGTGTCCTGTCTTTAAAGGACAAAATTGGTTTTCACAAAATATAGACTTAACTAAGAAATAAAGTATCCATCTTATTAGGATGAATTTTTCTCCCTCTTTCTAAACTACTGCATCTATCAATATTTTGATTATATCAGCCTCTATTTGACAGAATCGTGGAAGAGCCCACTAGCTATTAATATTGCGCATTATATAAATCAAGATTGTTGTACTACTGCTCTCTCTGAGATAATTTTACCAGAAGCAAAATAATCATCCTGTCTGACCAAATATTAGATGGTGATGTAAAGGAAAGGCACTGCTCGACAAATTTACACATAAAAAAACGATTGACTCGCAGCAATTATGTATCAAAGGACTGATGGAAGAGTGGTTTATGATATTTATATATATATAAATAATTACAGTGCTTAAATATATTTATGTATATGTAATATATATGTACATTACTTATATATATATTTATATATATATATATATATATATATATATATATATATATATATATAAATGTAATGTACATATATATTACATAAACATAAATATATTTAAGCACTGTAATTATTTATATATATATATAGAAAATATGCGAGTTGGAAATTATGAATAAACAAGGGATACAAAAAATATCACTGAATCATGTTTTTACGCTTACAGCAAAGCAGCTAGGATTTGCAAAGGCCCTAGCTTCTACACCTGCATGTAGATTGACTATAACCACCCTGACAGGCTGATGACATTCTACCAAAGCTAACAGGTTTAGGGACTACGAGCGACGATACTTACCTGTGTCCCCCGGATATCTGCACTTTCCTATCTACCTAAACTACACTAATGGAACTTTTTAGCACCGCGCCCTAACTCACCCATTTCCTCCTCCTTCTGGATCTACCATTCAGAGGTCAACTACGAGATTTTATCTAGTCATGTGTTCAGAAGATAAAATTGTTTCCAAAGATATTAATGCAGAAGAACATCATTGGCACATCCATTTAGCATATATACTGTATCAAGTGCTTCTTGGGTAAATTACTCAGAATGATTTGTGTGTGTGTCTGTGCGTATTTGTGTGTCTGTATGTCTCTCTTTCATACCTTGTTATGTAACTTCATATTTCGTACCGTGGTTTGAGATAACTGTCACTGCCATGTAGACAAAGTGTATCGCTTTGATTTATCACAGGCAAAAGTTGTTACCACATGAAGGTCACATGGTCAAAGATCTAATAAGGTTAAAAAACAAACTGACCAGTTGTTGATTTGATTACAGGCAGGCTTGGAAAAGTGCAAAGGTCGATAAAGCTAAGACGGAGATGGAGGAACCAATCAAAATCACTGAAATCACAACCAAAGGAGGGAAGGAACTGAGGAAGGTAAAAGCGGTTTATATTAAATTATCAAACATGGGGGGGCCATCATCTGACTCTCCAAATTAAAATTCAATGGAGGGTTCTTTATAGACGATTCAATTCCAGAGACAAAAGGTAATCTTCTCCATTTGATCATTTAATGCATCTTTCAACCTACACACGCCCCTATAGACTATTACATCTGAGTACCTAATTACGATATCAAAGTCTACTATTAAAGTAATATAGACAATTTGGGAGGAAGAATGAGGAGGTACGTTGACCGATGCTGACTGGTCACCGTGGTGGGGTGGTCACTACCAAACGGTTGCAAGCCTAGGTCATTCCAGATTGCTTAATTGTGCGGAGACAGGTCAGTGAGAAAACGAACTAAATAGGTCCATAGCTGACAGCCATAAAAGCTAAAACAATGGAAAATGTCCTGTTACCTAATCTAAACCTGTATACATGTATACGCTTTAATTTCTTTTCATATCACAATTATTAAAACAAAATATACTATTCTGCTTCCTAGTGGAAATGGACCTTTTCTTTGGTGTATATATGCAAAGGCAACTATGTCCTTAACTCTCAGTTATTTCCTGGAGTGATGGAAAAGCTGATATATCCCCCAATATCTTCCTTACTGGGATTCTCTGCATTTTCATTTGAATAATTCCGTGCAGGTCTCATAAACTCGTCCAGCAAGCAAAGTGAGTTAAATACTGCATACATCCCTGTACTTGTCTTAAGTGGGTTGTTTCTACTAGGTGAAGTACAGTATTATGCTGCTTTGTAATGTATAGCAATGTTGCATGCAACCATATCTAATTTAACTCACATACAAAAACAGAAAAGGACCCCAACATTTTGGCATTGTATAAAAGGTTACTGAAGTAGGTGTAGAGTCGCGTATTAAATATCTTCCTCGACAAGATATTTAACGGAGACAGATTTTTTGGCCTGAGGGCTGCTGATTCATGTCAAAAGCTTTTTCCATCCTCCCATTTTCCTTTTCTCTTTTATTAATTACATCATCTTCATCCTCCCCGCCTGTTTCTTACATCTATCTTGAAGGACTCTAATTTGGATACATTTAAGGTAAATATACCCACAATTTTACAAACCCTCCTGCAGTTCTGCTGAAATTGATTCTGTTGACAGTGGCGGACCTAGATGCCGGGGGTTAAAGTAAAGCTGGTAAATAAAACCAGTGACAGGTCAACGTCTAATACCTTACAATAGCTCGGAGAAACGTGAAAACTGAGTCACATTGCAGCCAATTCAGCCTGTTTAACGAAATTATTCTATAGTAGACGAACGGACGACGAGCCATAGATATATAAAACCTTCAATTTCACCCAAAAAATGATATGTATGCTTGCTTTCTGTTTTGTTTCCTTTTATTTACATTTTTTTATATTTGCCCTATTCTTATGATATTAACCCTGGTCTCCTAATTGACCCTAGGGCACAGATGAGGATGAGGGGGTGGGGAGAGGGGGGAGGTAGAGAGAGTCATTCGTCATTATTAAAGTTAATTTTGCAGGGCACAAGTTATTTGAGTCTAAGACTAGCTCCCTTGGAAATGGACACATTCTGTTGAAATTTCTGTTTACATTCTGTTTAAACTTCTGTTTAAAATTGAGTAAAGAACCAGCATCGGGCTTGCTACTTCAAACTAATTTCTGCTTTCGTTGATCTCCACGACCCTGCAATTTTTAGGTTGCCCTTAATGATTTTTAACACTCAATCGTTTTTATGGGTAGCTATTACAAAATGACATTTTCTCCAAAAAAATAACCTTTTGAGGTACATCCCAACCATGATAGAATTCTTACATGCTACAGTGGGCTGTGTACATTTATCGGCATTGATACATCATATGAGTCATCACGAAGAGCAACATTAATTATAGCGTTAACGACAGTCAGTTAACGAAGAGAAACTGTTACGCATCAGAACACATTTGTTTAGTGTTGTAAGAAATACTGTTTATACACTCTGTGAACTCATACATGATAGAAGTGCTTTCTGCTTTTATTTTTTTTTTTATGTTGCAAATTATACTCCAAACTATATCCTCATGGACTTAGCTTAATAGAGTGTGAAATTTAATCGCAGATTCTATATTTTGGAAAGGATGCTGTCATTGTCTGAGCTAGATCACATTACCCGTAATGTTACCTGATCACTGACGAAGATAATTCTGTTGATTTAGAGGGCTTTGAAAACACTTCAGAATTTCCTGGTGGTATACATGTGTGTTGTGAGCAGCCGACTGGCATTAATAGCCCAAATGCTCCACTATAAAACATGTGAGTTTCAAATTGACGTGTACTTTCTGATTCCATCTGTGAACATTTGAAAACATTTTGGATTCTGTATCTACTGTCAGCGTATGTTGGTGGTGACGATAACACCATCAGAAAAGATGTCCTTTGAACAGACCTACGTATATCAATTCCTCGTGTCCCCCCTTCATGATAAACTCCTGGACCCCACCCCCTGTGGATATCCCTCAACCGAACTAAAAGGTCCCCATGTGATTACAGCAATGGGACTACATAATCCCACTTAGCTCGTTATTAATCATTTACTGTAGTTGTAGAAACATTTGTAGTCCATTAAAGTAATTCCATCAGTTCTAGTGAGATTCTGAACGGGGGTAAGGGGTTGGGGGCGAGGAAAGGAGGGAACTGAGCCGAAAAGATCATATTTTTATGTGCAATTATGTCCACTATATATCCCCAGCAGGCTGTCCTATGTTTGACTCCAAATTCGGCCTCCAAACCTTTCCATCATCTTTGGGTCTATGTGATTTACTAACATGAACAACTCTCCCATATAGCTATTCCATTTTTGCGATATTAATGATTTAATGTTCCTTCACACACTTGAAGACTTGATGAAGTCAAACCTTGACATATTATTATTGGAGTCACATGAACCTCATTTCCTTTGCTCTATTTTTTTGGGGGGGGGGTGGGGGAGGAGGTGATTTTCCCATTTGTATTCATCATTGACAAACTGTTTCCCAGAGAAAATGGTCTGCAAATTAATAAAAATAAAAATAACTTTTTCCTTTTAAAAGGCGCTGACTCACCAAATGGAATTTGTCTGTAAACATAAAAGTCGAAACGTCAGCATGCCGTGATTTACGTGGTTTACGTGACTGCAATTCTTAATGTCTGAGCACTTTCATCGACAGACTGATTAGACCGCACGCCGAGTGGGAAGTATTAGTATACATTTGGAGAAAAACAACATTATTAATGACTGTCAATGATCAGTCTCCATACTTTGCCTTCAGAGAGGGGGTTAAGTTTACTTTACTTTAACTCCATCGTTTCTTTTGAAATGATAAAAGAAAAGCCATAAACAATATCCTGTTACAGTGATTTGCACGCTCTGAAAGGCTCTAACGACAGAGACCGGTATGACATATGTGCAGAACGACTTAATCGATATAATCTATCTTATTAGATTTGCTGAAAGCAAAACACATACCCCCACACACAGACATACTGTAGGACATTACCAACATTCCTTGGCAATAAAAACGTTAACTACAAATTTTCAATACGTAGTGTATACAGCTTAACATTCGTAGACTCGATTCAGATCGTATCTTTGATTACTCCCTATGCTGGTTGTATAGACCCTGCAGGGCAGGCAGGGGCTTCTAAATTAAGATTTCTACTCAAGCCAGCGGACAACAAAAAAACATTAGTAATGGAGCAAAACGTTTAGACAGAATCAAAACATTCTCAGTATACCCTGATTGCAGCTCAATGTGTGGAGTAGGCCGGTAGGGTGCTGAAGCCTACGGCCTTAAAGACCCCGCATAGAATCGTGGGGCGGTTTTGAGGTTCGATGACCGAATTAAGATCTTTCACAGGCTGGATGTGGCCTTCTGCTTGCTTTGCTGCAGGGCCATCTAATTATAAGAACCCCTGCTGTTGTAGTAGGTATTATACTAAACAAAACAAAAGCTACATTTAGCATTTAGTCATAACTTGGCAGCCAAAACATAATCTGTTACTTTCTGCGACCAAAACATTGCTTCAGGAATTATGAGATTTAAGTCATGATCAACTTCAGCTGGTTTGCAAGGGTATCAAACTTAGAAACTTTAATTAGAATTTTGTGCGACACAAAACTTGCAGTAATGTGTTGAATGGTTCATGATATGTTCTTGCTATAAATAAGAAACACATGCAGATCTCTGAATTCAACGGTATCCAATTATGCGTACACATTACATGGCTCGGTCAACACGACCAATGTCAATTGTTCACATATGATACTTATGCACACGAGAGAGATGAGAAGAGGAATTCATCCATCTTAGAAACCCAACCCATAGAGGAAAAACTTTAACTCAGAAACGGCCGGATCATAATCCAGTCGAAAATAGTTCAAAATACAGAGTCATACGCTTCCAGAATTTGGAAGAGTTGAAATGGCGAGAAGCAGTGACCCAA
Organism: Apostichopus japonicus; assembly: GCF_037975245.1. Classification (NCBI taxonomy): domain Eukaryota; kingdom Metazoa; phylum Echinodermata; class Holothuroidea; order Aspidochirotida; family Stichopodidae; genus Apostichopus; species Apostichopus japonicus. The sequence goes on from NC_092565.1 coordinate 4,244,945, forward strand.
AGAGGGTCATCAGAATCTGAGTAAGAATGTTGTCAATTTTTGACTTAATGGAAGGCTCGCAAATGTCACAAACAATCATCGCCGGCCCAGCCAGCAGCACACCACTGCTCATTATGCAGCCTGCATATCACTCACGCTTGAGTGATGAGCATCGAGCTCCCAACACAGAAGCGCTGCTATTGTTTGTAAACAAAAGCTGTACCTGGCTTTTCCTGGTCTGTGGTTTTTCACGTAACAATGGCACTCTGAACCACAGAAACAGGAGATTTATTTCAAGAATGAGTTGAAATCATGATACACCGTTTTCTTATTGAATGTGTCAAAATACTTTCCCACTTCTTTTCCTGTTCAAATATGAATCTCATTCACTAACACTGATCCATCTTCTTTTGTTTTCTTAGTTTCCAATGAAATATTTTCATCTTCTATATGATGTTTTGATCACATGAAGAAGAACATAGCTTTACCACATGTTGTGTATTTTTAATTGCTTGTGTAAGACTAATTTACAGGACAGCCTCAAATTTTCGGCAACCGACTTGAAAACCAACAACGAAGTTCAGAACAGAATTTTTTAACTTTATACTTGTTTTATAAAAGAAAGTTGGTTGTTATCCTTTCGTGTGTGTGTTGTCTTTTCTTGAGACCCTCTTCCTTTATGCAAATGATTTGTCTGTTTGGCCAAAACCATCATTTTTTTCTACCCTTTTTCGGGCCGCAAAGAGTTTGCATTTAATATGGTGGTGATCTTTCTAAGTTTGTACATATAGTTTGGTCTGGATGTTACTGCTTGCGATTCTTGTTTCATTTTCCATCATTTATTAGGTTGTTTCAAGAGCTGTTAATTCATTTTTCTTTTGTCGTTTAAGATAATGTACAACCTTTACAAAGTCCAACAACTGTCGGCAAATTTCACATTACCGGCTGATTGTCAGTACTAGAGATGCACAAAAAATTCAGTTCTATAAATACAACAGGCTAGAAGGTACTGAAATAAATTAATATGACAGGAATTTATTCAAAATATCATAAGAAATATGTCGAAAATTTACAATTTAAAACTGTATTTTAAGAGGAACAAAATGACAACTGCATCAGATTTTAGAATTTGTTAGTCAAATTTGAAAGGAAACACTTTAGATTGTAGGTCTATAAAGAATTCTTTACTTTTTCTTACAAAATATTCATAATTTGAGGGAGGATAATAAAAAAAACACTTTTCTTCGCTATTTGTTCCCGGACACTTCATCAAATGCCTCCTTCTATTCTCTCTTTAAAGTCATCCTTGAGCAAAACGTGCATATATCAGAATATTGATTTTCAAATTCACTACACATGTTAAGATGGAGGCCACGGAAAGGCACACGGACGAACAAGGTCAGCATGTGAGGTCATATCATGCATCTCTACTAAGTGTTGTCGTTTTGGTTCTATTTTTTCCCCATGGTCGAAACAAGAGCCACGTGCCGAGGTTTTGCATGGACTTTTCATTCAAATTTCATCCCTAATTTATTGTTCGCATAAATCCCCCGAAACTTATCGGCTTGGGAAGTCACGGACTACGATACTCACCTGTCTACACTTTACATATGCACTCAAATCAACCTAGCAAACAAACGTCTGTAACATTTTAGCACTAGTTGCGACTCCACTGGACTGCTACTTCAGGGTCAACACGCCACTTCCTCTTCCTTAATTCTGTTGATTTGAGTGCAGGTGTAGAACAGAGACAGGTAAGAGAAGAATGAAGTAAATAAAATTTGTTTAATCTTAATTCCTGTTACTACAAAGCTTCTTTCCTTTTACTCTCTATCTCTTTTAGATTATAGTCTAGTCATTTGACTGTTTTTTGGGGGTTTTTTTTGTGAATATGCATATTTTTAACAGGCAAAGTTCCCTGCAACGTTTCAGAGAGTACTGCATGAAAATGGGATATACTACCCATCCAACCCCCCCCCCTCAATCCCCTTGATATCCATATCCCTCCACCTCTCTATCCCACCCCCCTCCCCCCCCCCAAAAAAAAAGAAGTTGTTTACAGGAATCACTCCATATAAGGGCTGCGTAGCTGCGCTCCAGGTCATTTCATGGTTAAGATTCGGTTCGAATCAATTCTATACAAATATATCGTCTTTTCCAAATTTGTTAGGCACTTCCCAACTGCTACAGCATTCTGTCTGTAATTGGCTTTCAGCTATAAATTATACCAACAATCATTTGACCGTTAAATCAGGAAAATTCAGGATTTTCAAATCGTAAAAACAAAGAAATAAGAAAGAAGTCAGCAACTCATGAAATGCTTCGAGTTGACTCCTTGACAAGCCCCTCGCAAATCGATGCACAAGGAGATTTAACATGTTCACGATCTATTACAGACTTTCCAAGGACAGGCAGGTGTTGAGTTACATCCCCTGGGGGTCTTGTTGTTCACATGAAGGGAAAAGAACATTTTCTTCTTCTTTTGAGACGGTTGTTAGGATTTATACCACATTTACATTACTATCTTAACACCATTAAGTGACAACCATATTCATGCACCTACTTTATATTCACACCTAGCTACTTCATCACACGCACTTTTATATTCACACCAAACAGATCGTAAGAAATTACTTTATAATGGACGGTCAAGAAATGAACGTAACCAGTGATACGATTTATTAAATGGTTACACAAGCACTATGAAGATAAATGCTACAAGCATGCAGAATGGTAGATTGGAAAGGATTATAGGACAGCAACCACAAAGCGGGTTACTGGGGGCGCTGTGCAAATGTCACCAGTTGTTACGCTAGGTAGATCAGATTGCATACATGCATAGGATGCAGGTAAGGGAGGAATTAAGTAAATCTACATAAAAAAAAATGAAAATCATTTATTAGTAATATTCTGAACAACACCAATAGAATATTTTCTCATGTTTGGCCATAAATAGAGATTTTACCCAAAATATTATTGACATTATATTACCAACTTGTCACTCAAAATTATTAACATTGCAATGTATCAAGCGAAGATATCTCTCCTTTATTTGCATAATTACCGAATCAAGGTTCTTACAAAGAGTAGTGAAACAAGACTTCATTACAGTTCTCGATATGTTGTTGCCAGCACTACTTTTCACGTTGGTTATAACATGAGGTAAAAAAAACTCAACTCACAGTTCTAGAACTGAAATATTACCAAAGACCTAAGACTTTACTCAACAATTGAAAAATTGACATTTATGGGAGAATTATGGCAGACCAACAAGTAAAGATCCCCTGCACAGTTGATTAATTCTAGCCATGTAATTAATAACCAAAACAAAACAAAAAAGGCCAGAAAGCTGTTTCACTTCAAATTGTTATTTCATTCTATATTTTAGTTGTTTCAACGACAATGATTTTCAGTCATATTTTGGTATCCGTTATCTTGATTTCTCGTGTCAGGAATGTATTATTTAATTCGCAACGAAAGTAGCCGTATCTCCTCTCGCACACAATTTCACTATCATCCAAATTATGTCGCAGCACAGAAAGTAGCAGAATAAATGCCATGGTCAGAGTCACGACTTTGCTTCCCCATGCTGGACCACGTGATAATAAATGAAAAGGTTGTTATTTTACCAGGCTATGTAAGCGGCCAAATCCAGCATGCGTAAGAACTAAAAAATTATGGCCTCTTTACACTTCATGCCGGGTGGCAATCCAATATACAGTTTCAGCTCATTGTGGATTCCTTACGATGCAATATGGAAAACCATTTCAGATGGGGAAATACAGTGAATTCCTATGAAAAGCCCACCTTATTTTGGTAAGCCAGCGATCACAGCCCACCATAACGTCCCAGCTGCTGGGTTTCATTGCTTCTGAAAGCTACAACCTTTTTATCCAGGAGACCGAAAGGACTGGCACCTTTCTATTACATACCTTCATAATAACATAGTACTTATACTATACTACAGTGTACAAGGGTTATTACAGCTCTCGATACAAACTGGGAAGAAACGGACTTTTAAAAAAGAAACTTCATCCATAACACGGATGAAAGTAACAAATTTTTCTCTCAGAGAAAATGGGAACTAACGTTTGCCTCGGTTAACACTCTATCCATCCTAGGAGGCTACCACGTGACTGAATCTCGCCACGGTCGCTTTTCACGGCTGATGAGTTTTCTCCTCATCAATCGGTTTATTCCTCTCGAAGAACTTTCCTTCTTTCTCGTGCACCGAACACTCTGAGACAAAGTTACGGGAACCACCCTCGGAGAGGACATTCGAGATGTAAGGAGGTCCTCGACGGTTAATTCCAGAAGATATTCCATCTCGGTACGGTTACAAGTACATGCAAATGATGATACCGTACACTACGGATGGCACTTCTGAGTTTAAGACAGTTTTGCACGACTTGATAACAAAAGGGAGAAACTCTGGCAAAAGACTCCAGATAAAATACTGTACTACTGATTCTGATTTTCAGTACTAAAAGCAAAGTTTATGAGCTTTGAACAGTTGTTTTTACGCATCAGTTATCAATTTTTTTTTTTGGAAATATCTCAAAACCTGAATACATAAAGAAAATTGGCTGCTTCAGGATTTCAACCATAAACCAAATTACAATGGTGAGCCAAGTTATGCTGCTGCCCCTGCCCCTGTACCAAATATATTTTATGAAAATGTAGATTGTATTGTGACGTGTTGAAACTCAGATCATATTACTTTTTGAGCTGTCAGCTCAACCAAACCCCCACCCCATATAAACCTACCCCTCCCTCCCTCATCCCCAAGAGACCTGGTACATCTCTCTGTTAATGCTACCCATTTGTAGACCAGGAACATGGGAAGGTAAAACAATGTGTAGTAGGCTAGGAGACTGTACAGAATAAAGGAAACCCAAAAGTTGCCTTCCTCCCCTTTCCCCTCCCCCACCCCACCCCCTTCCATCTTCCTTTCCAGAGAATTACCAGTGATATCACTGACAAATAAATGTTAAATAATAACGTTACTGGTGTACAGTACTTGCACATTCGTTTAAAAAATCCTTTTGGAGAGGTAGAACGGGGAGGGGGTTCAAAAAGGGAATTGCTCAATTTTCAATCCATCCAGTCAACATTTCATTTTGACATAATGAGCATTATAATGCTCAAATCATCTAGCTTCTCAATTTGGACACAATTCCCTCCTGACCTTTCTAAGAAAGTTAAGTGACTTTGATTATGGTTACTACTTCATACCCCCCTCACCTCAAAATCACCATTATCAATAATCCGTGGGGATTTTCTCATGCATTCCCTGCTTCTTCACTTCAGTATTCTTCATCCTTTGAGGGGAGAATAAATCACTCCCCTGAATAGCTCTCTCTTGATATGAAAAACTACATTTATGCCAACTATAGATTTACCCAAGAGAGACAAGGCACACACACACACATATATACGTACAAAGAGACGCCGCCGCTAAAGAACTGTTAAACTGTCAATGATCAAACGGTACCTATAAGTAGCATTAATTGCCTCTGGGTGAAATATTGGATATTAACGAAGTGCATTTGTCAAGTTTTTCCAGCAGGTATTCCTCGTTTTCCACAGTTTACTGCAGTTTCATTGCATCTAATGGACGATGTGTATTAAATAAGTGACTGAATTGATGTTGCTTTTTATGCTTGTTTTGAACTTAATCATGTATCCAAGTTTATGTTCCACTAGTATACAAAGTCTCTTTTAATACTCAAAACAATGAGAGACGATAAGCAATTCATTCATCCACATCTGGTGAGTACAGCATAGCTACTTTCCTTTGCAAAGATATATAATATATACAGAATGCAGAAAGAAAATGCATGTTTAAGGTGATTTGGGAAGATTTTTGTGATTATGATCAGTAAATACAGCAAAATGAGATTTTGCTTAAATTACTCCAAAGATTGACACAAACACAAATCAAAATTGTAAGAAAATGCAAGCTGTGCCCCAAATGAATATTCACGTCCTGTTATCTTTATATGCAAAGACAAAGGGGATGAGAGATTGAGAGTTGTGATCATCTGTAACTAGCAGAATATTTACGCTGATTTTTGCACTTTGAGAGAATTTTTGTAGTCTCCTTGACAAAAATCTCTTGGCATGTGTCTTTATGGGTGGTGTTGCTGATCAATCTTCTTGATCATGAATATTTGTACCTTAACGATTAAACTAGACTAGTTAAGTGGTAATTACATACATTGTAACACTACATGCTAACCATCATCAATGTACACACCTGATTCCCACTGACTCCGACTGGAACCCACTGTAGTACTGTACATGTACATCACACTATTGAATAAATTCCAAACCTCAGCTAGTTTTATTGATTACTTTTAATATATTTTAATATATTTGTTTATAATATTTATTTAGTAATTACCTAACCTGTCTCCTCACAAGAGTAGCACTCTCTCTGTCTACCATGTCTATAATGAACATGGGCATAAAGCAAGAGTTAATTCTTGGCACGGTAGATGGAGAGTGCCCATGCTCTGCGGAGACAGGTAAGTGAGGAAGCAAACAGCATACAACAGTATCGTCAAGTTTCATCAAATCTGAATCACTTGACTCAACAAGCGGCGAAAGCGTGTCAGCGAAAAGAGATAAGAAAAGGAGGAGGAGGGGGTTTAGAGACGGTTAAAGGTTATCAACAGATGAAACGAAGAAAGGAGCTAGGGGTGTGAAAAAACCACTCACCTTGCCAAAGCTTCCTTTGCCAATGGCCCTCAAGATCTGGAAATGGTCAAAATTTACTGTAAATGAAACAAATAGAAACAGAATTAAATTCATTTATAAAAAACATAAAAAAAAATTAAAAAACCTACAATACTACCTGAAGTAAAGTCTAAATCTATAACAAGGAGATGGTTTCACATATATGTTCCACCTATTAAAGTGCATGTTGATTCATGGATATCAAATCGTGGGCATAGAGGAGGCTCAGTAATCACATGTCAGAAACCTCAGAAATCAGTGAAACTGTTTGCGTGCTAATAATGTGGCAAATTTTCTCTTATTCTGGATCCCCAAAGAATTCAGTGATGCTCTACCCACGAGTACTTTAATACCCGACGCAGTTTTCCATCCTTTATGCCTACAGGTGCGAACCTTGAGTAAACTTCAAACGTACGTCAAAGTTCGCCTCTTGTTATCTGACTGGTTGCAAATTCATTATCGACATAGCGGCTAGATTGAACTCTCGGAAGTTCTCCAAACCGGGAGAGCTTAAAATGTCCGCTGTTCGTAGCTGTTTCTCTTTGGCCACTTAAAAGGACAAAGCATGCTGTAGCATTTAGGAAAAGCTGTTAATGGCCGTGAAATTGGACGTGATTGAATGGAGAGAGCCCTTGAGCTGAGATCTGACGAATTGAAACGCTAGACTTGCATATCGCAGCAGGTTGTTCACAGGCAAGTGTCTCCACGTAAACATAAGGTAAGTGACAAAAACATCCCCCAAATATGCAAATTTTTGTAAGTCGCATAGTGAATATATTTGATTTGCATGTCAAGCACTGAATATAACCAGACAAGTATTGAGACATACAGACTGGTTGATGATGTGACCTGGAATGACATCAAACTTCAACGAAGATTTTTACCTAGAACTGATAAAATTCCAAAACTTACTAACTTTAATACAGAAAGGCTACAGTAGGTGGATGGAAAGAGTGCAATAGTAGAGTGAAGACATATAAGGGAGATGCAACGGTAGAAGTTGCAATTGATTAATTACACACACAAACAGGAGTACATGTAGGTTATCTGTTTAACCAGAAAGCCAGCCAATTGTCTCAGAGATTTCTTAATTTCCACATTTTATATGAAAAGATTTAACAAGAAACAATCATACACCACAAGATTATTGTGCTCAATACTGTGGATCCACATATAACAGTGTGAGGTTCATCCAAGCTTGAAGTTTGGAGTTAATAATGTGTTTACAAGAATTTCAGACTTTGACCTCTGCTGACCTCAAATGACCAAAGATTATTAGATCAGAGTTCAGATGTACTATACAGGAGACAGGTACAGTAAGGTTAAATTCATTATTTTATTTGACATAAATTAAACTTACATATTTTGCTACATTTTATTCATATCAATTATTTATCAAAAGCAAAACCAAATATATAAATTGGAAATTATCAACTAATTATTAACTACTTTGAGATAACTTGTTCTAAAATTTTAAGCGTAGCACTGAAAATTTATCAAAATCAGAGTAAAGAACTATTTTTGGAAAGTTGAAAATTAAAGAAATACGATACAGAATGTGGCATTGCTAATGTAAAATAGCAATGGTATTTAATATACTGAAAAATGAACACAATTTACATGTCTCCTCCCAACCTCAGCACTCTTGTTCTACCGTGACAACAGTAGAAAAAAAATGAAAATATCACTGACTTCAATGCAGAACTCCCTTTGATTGAGAATTTTTGTGACAAAGTATTACAGCATATTGAGAATGATACTGACACACGCAAACATTAGTTGACAAAGCTTATAGAATATATATAACTGTTTCTCTTCAAACTAGGGATGAAATCACACCAAAAAATGTCAACTCTTTACAAAACCATACAGTACTGCATTAGTCAGTCCTTGAATTAATGCATATATTTATTTGCCATTTCTTTCTTTTGGAATCATTCTGAATAAAATGTGTCCAGTCCAAAGTCCTTGTTTGAAGTATGATAGACAATATAAGTTTATACAGCGCTGAGTTGTGCTTCATCAAACTTTTTTTATCAGATACGTATATATATTTATGTCAGTGTACATGGCTTTGGTTGTTGACATGCCACTCCAGTCAGAACGGATTGGTAGTTTTAATTTTCGTCTCCTTAAATCCCGACGACGCATATGCTCATAAATTCTGCCTCTCCCTCTCCCTCGAGTACATTTTAATGTGCAGAAAGATGAAGAACACATATATATCAGACTGCATGTACTGTATACCAGAATAATATTCCAGCGGAGCACAAAAACGAGAGGATAATTTGGAAAATTGAGATGCAGGCCTCAATATAGGTAATAACTGTCACTTTGCAGTGCATTAATGACTTTTTTTATAGTTTTACATTAAATGTTAAAAGCGCAAATGATCAACTCGAGAGTAATTTTAAGATGCATTTAAATGAAGGAAATTGCTTTTTAATTCCCCTGATTGGTAGAGGATAGATACATAGATATGTCACGAAGTTATGAGCATGAAAATCATCAGAAAGTAATATTTTACATAGTGAGTGATGTGTATGTCATTGGAAGTTTCATCTCAATGCCTGCACACTACTCTTGTGATGAGGAAATTTGATGATACCATTGGAGGTCAGTTTCAAAAGGTTTTGAGGTCGCTTTAGACAAGGATGAGCGAGAGTACAGAGGCTGTGAGGAGACAGGTAAAATGATGAAGGAAATTACTGTAAACTGCTGGTTAATTTCAAACGGGTCTTCCTGAGGAAAACTATCAGAGAGAGAGTGTGTGTGATATTGTTACGTTCAGCTGAACAATGGCATAACTGCCAAGCCTCAGTTGCTTTGTATGTGGTTTTACAAACTGAATAAACTCAACAGAGGTATGGGATCATAAAAAGATGGAAACATTATGAGAAAATAGCTCTGTAAGAATGAGAGTACAGAAGTTGTGATGAGGCAGGTAAGGGGAGGCGTGAAGTACATATCTAATCAGGCATTAAATATACTTTAAAGAGCAATTGACTACGAGTAACAGAAATCTACTCAAAACGAAGCAAGTTCCACAGTGCTTTACCATATGAACATCAGAATGTGGACTGAATCATGAAACAGAACCTTCGACAGTTTGCAAAATTGCCGTAAGTCAGAAAAGGGTGCCCAGTTGTTGAACTGCGACAACATTCGTCTCACTCTTTGTATATAACAAAGTTCTTGGGCAGATGGAGTGTTCATGTCTGATTGCCAAGCAACAGCTCAGTTACCACTATATTGATAAGTGTTCATGGTCGGCATATGCACGATACAGACCTCAGTGTTACCATCGACTTATATGGGGAATGAGTTTTTGTCCACATGTTTTCTGCTTCAACATGTTCAAGAAAGAAAATTCCAAACTTCCCGAGTTGATGGATTTATTAATTAAGGGTCTCTAAACACTTGATCCCTTTAAGTCAGATCATGTTACAAACATCTGTCCTATGGATCATCATACTGGAACTGATCTCTCCATCGAATTTAATTAATTAAAAAAAAGAATGTAGTACATAGACACTGCACAGTTGTTACGGAAGCCGATCTCCAAGGTATGTGACATAAGATTTCACTTTGAATGCACACAAGCCTCCAAATGCCTCCAGTCAATTTTGCCAGAAACTAAAAGCACTGGCAGCTTTCTGCTAGTATAAACACATCTTGGTTTTTGTATTTTACGGGAAAAAAGCCAATGGGATTTTGATGTTAGCAAGTATTTTTATTATGCACTGGCATTTTTGTAGTTTTTTAAGATGCTAAAATTGTGAAATTCCAGGTTTGACACATGTATTATATACATACTCTGAACAAATCTGAATCCAAGCTGATAAAGCTGTTTTATAAAAAATGTTCATTTGCATTTTAAATGACAAGGGCAACATTTAAGTACTATATCAAGTGAACAATCTTGAGTACAATAATTGAGTACTATACAGGTGATCACTTTGGAATACCAATATTTGTTACTATAAGCCACTTAGTGAGTAGTACTAATTTAAATTTCTATACAGGTAGATAACTATTTCATAGAATGTCATCATGTACATTTTGGAACATACCTTCCTAAAGCTAACTTTTAAAAATTGGGTAACATTCTTTCACTCTGCCCCCACCCCCCAAATACACCCCATTTTTGGTCAGTCGTAAAAAAAAAACATCGGTGGATGAAACTTCCAGCCATAAAAATGTGCTATACCCTATGGAATGGTTAATTATGAAGAAAGTCTTAGGACAGTGAACTGTGGGTCATGGGTTGCATAGTGCAAGATTGTTATCAATTTCTATAAGCTAGGTAGATGAGACTACATACGAGCATTGGAGACAGGTAAGAGAGGAATGAAGGAATATTAGAGTACGATTGTTGCGTAGTGGCAGGTACAGTAATGCATGTGAGGAGTGCATTTGATATGAAGCTTTATCAACTTTTGAGCCTCCCCATTCTTGAGAGTATATAATGCTGCAACAAGTATCGTCAAAGAGCACTGTAAGCTGTTCTGAGCCTGACTCATCTCAAGAAGATGAATCATTTTTTAAATTATGAAATATTAATATATACATTATACGCAAAATGAATTCAGAAAATAGTATAGCTCAGTGCTTACAATTGCCAAGGCTTTTAATTTGTTAGATCTACACAAGTTATTGAAATACAATCTGTTGCACAATTTTATTATGCAGGCCGGCGGGCATAGCAATGTTAGCTATGCAATCATACTGTATAGAAATTGTTATATAGCTCTGAAATTAATTAAAGTGCAGATATTCTTTATTAAATGTGAAACAATTTCTCTTCCAGAGAACTGTCTGGATTATAACATACCCTGCATACATAAATGACATATTAAACATCACGTTTAGCACATGTATACACAACTTTTCTTTATATCATTGAACAGTTTTAGCCCAGCTGATGAGTGAGAATTCTTTCGGTGTGATTCAACGTCATTAATCTCTCTAACCATTCAAAGTAATCCACGCAATAATATTTCACTGCTATAGTAGGAATATGGGGGGGGGGAGGGGGGGCACTGGACTGAAATGTGACAGGTGTACTGTAGCATCACATCTGTGTATAAATAACACAGCACAACAGAAGATGTCTTTAAATCAAATTGTCATCATATTTTGCCGGTTTGCCTTTTGATATTTGTCACGAATTCCCTCTCTCCATCTCTCTCTCTCTGCCAGACAGCAGATTTCCTCTCTTACAATTAATGTTCACAACTCACGTGCAGTTTCACACAACATAAACATCAGGAGAAAAGATAACGTACGTGATACAGGAAATGTCAGAGATGGATAGAAACATTCTGACGATCCAAATTTAGCAGTCTGGTAGGTACAGTATGCTGACTAATATCGATGCAATTCTGAAATCATTTATAAAATGATGGAGCAATACAATCGAGAAATTCAAGATGAGAATAGAAACACAAAAAAATACGAAACAAGAAATGGAGGATGTTACGAAGAAGCAACAGAAAGCCTATTATTTTTGAGGATTTACAGATAACGATATTTACCTGTCTCCTGTAGATACAGTTTGTACTCTGATCTGCAGGACTCTAAGAACTGGTAATATTCTTGCACTGAGCCATTCGAAAAGATCAAATTCCTGCTCAAAATCATGCGTGTCAGGCATCCGAATGGTACAGTAGATTCAGAAGGAAGGGGGCAGTGGTGACGTTAGATAGGGTCATTGGGGGCACAGGTGTAAGAATGTAACCAGGTGTAAGGCGGGAAGTTCAGAGTGTGTATATGGGTAGGAGACAGGTAATTGAGGAGTGATGTAAATTGTCCGGCCATAAAGCTGAATGAAGGGTTCTTAGACTAGTGTAGATTGGAGAGCATATATATGTAAAAGGAGTGTACAAGGAGTGTATAAGGAGTGTAAGTGAGGAGTGATGTAAACTGTCCAGCTCTAAAGCTGTTAACATCAGAATGTTACCAGTTCTTAGGCTAGGGTACAGTAGATGAGACTGCACATATGTAAACGAAACAGGTACAAGAGGAATGAAGTAAATAAACAAAAACATGTAAGGAAATTTATACAACTTTATAGGCATTGATCTTAAACTCTGAACTGTGAAAGGAATCCGGAAAAAATGCCTGAGAGAACTTATGCAATATACTTAGTATCTTATAAAACCTACATATAGATAGGGTCGGGGCAGCATTGGGGAGTGGGGGGGGGGTGTATGCAAGAAAGGAACATTAAAGGCTTCCAAATATTAATAATAACTAAGGGAATCATGAAAGTATATATAAGTAGAAGAAAAAACAAGGATGATGATGTTGATCTGATAGAGTTTTTCTATCCACTTCACAGATTCTTGTATAATTAACGCAGCCTTCTTCTTGAAACCCTTTTGAGTATCTCAGAGATTCAACATGTACATTGGTTTGCTATTGAACCAACACTTTTTCTCCTCTCAAATTCTGTAACTAATTAGTTGCTAAACCATCTCTTCTAGTGAGCCTTCATTAACCAATTAAGGCAATTTTTTTGGTAATTTGGTGCTACGCCACCCCTTAATCCCTTAATGATGCATTTAGTTTCAATTGCAAACAAAGAAAAAATCCAACACTTGCTACTTTACACAGTTGGGTTTCCTTTTCTTTTCTTTTTTCTCTCTTTTTTTTTCTCTCTGTTTTTGCTTTCTTTGTCTTCTTTTGTTGCGAGGATTGTTTTCCCTCTTTTGTTTGTTTTTCCCAAATTTTGTTAAGGAATTAAACCAAATGTCTGCAAAGGAACAGATTATTCTACGGTTTGTACTCGTAAAAAAAATTTTGTGCAACAAACCTGAACCGGAAAAAAAACTAAAAATCTAACGCTCAAAATGAATACCATTCAATGAATTTAACAATGTAAATTTCACAACATGGTAGAATGAAAATGAAAGAAAATGAAAAAAAAGAGTTTAATAGGGATTGACCCAGAAGTGGGTCAACAAGGACACAGTTTTAAAATTGCATGCTACAAATTACTAGAATGCTTGAATGTCATTGGTGCTATTTTGTTGTTGCTGTTGGTAACCATTAACAACAATTGGATATTCTTTTCAAAGTATGATCAAATTACCATACATTTGTTGCGGAAAAAAGTTAAAATGGTTGGTCGAATATTACAAACTGCCAAAGTAAGACATTATTGTGCAACAGTAAAAAAAATAATGAAAAAAATTTTCATAGGAGGAAGTCGTGGAAAAAAAAGGAAAGGACATATTTATTCAGTTCTTCATATGAAAGTGATGTACGAAACGAATGTCGGAGAAGATGCTTGGACCAAAGACAATACGCACAAACTTAAAGGAACCGAGTTGACTTTCTGGGATAAAAGAAGACAATTAAAGGTTCACTCTTAATTTGTGGGTTTTAAAGAGAAGACAAAATGGGATGGTGTCCCAGATGTGGGATAAAGAGGGGTGCAGTGCGTTAACCATAGGGAGAGTGCATAAGTAGATTTGGAGACAGCTTTTACGACAACCGAGTGAACTCACCTTCCCCATTGAGATCCAGAGACTCCTTTCGGTGGGAATGATTGTGCCCCATTGTGCACCCTATGATGATGAAATTCTCCTCTGTCTGCCCCTAAGCTGGGGCAAATCAACTTATCCAATCGCTTAATAAGGAAAAAACATCCACAAGACAAAACCAGCCTTAATAAATCCGTCACGAAAAACGTCCTAAAAACGCTTGCAGTACTAGTGTTTTTGCATTTGTTATTTCAACAAACAGTGTTAAAAATCTGGTGAAATTAGCTTGGCATTGGAAGTTGGACACCTCTTACGAGTCGCAGTTCTTGGACAGCATCCTCAATTTCGGCGGAGATCTGAAGAAGAAAAGAACATCACATTGACAAAGGGTAGGAATACTTCAACCCCCAATCCCGATCCCCACCCTTACTGCAAACATTCTTCCTTCACAGATAAAGCTATCAGAAAAATATCATCACTGTGAGCTAATCTCTGTGACAGTTTTAATACCAGAGGTTCACTATAATCCCAACCACCCTATCCATAAATAATCTAACCCATGGCTTACACGGAAGAATTTAAGGCATCTCCAATGCGATGCGATAAGGAAAGTGCAAAGAACAGTCCATCTTTGGAGAGTAACAATAATGGGTCTGCCAACTGTTGAAGAGAAATATGCCATTACAGGTATCAGAGCAGATAACTTTTCACAAACTTGCATGCATATATCAAGACTTTCCCAAAGATTGATTAAATTTGATCTAAACTGAATATTCAAAAGTTTGTTATATACATGAGTTCACGTCGGGTCACGACAAAAATTCTTAATGTGACATTTCAAGGACACGTCAAGATTTGAAGAAGAAGATTCTGAAGGAAGTTTAGTAGGAAACTTCTGAATCGAATTTACCCTGGAAAAATCGACAGAGCCTCTGCTGGGATACTTTTACAACGCACCTGAAGTGGCTGAGGTAATTTTTCTGCCAAAATGTATTTTCGATTTTTTTCTTAGTGAACTGACCTCACACCAGGAATAATTTTGGGAGATTTCTTCTTTTTTCTCCTCTGAAACTGCACAGAATTTTGGTTTTGCCCTTCATCGCATTTTACAGTGAGGCAGAAAAATATGACACTCTCGTGTAAGGTGAAACTATTCCACCTTGCTACATAAAAAATTCCCATCTGAAGATCATGCTTCTGACACAACATATTTAAATTGAAATACGGTTTTACTTAAACATTTTAAATTGTTGCCTCAGTTTGCGACAGAAATGTGCAACTCTGTCAGTGGTCTATTGAGATTTCAAGTAAATAATCTGTGAAAGCTTACATTTCAAATGTTTTTCTTCTTCCTTTTGTTTAAGTACATTTTTTGCACTTATATATTTGGAATACTAGCTTTCAAACAGCATTCAAAATGCAAGCCTTTATGGAAAAAAGCAGCTATTGTACCTTTGACGAAAAGAGAATAGAAATTTATCCCCACTTTTTTCCAAGCACTTAACAATCCTGTCACTGAAAAGTCACAATTTATCTCACGTCTGGTTCACATAAAATGAATTACAAGGTATCCAACTCCTCGAGGAATCAAAAAAATTCTTTTCTTTCGCAAAATTTCCACTTGATGTAAGCAGAATTTCCCACATGCTTTCATGCAGGTAGTAAACATTTTGCTAAACGGATCAATCTGGTTCGTCTCAAATCTCCGAATAGGTTTGATCAAAATGGTGGACATTACGGCGTGTTCTCGAAAGGGCAAAGTATTTGGCATCGTTATAAATATTGCTACCCTTCATAAACCAGGTGAATGCAATACTCTGACAGAGTATAGCAGTCAGATACTAATTAGCATATTTAATTACCAAATCACCTAGTTCCTGCATTTTTTGGGGGGTGACATGTTTCTTGGTAAACTTTGTGACATCCACCACCAAGGCATGTAATATTCACTCATAACAAGACACCTTCAATCTAAATTTTCCTGTTCTTAAAAAAGACCTGTCCATTATTTTCCATAATTTTTTTGTGAATTTTTATTAAACCTACATAAAATAATAGACTGATCAAATTTTGTGTAGCATTTTTTTTTTGTTTTTTTTTGTGAAGGTCCTAGATTTTTGGCTTTTCTAGGTCAATATGGTTCCTGTGTTAACTAAAAAAAATAATAAAAAAAAAACTGCAATATATATTTGGACTTGTACAGCAATTTGACCCTATTTGCATAGCATTTTGCAATGATTAACTTGATAAACTTCATCCTGACCTAATTAATACTGTGCATGAATGTTTAAAACAACATGATTGATATTGTTACCGTTATCGTTATCATTACCAATATTATTATAATAGTTATAATAATATACATGGCATTGATCCAGTTCATCTTAAAGCAGCTACATGCACAAACGATTAGCAATACAGGTTCGTCTTATTTGAAGAGTCGCGCATGGGTCAATCCCAGTGAATTGTGAAGGCCACCAATTTAGTATTCGTGCTCAACAACTCAACCCTGTTTCTGCAAACCGTTCACAACAATCGCAATAGTTGAATATTCAAAAGGGATTTGAGGATACAAAATCATAAATTTTGGAAAAATTCTTGAGATGTTTTGATTTTCTTACATTTGGTATGTAAGTTTAATTGGACGAAGGATGAGAAGGTCATCAGAACTTACTGGCCCCAAATACTATAATCTTCACTAACTTTTCAAAAGGTAATTTCCTTGTGATTCTGCAGAGATCTCTAAATTACTTCCGGACATTGATCGAGAAGTGTGAAAATGAGACAATTAAATGCTTTTTGTGAGGTTAAAACACTCTGAAGGTGGTGTTTGTGAAGATGAAAGTTAGCCTGTTGAAGTTGAAGCATGAGTGACCATTTATGTGACTTTTTTCTAGCATATTCGGGGTCAATATACCGATGACCTTTGACAGTAAGTTTGTAAGTACACGAAGTGTTGCAGCCAATGGATAGAATGCAATAGGTTAACTGTGGCTGTCACAAGATCAATTTCGTGCCCACCACCTGCATGAAATGCCGAACACTGTTCACCGCTTCGAGCTTCGAGATTCGCCATGACAAACACGGTTTGACTTGAAGTCTTTAAAACTTTGGTGGATTAAATTAAATGGAGACAATCCAATAGTATCATCAACAGGATTGTTGAAAGCTCCCTTAGCCAAGACAGCCAAAACTATGAAAAACAAAGAAAGGCCCCCAAAAAATAAAAAAAAACATGGAAATGTCTAGCAGGTACCCAGAGTAGAAAGACTAATTAAACAATGACCTCTTTTCCTGACAAGCCCAATGGGGATGGAGGTGGAAAAAAAGTGGGCCTAACAGACATAATTTGTCACCGTTGTCATTTGGGGGCTAAACAAACATTTGAGTAAGAAACAGAGGCCCTGATTTTTTTGGCTTAAAACCAGTCTCCAATAATTTTAGAGGTTGTTGAAGTTTTTTTTACAAGTAGTACATGGAAGGGTAAACCACTACTTTCGCTTTGGGATACAGAATATATATGTTTCAAAGCTAACGTCTTTCTAGCCAACGGATAAAGTGTTTCATCTTCAAATTTGGTATATAGCCAATTGATATTCTACATCCGTAAAGGAAAATGAAAAAGAAAGAAGGGGAAAGAATAAAGATGTAATTTGTTCCTTTCACATTCTTTCCACCGGCGCTTTGTCGTTAAAGATTTACGGAGGATTGAATCCGAACAGCAAACAGTACTTTCCTTTCATTTTCCTTCTGCTTGAGGGCTCTAAAAATTAATTTCGCTCTTGACACTGGGCATAAAGCTCATTGTGGTGGCGGTTTTAGCCATACCATATTAAAGCAGCAGAGTATTCAGTCAAATTGAATGGTTTGTTCAAAACTATTATCACACACTACTAGTTATAGCTTAACTATTTCATTTCAAGTAATATTTCAACTTTCAAATTTGTCAGTTTCAACTATAATGCAAATGAGACAAATGTGTCTCGCAGACGAGGCTTTCCGGAGAACTGTACTGAATTGAGAGAACTGCCAATGTTGTAGTAGAAATTAGGGCTTTTAAAGGGCCAAGGAGGGATTTGGCCAGAATTGCTAGCAGACAATCAGATGTTATTGTCTTCTGTTTTCTTAAAATACATCCTTGATCAGCGGATGTGAATGTTAACAGCCTTCTCTAGTATTAACATGTCTATTAGTCTAATATAATTACTACGAATACAAAACTACACAAACAGTATACAACATGTATTAAAAGAAACTCAAATGTTTTGAAGCAAGGGCATCACCAGCCAAAACTTAACACTGTAAATGTCTGCATCTCAACCCAACCCACCAACCAATCACAGGTACTAACGACACTGTATGAAAGAGACAAAATTGCAAGATGGGTATTCTACATTAAAGAATCCTGTTTCTTACAATGTATAAGAAGCTTGATGATGTTTCTCTTCTTGTAAATGTGTCTCTGTGGTATTTTACAAACTGTTTTAGCTGAGGAGGGTTATTCATGGGGTTAGTTACCGGTTGCTGAGGGGGCACAATGTTAAAAGGTTATCCAGTGCACATTTATAGGCAGGGTAGAGTAATAGTGCATAGGTTGTGAGGAGACAGGTAAGTGAAGTAAATTATCGGTCAAACATTTGGAATACATCCTTCAGTATGATAAGCATTCTAAGGTACAGAAACGTCGTATGGAAATGCATATTACAAAATCAGGGACCTAAATAATCCTGCTAGCCTGTGTATTAATAGTGCATGATTAAAAGGAACCATATTTTACTAAATAGCAGCTTTTTGGTCAATTTTACTTGGAAAGTCATATTATTATTTTGAAAACGAAATAACTTACCAAGTATAACTCATTACTCATATTGGATCAAATAAAGATGATTCCCTATAATATTTCGCCAAAGGGGGAAGGAAGATAATGAAGTATAATTCATGATTTTTAATTCAGTTTCGCCAGAATTTCATCACCCAGAAGCACTTTGCATATTAGTACTTATCCACTAATGAAAACTGCAAACAGAAAAACTTTCAGTATAGTTTTGGATTTTTTTCATTATTGGACGTTAAACCCGGACTGGATAGTAACGATATAATTAAGTGCACTGTTATTAGATTGTACATGGTAGCAATCAGCACCAAAACAATTCTTTGAATGAATTACTCAAAAATCTAAATTTAACCACAAAACTTGTACAGTATCACTGAAGAACACTCAACACAAATCGTAGCGATTGAATGCAAGATGCTGCTTTAATGATATCGGACTAACTAGCAAATTACATGCCAGCAATGTTGAAAGACACAGAGGCCATTTATAACACCATCCAAAAGAAGAAAACTCCACAGCCTCCTTGGCCTCAATAAACATCCAACCCTGTAGACAACATTTAATTTGGGATATTACATCTTGTCTGACACTTTCAACATTTCTATCCAAAATCTAAACTAAAGGTTTTGATTTATATATATATATCTTCTTTCACACTGTGAAATTCCAATCGAAATAAGTCTAAGCTGTGTTTCTATAGAGACAAAAACTATGGGAGGCCAGCAGTGCACGAAAAAAAATTACTTGTTTTAATTCTAGATACTGCAGTATACAGCAAGAGTGTAATTGTCGTGAAGAGACTTGTAAGGCCGGAAGAATCATAAAAAATCAAAAACTAAATTATATTTAAAAAGAGCTGTCTATGTGAAGGGAATTAACAGCTAGAAGAAAGAACACCTCAAAAAGTTATCAAAGAAGTTATAAAGTTAAGTTTAGCCTAATGCAGGGATTCACTTAACATTATTTGATGTTTATTCGTTGTCGTATGTGATTTAAATTGGGCTTAGACGCATCCAAATTGTTCAAGTCCATTGATTACCTGAGTTCTCAAGATTTTTTTGTATTCATATTCATATTAAATTCAAAACAATGACATAACAAAGGATTCATAGAGATGATGTAGGGTAATGCAATTATGTCCCTTCTGAGCTCACTCCAGACAAAAATATTAGAAATGTAATGTCTTAGATGATTAATAAATCCTTATTTCCCAATGGTGACCTTCTATGTGTAGGACTTAGTCGCAGAAAGCCTTCCTAGTACTGTATGTATGATATGGTAATACTTAAGGATGCCGTAGAACTATTGTGATATAAAATATGTGCCATTGATGGCTTATAATATCAAAAACAGATCTTTACAAAATCCATAATTATTCAAAAGCATAATATAAGATCCTGCTATTGAATGAGGAAGGTCAGGCCCTCTCATTTTATGTCCATTTACCTACAAAGGCTTGTTGAAGTTTCAAGTTTATTAAAAATCCAGTATAAATACATGAAAGTACATATTTATAAATAGGATATAATCGCAATAGATGAGCAGTTTGTTAACAGATTTTCTCTCTCTCTTCTTTTGAGCTGAAAATTGAGACAGTTTTAGCAGTTCTTAAACTTTTATCGATAAACTTGTCATCGGTACATCTATCTCACTTAGATCAATAATATACCAACTCATTATATAATACCTCGGGTCTAAATCCAAACAGACACAACCAAACTGTTATTGCGATTTCCAATGGATGAGATATTTTATATCATTATTGGAAAGCTGCTGGGAAAGAAAAAAATGTATGACATCTCAATCCCACTGAGGGTAACTGCATGCAAAGTGCAAAGTTGATTATAAGCTGGTTACGAGACTGGGTATGTCACAACAAAAATTTAAACTGACTTGAAAAACATTTGTTCCTACTCAATAATGAATGTACAGAGACTTCATTGAGACCTTGACATTACGGAGTAGATTTCTGTCGACTGGTCGATGCAGCTAGATATATGCGCTGCATAATCTGTACATCGTTAATGACGATTACTTGTTTTTGTCGTCATCAGGTGAATAAGACTAAATTCAAACTGAGTGACTTATATTAAAGCTGTAGTGGTAGAAGATCGATGCACATGATGGTGCTTGAACGGACTACGACGAGTGGGTTCAATGAAAAAGTAAAACAAGACGGCCAGAATAAAAGCCCTGTCCCTTCAACTGAAAGTTGAGTCCAGTCACCACCGGTAAGTTTATTCACTCTAATCAGGGACCTGGGTCACTGTACTATCAAGTCTATGTTGTCCATCATCAGAAAGTCCATTCTTTGGGTCTTTTCTTTTCTTCATTTTTGGGTGAGTGGGGTTTATACTAGAGGTATTACTCATTGCTAGTCTGTAGTCTACATGTAGTGGGGTTTATACTAGAGGTATTACTCATTGCTAGTCTGTAGTCTACATGTAGTGGGGTTTATACTAGAGGTATTACTCATTGCTAGACTGTAGTCTACATGTAGTGGGGTTTATACTAGAGGTATTACTCATTGCTAGGCTGTAGTCTACATGTAGTGGGGTTTATACTAGAGGTATTACTCATTGCTAGACTGTAGTCTACATGTAGTGGGGTTTATACTAGAGGTATTACTCATTGCTAGACTGTAGTCTACATGTAGTGGGGTTTATACTAGAGGTATTACTTATTGCTAGACTGTAGTCTACATGTAGTGGGGTTTATACTAGAGGTATTACTCATTGCTAGACTGTAGTCTACATGTAGTGGGGTTTATACTAGAGGTATTACTCATTGCTAGTCTGTAGTCTACATATTCGAAAGGGGCAACGAGTTGGAAAACCTAGAATAGCAGGGGTGGGGGAATTCCATCGGGTTTTCGAACCCGGGGCTCGCGTGTTATGTGCCGATACCCAAACCGACTAGGCCTTGGACACTGATTGAATGTCTAGAGGTTCAAAACCAGGAAGGATGGTCGTCGTTACCACCACAGGCCTCTTCATCTACAGATATCAAAACTCTGCTAGTACCATTTGGTGACATAGTTTATGAATACTCTAGAGATAGCATTCATGATGCTATCCGACTGAACGAAACTGAACTGAATGAAACTGAACGAAACTGAATGAAACTGAACGAAACTGAATGAAACTGAACGAAACTGAACGAAACTGAACAAAACCGAAAGTGGGATCTGAGACGAGATACTATGAACGTAACTCTCTATATAGATATAAATAAATAACTAAATATGCAGTATATATAGTTTATATATGAATATTGTATTTATATTGAAACTGAATCCATGTATTTATTTATTTATTCTTTTTTCGTTAATTTCTCTTTATGACAATAATTATCTTTGATCTACCATGACTCATATCAATATACAAATCGTGCATCAATTTATCTATCACTGAAGCTACTCCCCACATGAACGGACCAGTTTCACACATTTTACCAAAGCGACTTAGTCTCCTTTTGGAAAAAGTGATAGCTAAGCTTTCTCTGTGCATATTTTTCATTACCATATTCCCATACAAAACACACACACATAGATCTATGTAAACTGATAAAACTGACTATTTTTTTGGAACATCAAATTTTATATTTGTAAAAATCTGCAACAATTGTTTGTGCTCAAAATTCACGTCTTGCTCTCCAAATCTTTTTGTATTATTACACAACAAAACTGAACAAAGTAAGAAAACTCTTGTCATTCTCAACGATATTTTCAAAAGAAAAAAAAACTAAGGAATTGTCCGTTTTCATCACTAGTTCAGATATGTTGCACCTCTGTAAATCTCGTCAAGACTGCATCCAGCCGTCCACAAAGCAACTCCTTAGTTTACCAAATATATCTTCCCTTTTTTCTTCTTTTGCCACAAGGAGTTCAGCCGTACCTCTCTAAATATAGTAAGACATGATTGCGTCCAGGATGGTTTACTTTTTCATCTCTCCCAAAATCAATCCAGGGAATTTGCTTCGGACAAGGCTCTCTAATTTGGTCTCCAATTTCCTCAGAGGCAGACTTCACTCTTGGTCTCAAAACAGCTTTTCACAACCGGGTTTAACTCTAACAGAGAGACACTGGAAATTACCGTAACCCTTACACTTCCACGGAGGCTTCCGGCCATAGGCCTTTCTCACGTTATTATATCGGACTTAAAACCCAGCTGCAACAATTTGATTGAGGAGCTGCGAAACATTAAATAGACAAAGTTGAGAGATTCGTAAGTGGGGGATTGCTCTAACCTAAGGAGGATTGCAATGATTAAAACCTTTCACAATCTGTTTAAATGTCTGCGAGGGCACAACAGGGATTAAAGCACCCTTGACAATTTGAAGAGGGGAAAAAAAAAATGTGGTAACTGATGTAATTGGAACTAGGCCTACTTTTATAGGAGATTGGAAAAGCGAAAAAAAAAAGGGCCGGCATAAAATGTCGAAGAGGGACGTGTCAGTACCATGCAAACCCAACATACGCTTGGCAGAATTTAATTTTTTACAGTGATCAGATAAACATCTTTATGAAATTTTTTCAATACAATTTGGGAATAATTCATTTATTCATTTATTGAAAAAAAAAAAATAACTTGAATGACTCCATACATTTTGTTACATGAGATACTATTTGAAGAGATGACAATAAACTGATTCAACCAATTATCTTGTTTAAATCACACATTATAAAAATAAATTACAACTGCTGTTATTTGTAAGATGCTGGTTTTGCAGTACTGTCGAAAAGCTGCACTACCGAAACAGACTGTATCGACCTTAACGCTTCTTTGTTACCGTACTTGTACAAATGATCATGCCTACCTGTCTCCACTCAACATGTGAACTCCAATCATCCTAGCCTACCACACTTTGATAGATATATATGTATAGCCTACCACACTATATATGTGTATACGCTGCAGACTCAAGCAACCCTAACATACTGAGAGAACGCCATCAGTCATTCCCCCGGAAGTATAACGGGATCGTCGGAGTCTTATTGGGTTTGAGATATTTTATTACCTACCTATCAAGCCGAAGGAAGTATAACTTTGCACGGCTCTTAAACCTTCTTCAAATTTATAACTTTTCAATCTCAGCGACTTCCATTATTAAACCCAAGGGCAATAGTTCAAATTCCTACACCGACGTGAAAGTCGCTAGAGTTTTGCTTTGAACAGATGAAATTTGATCATTCTATTACGAGAAATGTCAGAGCAGGCTTCCAGCCAAAAAAACGAGACCATTCCCTCGTAAATTTACGGCTACAGATCTCTTCTGCGGGTACCCATCGGCCATTTAATCTGTGCCAAGGAAACCTCGTCCACCCTCGTACCCTGGACGTAATGGATCTTTTATAAATCATGTTCGGCTTTTTTTTATCCTTCTTCTCTTTCGTACCGTTTTTTTTTTTCATTTTCCACCTGATTTTCAAATGTCTGATTCGAATGTCGACTTTCATCGACCATGTGTCCTTCATATCCAGTCTACTGTGAACCTTTTCAAATTACCCGAAGATATCAACATTTTAGAGGTACATGCTTGACAGATTTTGTACCTAACATTGTCGAAGGTAGACGGGTTAAAACCGAATAACGATGATGACAACCGCACCGAGGGTAAAATATACATACTGTTTTGATGGAGAGACCAAAGAAGGGGGGAGGGGAGAAATAAAAAAGCTTGTCGATGCTTAAGTGAAATTCTTTTGCCAAATGCCACACTCAATTTCAAAATGTTTTTTAGTCCATGAAAAATACAACTCAAATTGAAATGAAAGATTTCCGCGGTGCCTTGAAAAACGTGCAAAGTAGATTGCGTCGCAATCGCTTAAAAAAAACAGATGAATAATGGAGCATAATGAATAAATAAAAAAGGAAAGCAGAAAATAGAGAATCATGTTCCAGATCTCTAAGGATGACACAGAGATGCATTTTGCAGCCGATTTGATGATTGCAAACCGGTTAATTTTTCATCTATCACTTCCGTCAGCGACAATCTTTTTACCACCAATTTGCATTTTCTATCTCATCATGTAAACTTGGTTGTAATTTAAGATTCAAAACTTCAAAGACAATCTACAAAACAAATACAAGCCTTCTCTTCCTCCGATACAACACTCCTATTAAATATTCCACCGAATTACGCATACATGTAATCTCTGCCGAGGTCTCGAATGATCTACCTAGTATGTATATAATTTATCTTGGAAAACTTATTTCCCGACATGGAAGCGAGGTAAACTTGAATTTTCAATAAAATGTCTCGCCGAGGAACAATATTCTAGAAAGGGAGATGGCTATAAGAGTTTGAATTTGAATTAAAGTGACAATTATTCATGTGGCAAAGCTAAGACAAAACTAAACAATCCATTTTTAACTTTATAGCGACTTTCTAGATCTGACTTTGATAAATGTCTCGATGAATTTTTAATTTCTTGACGGTAGCTTGACTGCAGTCACTGCACGCAACGTCGATAAAGTCAGAGTTCCTTCTTTTTTTTTTATTAAATTTCCTATTTGCCTGTGAGTAAGACATTTTTAACATGAGAATAATACAAACAGGTTGAATATAAAAAGGACCTTGGCAACAAAAAGGTTGAGAAGCTAATGGAATCATTAATTACTAGGTCTGCCCATTACCCTTCATTTGGTGCGAAAATACTTGAGGTCTGCCCTAGTTTGATCGATTGCAAGTTTATTTTGGGTAATATGAGGTTCAAATGGTAAATTTACCGACCGAACGCCAATAAAAATCCTGTATAGAGAGAAATTAAAAAAGATGTGTATATTTTAATTGATATTAAATAGTGGAGCTGCAATGAAAAATTCACAAAAACCCTAAAACATAAATCACTGGCACTACCCTGGATACAGGCCTGAAGGATAGCATGCAATAGTAATAGACTGACAACATAGGATGATGGGTTAAATATCCAATCTACACTTAAGTCCTGCATCTACTGTACTGCATGCTACTTCATCAAAAAACAACTAGATAGGAAGCCTGAAATAACAAGTAAATATTATACAAGAGCATCAATGATGCAGTATCTCAATACTGGAAGTTCTAATTTCGATTCCTAGTTTCATATCTTTGTTGTCTCTACAATTATTAATATCAATATATATAATATTTTTGGTCATATAGTTTGACGTCAATGACAACAGTCAAATAAGAAGAGGCGAACAACTCGACCATATTCTTGATGCCCACCTTGAGAAAGCTAGGCCTATCGACCTACTATACGTTACTGTAGACTGTAGTGGTGACTACCATCAAAACTGTGTACACTTCCAAGTATCAAAACAACCCACGTTTTTCCTTCTCAATAATTTTGACATGAAGATTTCGGGGATTTATGACTGGGAAAAAATAATGTACAAGTAGATTACAAGTTTTTAATTGAAAGTGATGGGTGGCCTCCTCCTCTCCTTATAGCCACCCCAGTTCCTCTCCATTTTAGTATTTTCTTTTAATTCTTTGAATATTTGATGTCAAACATCACAGGTTCAAAAGAAAGCTAAACATACTTCTTATAACCTTATAGTTATACATCTTATATCCTTATAAATAAAACATAACCTTATCCAATTTTTATAGTCTTATAAAAGTTGTGATGCTATGGCTGGCTCCTCTTTTATACATACTCCAGTGAAAATAAAATGTGATAGATTATAATTTTTGTTCTTAATTCTTTTTTTTTGGGGGGGGGGGGATTAAAGAAATATACCAAACAAGCTGTTAATTCATAGTGATGCTTCATTCTAGAAATGCACAATATACACTCTATTCCAAATTAATAGTTGTTGTATTATACCATTCACATTATGTTAATTTTATGGAGTCACAGTTAAAATATAAGTTGGAAACTTAAGTTAAAATTAAAACACACTGTAAGGCAATCGAACAAACTTACTCCACCCTGGCCAAAACTGCCTGAACACCACCAGTACAATGCTAATGTGGCCATTACTAAATGAAAGTCTAATATAGGATGCACTACTGTAGGCCTAGCCTAAACTTGTAAACACAACAATGTGTATACGTAATTATACAAAAATACCTGATGGGCAATCAAACAAACTTATCATGACTCTTGCTCTGAAAAACAACCTGAACAACAGTACAATCCTTAAATTGATATTACTAAAACCATGGAGCTATAAACAGACGAAGTCCTAATATAAATTAAATGTAATACGACAATGTGTATGAAATTAGTGTGCAATACACTACCAGTACCAGCAGCATATCTCACAACAATATAGAAAATTGGTCGCGAGGGTGGCCATTTTCGTATATCTAACATGTAGCTGCCATGAGTCCTAACCAATCTGCTACAAACCAGAATTGGAGGCGGGGCTTGAGTCATTGCCAATCTGCTACAAACCAGACTTGGAGGCGGGGCTTGAGTCATTGCCAATCTGCTACAAACCAAACTTGGAGGCGGGGCTTAATTATCAAAAACAAGGAAACAAACAAGTTTTGTAGCGTGTGCAAAAAAGCCTTGGTTCAACGGTTTTTCAGATTGATTTGGCCAAATTTGGACATAAATCGGTGAAAAAGTCATGGAATGAGATACAATTCTGGAATAAAAAATAGTAACTTTTGTTGGCCTATATGATATATGCTTGCTCTGGAAATTTCAGAGAAAAAGAACTTTGTATGAAGACGCTGAAAATTTTTTAAGACAAGAGAGAGTCCCACTTACTGTTACAATATCTCTATACATGTAATGTATTGAGATAATAATATATTATTTTGAGTAATACTCATTATGTTCATATAGTAATAGACTGACAACATAGGCTGATGGGTTAAATATCCAATCTACACTTAAGTCCTGTATACATGTACTGCATGCTACTTCATCAAAAAACAACTAGATAGAAGGCCTGAAATAACAAGTTTATATTATATAATATATATAATATGTAAATTTAATTTTGAGTAATACTCATTATGTTCATATAGTAATAGTATGACAACATAGGCTGATGGGTTAAATATCCAATCTACACTTAAGTCATGCATCTACTGTACTGTATGCTACTTCATCAAAAAACAACTAGATAGGAGGCCTGAAATAACAAGTAAATATTATATAATATATATCATATATAAATTTAATTTGAGTAATATCCATTATGTTCATATATATTATAATAGTCTGACAACAGTGGCTGATGGGTTAAATATCCAATCTACACTTAAGTCCTGCATCTACTGTACTGCATGCTACTTCATCTAAAACCAACTAGATAGGAGGCCTGAAATAACAAGTAAATATTATATAATATATATCATATATAAATTTAATTTTGAGTAATACTCATTATGTTCATATAGTAATAGTATGACAACATAGGCTGATGGGTTAAATATCCAATCTACACTTAAGTCCTGCATCTACTGTACTGCATGCTACTTCATCAAAAAACAACTAGATAGGAGGCCTGAAATAACAAGTAAATATTATATAATATATATCATATATAAATTTAATTTTGAGTAATACTCATTATGTTCATATAGTAATAGTATGACAACATAGGCTGATGGGTTAAATATCCAATCTACACTTAAGTCCTGCATCTACTGTACTGCATGCTACTTCATTTAAAACCAACTAGATAGGAGGCCTGAAATAACAAGTTTATATTTGACTTTGATCAAGACTCCCACAGTTGGAATTATTTCCCAATATGATGGGAAAATTAAGATGGAAGACATGTTGCGACTCACACCAAAGCACATACTGGTCATGAATACTGGAAAGTTGGAAAACAAATTTCAGGATCATTTGCATATGATCTACAGCCTTCATTTCATCATAACCTAAAATTCTACAGAAGGCCCTGTTTTGGGACCTCACATGATGACAAAAGTATTCTTCCTGAACAACTTTGGTTTCACCACCATTCAAACGATATATCTACAACATTTCAGCAGATCTGTACAAATGCTCTACGGGGAGCAGCATTGCTTGTACATTTTCAGAAAATGACCTCAAATGACCTTCAAATTTTTAAAATATGATCGTATGTATGAAAATTAACTCACACAAACCACTGATGAAATTTCAGCCAAAATCAGAAAGCAGAATTGCACAATTGCTTATTGTTCAGCTGAAAGCTTTTAGCTGAGCTAAAATATGGCTTCTAATACTTTCAAATTCACATTCTCAACAGTGTCTCATCAGAAAAGTACTGATTCATTCCATTAAAATTGTTCAGAGGTCAATTTATTGTTTGCCTGGAACCGAGCAACTTTAATAATTACTTCACATTGCGTAGCTAGGTGACAAAGTGGGGACCTTCAACATTTCCACAGAGGGCGCTGTTATATCGATCATAATGCATGGCGTGATCTATACTGTTTAATACGTGATCTCCAAAGATTATATATATATATATATATGATATATGTATAAAGATATATATATATATATATGAATCAATCTATGTGCTACAGTTGTTGTGAAAATGTTTAAAAAGATCGTTCTTCATATTACAGACCAAAATTTTTTATTAATTGATAGTATAAGTCCAGTATTATATACCACCATGAAACCTGTCAGCGAGTGACAATAGACTAATAAAAAAGACATAAAAATGAGTTTGCAGATATAATTGTCACCTGTATGGCTACAAGGAAATTTATTGATATATAAAGCAGACTTTTATACCAACTTGGTTGGGCTTTGTCGTGCAAACATCCAGTGGTTTAACAATCATAGAGAGGGATCTGTTTTAGGTCACTGAGATAATTGCAGACAGCGTTTCTCGCCGCAGTACTCTAGGCACAGGCAGTAATTAAACCTCTTTTGTTTAATAAGGAGACGCTACTGTCATTTCTACAAAATACAGTTATATCTGCAAATTATGTCATATCTTTTCCTTAAGATTTCTCTGAAATTATTCGTCTTTTATACACAAATTCAGCATTCACCATGAGTATTACAGGTTAAGTATGTAAATCAGTGGTTCAGAGACAACTTCATGACAATAGCATACATGTGTGTGTAATCCATCACCCTCAGTGCATGGCTGCAGTGGGATTTAAAGGGATTTTCCCCCCACAATAATTATCATCCTTTTCTTTGCAAGAGCCTTGATGGTAACATGTTAACTGCATTTTTTCTAGACTATCATTAGTTAGTATGGTTACAGTCAATGTGTACAGTACTTAGTGAAAATCCCTTTCACCATTGACAAACAAATTCATGAGGAGAAGATAAATCCTGGAGTAGTAAACTATGGGATAGTACTTTCAGATCAGGGTAACCAAATAGTAACTTGACACATGTATGCTAAACCACTATGACCTCCACTGTTGGGGGGGGGGGGTTGGGGGGAAGGGGGCAGGAAGAGGGGGAAGGGGGCAGGAAGAGGGGAAAGGGGGCAGGAAGGGCATGATTTCCAGATTAGATTGCGAGTGTGGGAAGCACTTATCTACCTGTCTGATAAAATTGTCATTTCACTCTGATCAAATTTCTTTTGTGACTCGATAAATAGCATTAACTATAGAATTACAGCTATTGATTGCACAGACCAAACAATTCACACCGGTGTTGAGATGAATAGACTTATCGCTGCGTTCGTTGCGAGGAACGTACGTGCTCTCAGATCGACAGTTTTATGGCAATTGTCACAACATTTGCGGCCATCTAGGCAAAAGGAGATGAGCACGATGACTGCGATTATTGCACTCGACGCAGCTCAAATGTTACCTAGGAACGGTACTGTACGGTAGCTTCAAATCGAAATCTACAATATAGTGCTCAGAGTATCCAATACAGATCAGCTAAATTCGTACATACCCCTCCCGACCGGAACAAAGTTTATAGGATCAGGCCTATATATCGGAGAAGACAAATACTTCATAATGTTTGAACAGAATGTTGGGAGTGGGTGCTTAAGTGGGTTTACATGGGAGAAGGTGCTTAAGTGGGTTTACATGGGAGTAGGTGCTAAAGTGGGTTTACATGGGAGTAGGTGCTTAAATGAACTCTGACCTTCATCAAATTGTGTATAAACTATACAATACACCACTATCCTACCATTTATATATGAGCTCCTTTCATTTTCTGGTTCTGGAGATATAGCACTTTTGATATATTCACATTTTGCCCTCTGCTGATCCCAAATGAACTTTGACCTCCACCCCAAACAATAATGTTAGCTGAACTAATTACAGGAAATCCACAAGCCACATTTAAGAACTGAACAGGCTACCTTCCTTGGGATATCAAGTTTACAAGATTTTTACAAATTTTCCCTTCTGTTGACCTCAAATGGCCTTTGACATTTACAAAAACAATACAGATCGTCTGCTCACCAACGGCATGATACACACCAAGTTTGAACTTCCTGCAACTTCTACTTCTTGAGATATTGTGTGAACATGTTTTCAGTATTTGACCTGTGCTGACCTCAAATGACCTTTCACCACTATCAACAACTATCCCAAACCAGTTCTACCTAATGGGAACCTTCAACCAACATACCAAATATGAAATGTACCCCAGTTACCCTTCTGAAGTTAGTCACATACACACAAACTAGCAATCATCATCTCATAGGTTCCTGTAAATATGGAAATAATTATTTGAATATTTCAACTAAATATTAAATTCTCTCTGTGATTATGATCCTATACTAGTGTATAACATACTTTATCAAACGTGTTCAGGTAAAGTTAACTGCAGTACTTCCTAATGAACGATCCATTGGTGAAACAGTCAATACATCATTGACCAATCTTTGACCAATTTAAAACACCGCTCGGGAACAGCACTCTTCGAAATATATATTTTATGAATGTGACGAGGCAAAGTTACGACAAACTGCTTTAATCCTGAACTGTAAACCAAACACAAGATTCCTATCAAATGACTTTGCTATTTATCTGAGTTGAACCTCAGCTTGATTCTAGTTGAAACCCCAATAACCAAACGACAGCTGGGGCAGCTTTTCCCAGATTTTTGGGACTTTCAATAATAAGATACCAGTTGACGAGATCTGATGGATTACACGATTTCTATTCATCGGTCTTACCGATGATCATTTTTTGTTGAAATTATCAGACGCCATTTCGGAGCTTTCGATTTCTTCTGATCCAATGAGTCTTAACATCCAATATACGGTATTGTCATTTGAGATGTTTCATTAAAGATTTCAAGCTTCTAGACATACATAGTTGCTGACCTTGGGAGATTACAATCTAGCAGATGAGGATGAGTGGGGATTTCTATGGAAACTGAACACTAAATAGGTTTAAATTCTTTGCACATATATACTTGACTACCTGAATGTGTACAACAGGATTAACTTCAAAACCTTTGAAATTGACAAAAAGAAGAGCTTTATGCAAAAGGGTGATACATGTGTGAAATGAGTGCAAAGGTCTAGTTCTCTAGCAGACCTTTTTCAACCCAGATTTTATTTTTATTTTGGGGGGGGGGGTGGGGGGAGGGGGTTCCATCTGCCATTAATCATCAACTTCAAAACTACTCAATGGAAAATGGAAAACGTTGCCGTTCAGATAACACTGAGCTAGCATAAAATATAATCTACAGATTTTATTTTGACGCATGTGTGTTATAAGTTAACGCACGTTACACAAATTACAGTACATTGTTCACTTGGAGGTTTGTTTTTAAGCGACTAATTTGCCTCCAAAAACATTTATTTTGCAATATTATTATGATTATGCATACCCTACTGACTATAATGTACCTTAAATTTGCATTTATGCTTTTGGCCATATATAATTTTGATCAAGTCATGAATCTTTTTACATGTGTCTCTGCATTCCATTTTCGAAAAACCAAATGAGGATACAACGCTGTTTCCACGACCGAATTTGCAAACTATTGACATCCACATTGACAATCCGACATGTACGTCGAAATTTAGTAGTCCCAAAAGTCATGATGTCAGCTGCATGCCTCATTTTTATCATTTCTGATGTGATATTGGTGCAGACAAAAAGCAAAAGATTGTTGTTGGGTTTTTTGGGGGGTTTATTTTAATTTATTTTGGATACAACTTATCTTCCTTTAAGAGTCTGTACACAAAACTGGTCAGTACACAAAACTGAGTTCTGAGTTAAAAGTTAAAACTGTTACAAAAGTTAAAAAAGCTAAAAAGTTAAAACTGAGTTAAAAGAGTTCTGTACATAAAACTGGTCAGATTGTCACAAATTCACTGCAAATTGCCAACTTACAGGAATAAGAACTGGTAACAGATAATGTGACAGATATATGACACATATAGTGAAAGAAAACATTTCATAGCGCATGTTCAAACACTCCTGCCTCATATTCATATTTCATACTAGTTCTTCGGATGTTGAAAGGTAAATCATTACAGGGCGATAACCTTGTTCTAAATCCAGCAAATAGAACACAGCATGCCATCTGCAACGGCCTCACATGACACATATATGAATATTCTTCAAAGGCTTACCTTTCCCTCTCTAATGCAAAACTCACTTTTCCTCCTCGAATGTGAGACACTTTGAATATATCTGCTCACCTGTCAATGTACTTTGAATTTAAGACTTCGTCAAAATGTCAGAAAACAATCCCAAACTTCTCCAAATTTCAAATTGAAAAAAGACAAAATTCTCCGCAATAAAACAGGACATGCAATTTTCATTGCCAGAGGTATGCAGTAAATATTACAACGACGACGTCAAATTTTTTGACACACTCGGCCGCCGTCCCCTCCAATGCATGCCATTATGAACAGTGTTATGCAGTTAGGTGAGTATAATGTTACAACGTGCTTTATAGATATATATGTGTGTGCGTATAATTTGGCTCATGAATGTATCATGTAGCACACGTTCTGTGGACGGACAGGTACTTATGTAAATTAGCACACCATACTTCAACACAGTGCAGTGACACACAAATAAAGTCTGATTTGGGGAGGCATAAAATGCACATAATGAAACTTGCAGACTGCAACTTTGATTTATCTTGTATCTTTCAGTAAACAAAGAGACAGTTCGTGCATTAATACAGGGATATATATTCCACTGGTAGACAATATAGCAATTACATAAAGAAGGGGGAGGGAGGGGGATCAACACTGTTAAATTGGAAAGCCCATCTCAAATATCTTGTTCCTAACTTGAGATATAATGGTTTGAATAGAACCCATTTTTGATTGGCTAACCACCCGGTTC
The DNA here is from genome assembly GCF_037975245.1 of Apostichopus japonicus. NCBI lineage: Eukaryota > Metazoa > Echinodermata > Holothuroidea > Aspidochirotida > Stichopodidae > Apostichopus > Apostichopus japonicus. The sequence continues at coordinate 4,279,187 of NC_092565.1, forward strand.
TTCCCTGAAGTAGATTACAGAACAGTAGTTGGTCTGTGATGTATATAACTGTCGTCAGAAAAGCTTTACATTCCTAGATTGTAATCTTCTTGTTGAATATTCATATATTCTTTATACTAAACGCTATGAAGATGTGGTTTTGACAGACAGACGGCAAAAAAATTCTGGCATTTTCATGAAGCGATCAAATTTCAGCCACCTGAATATATATCCCCTTAAAGATCATCAGTATTTGGGCTCAAAGTTTAGTACATTATAAAAATTACTTAAAAGTTTTCAAAATTACTTTCCTAAGGGTTCTGCTCGCCCAACATATTCCCTGCCAGTGAGATTGTTAAAATTGACAAGTCAATTTCCCAGTGTACCGGGTATATAATTACTGTAAAAGTGGCAGTAAAATTATGCTAGTTGAAAACTGGAGCATGGTTGACCATTCTTATTATTAGATGATTATTTGACTTCTAGCATATTTTGAGCATACTACTGATGGCTTTTAACTCTTTACAGAGCCCTGTATGTGCAGTTGGGTGCTTCATGAGTACAACCGTCAGAGAATAACATACCGACTACGCAGCTTATTTTCGCTATGCAAATTGACATGCAAATTATGTTAATTATTTGTATGGTATTCTTGGTACGAAGAATCTTGCCATTATTATAATAAAACAATTACTATTAATGGTTTCTCTTTCAATAGGACACCTTTGGGATTTTTGCGTAACGTGCAATGTCCTCTGAATTCAAAGAGGCTTTGCGGGAAATACTAAAAAGGGAGGATGCGGGGGGGAGGGGGAGTGGGGGGAATATAAGGAAATACCATCTGATTTAGCTAATAGTAAGGAATATTGGGCTACAATGGGATATAATCCATTTATAAGTAGTTTTAGAAACTTTTATTATTAATTTTAGTATGTTCTTCAATGAATCTATATAAGTTAAAATGTCACAAAGCCTGTAATCACAGACTTATCCTTCCTTTCATTCTATCATGATTGGTAGAGCTTCAGTACTAGACTATATATAGCTAGATGACATGAACAACTCATCTAAAATTTAAAGTATAAAAGTTACACCCAACACCTTCCCTGAGTCCTGAGTCACATCTCACCAGTACAAAGTCCTCCTTTTGTGAAATATATGGCTTTGGAAGCTTAAAAGCTTCTTCTTTACGTTTTTCTTTTTTGCTATAGAATGATCTTTCAATCTAACATCTATGTGTAACAAAATTGCAGATAAATGGTTTTTACATGCTATAAAGAAAATTCAATTCAGTTGCCATGGTGATGTCACACACTGTTGGTGTCTGCGCTGCAATGACTGCAGACCACAATTGCTTTGTGTTCAAGTGGTTATGAAGGCGATCAAACTAATTGAGCTATAAAGTCATTGGAGAAGGCCTGGGCCTCTATTTATAATACTATTTATCCATTTTACCTATTTTCTACAACCTTAGGGTGAGTACTCTCAACAGTTTCATCAGATTGAAAATACGTATGCGCTATCTGAATGAAAATTTTCTTGCCCACTTTTGATCACATTTTATTTTTTAAGAAATGTAACCCACTTACTTCTAGTTGTCAAATCTGCCACTTGTATACATGTGAATAATCATAATACTTTCTGTATCGATGAATGAATTTGACACGGTCATATTTTCCGCTTGCATGACTGCCACGATGACACCACACGCTATGACTGTCTGCTTTTCACAGAACGACCACCCACTGACTGACACTGTACTTGCAAGTGTCATACCTATTGTAATCAACTTTATTACTCATGAATATTTGCACATTTCAAAGAGTCCAAGAATTTCTGTGCTTCTTTTTGTTTCATCAGGATTACGTAGTTTTTGCTTTTAAGGTTTATTTGACTTTAGAAGGTTACGGATTGCTGGAAAGAGTTAGCAATTGGTTGCAATATACCTCCAGAAGTCTGTTTGATATAGATGCAGGTAGTATTATATATTTATCATAGATGAAGTGTAATATACAGTAGTATGTCCCTACATATCTGTATGCATTTCCTACATATGGGCATTAAAGTTGTAAATTTACAGACATAGCAAACCCTACATGTTATATCTGTACAGTTCATTACACATTTCTACCAATTACCTTACTAGTTTGCAGGCATACAGAACAACTTGCCCAATACATACTGTATGTTTGCCTATTAAGCAATACTATACTTCACTGAGTCACATGCTGTACATGTTATTCTTACTGACACACAAGCAGACCTGTACATAATCTTGTATAGTACTTAGATTCAGGTATGTCACCAATATTGTATTTTCTGCTTCAACTTTACTTGTCAGTCACCATGGGACAATGGTGGCATACAGTTCTGAAACTCAATAAAACTTACTGATACCTTCTGTACAACCTTTGAAGACTTAAAACTAGGGGAAGCATATGATGCTTCTTCCATCCAGCTCTGGTAACAGAAAATTGAACCTTCTTTGCCCCCTACATATGTTCCATGATGTGCACATACTTGTACCGTTGAGATTTTGTTCCCCTGCCCCTGCCCAAATGGTCTGCTTACCATGCAATTGCCCCCTCACACTACTCTTGGAATTCTGGTGCCACCACTGCTTTAAACTGCAGTAACTGCAGTTAACACTCTACTTGAACTTTGAAGTTGAAGACTGGACATAGCCTAGAGGCCTAGGCTAATCATTGAAGTTGAATCATAATTATGCCTCCCCATGTGTAGTGCCTAGATGTAAGCTACAATATGACTTGACAGAACAGGAACACCTTACACCACAAGTAAACATAGGAGGCTGAGGCTTACCTGACTGGTACGACTTAACGTTATAATGGCAGCCAATGGTGGTACTGGCACACTAACAGTAACAGTTGCAACTATAACTAGTAGTATAACACTGACCTGTCCATCCTAACTTAGGCTCCATTAATATGGCATTATTATCGCTAAACAAATCACATGAAACTTACAATTTAGAAAGTGTTCCTGCAAAAGCAGTTGCATTTCTCCAGTGACGAGTAACTTCCTTGACCTCCCGAGTGTAAAAGTAGTACTTGCAGAGCCACTTGTACAGCCTTTGCACTTTATTCCGTCTGCTAGGCCCACTACGTATTAGGAGTGTGTTTACATCAAAACCCCGACAGCGCGCTATCAGGAAACGTGAACCTTAGCACTATCCTTGGACTACATGTAACAGTAAACAGTACGGCACAGCTGTTAGTGAACGCAATGTAATTATAGAGAGCTCGTTATCGATCTGCAGACAGGTCTACGTGAAAGTGAGAGCGAAAAGAGATGGCGCTACGTGTCAAAGCAAGCCAGAGCCGTATATAGAGAAATATCAGGCTCTGAAGAAGGCATCAAATTCCACTTGTGAATCTACCCTAAACTACACTTACATATTGCTTTAAAGATCATGTTAAAGGATGAAACAAATTTTAGCAGAATTGTTTTAGTCTTGCTGTGTCTTAGATCCCAGATAAACGACAAATTTGAGGGCTTGTAACATGGAAGTCGGTGATTTGCTTTCCAAAGTGTGCGTTTGTGTGTGTTTGTGGAGCAGGGGAAGGGGGACGAGGGTAGTGGGTATATATTACTACATTTCTATCTTCAGTGGACTTTTTTTTAAATTGTGGCTTTTTAAGATGAAATTTCAACAGGAAAACTTTCAAGTTTTAGCTTTTCATTTTGACCATTGGGGAGGGTGGGGGGGAGGTGGAATTTAAAAAAAAGAGCGATGTACATTATTGCTTGTGTGGGGACACAGATTATTATTATCATTATTATTATTATTATATATATATATATATATATATATATATATATATATATATATATATATATAAATATATATATATATACATATATATATATATATATATATATAACTTAAATATTTTCCCATCGCTTGCTGTTATGTACATTGTAGCATTACGAGGCCTTCTTTATAGAGGGGGTCAGAAATTCCCCCACACCCCCCCGACCCATACACCCTTCACACACTCCACTTCATAAAGTGACGTTAAGAAATTAGTGCACATCTAGTTGTGTACGTCTCATCTATTTATTTACAAAACTCATTTTTTGTACAAACATTTATTTTACATATTTCCAGTACAGTGAAATAGATTTGACATTTTCTTCAAACTATTTTTGTGTCATGAACAAGTCACTTTAAAAGTCTTGTCCCATTATGACAATTGTTGGTGACAATTATTTTAGTTTTCAGAAGTAGGCTTAATAAATTGTCTTAACATCCTGTAGTGGAGATGGTTTCAATATGATGTTCAGCCTCGTTAGCAGTTATATTCTGTTTACCTTTTACCTCTCTCACATGACATACTGAAGAATAAATTTCAACAAAGCTGGAAGTTTAAGGTACTTAGAACCAAAGATTGAAAATATATTACGCAAAATTACAAAAGAAATGTTTATTATATTAACTTAAATTATTTGGCACATAGAGTAAGACTAGCAGTACTTATTCATTTGTTTATATGGAATCTCTGAAACGTTGAAAATGATTCTCTTTAAGCATTTTATTTTACTGCGAACATTTTCATGTCTTTCAGTAAATATTCAACAACAACAAAATGTGTACCAAAATATGTCATAATATCGTCTAAAACAGAACGAAACGATTGGCTATGATCCCCCAGCAAATACAAAACGTTATCATAACATTTTTAAAAGAGCCTCTAAAATATGTTTTTATAACGTTAAATGTGGTGTTATAAAAACGTCGGCATAACGTTTTTATGGGATATTTATGTTATATTAATGTTATTTTAATGTTTTAATGAAAAATGTTTTGAAATAATAGCCTGAAAACGTTTTCGTGACATATTTATTACACCACAAATAACATTATCAAAACAAAAAACGAAACGTTTTAATAACGTTTTAAAAACGTTTTTGTGTTTGCTGGGTGATATAACCTACACCTCTTCCCTCTCAACCCCCTCACCAATTACTTCACCAATCGCATCTGCGCCCCTACCTCCCCCACGCACACCCACCCCCACCCCATTTACACTACCGTCTCAAAAAGAAGTCAGTATACCGTTTATAGCTCCATGGGTATACCAACTACCTAAAGAATCCTGTCAGATGGTGGTTTTCATAGCCAAAGATGTGTTGTTTATTTATAGAATTAGAGGGCGATATATCTTATTATTGTTCAGAGCCCACTGGCGTCGATGCCGATTTATAGAATCGCTTTGTGCAAGTATAGGGAGATATTTCTAATACCCAGTCCATGGACTAAATCATCAATGCTGCTCTCAAATATGATAGACAGTGCAATAATGGCCTGCAGTCTCCTAGAATACTTCCTCATTTAGACAGTTAATCGACACTCCTCGATATCCGGGGAATAACTTGGAAAGTCAAAACCTTTATACGATAAAGCTGTCAAAATTTCCAACAATTGTATAGAGTACTACATATTTGGGTACAATACTGATAACCTTTAACCTCTAGTATAAATAGCTACATAAAAGCTGTCCCACCTATATGTGCAGTCTCCAGTTCATATTTGTCTCGTTTTTATAGGCCGTACTCGAAAAACGAGTATAGTTTAAGTCACAGCAGAGGCTCACAAAATGCTATAAAAATGTTTAAAATCGTCACAACTTAATAATCAAACTAAACAATTATTTTTACAGTTACGGCAAAAGTATTTCCCCCTAAGTTAGCGCTTCCGTTGTCTCACAGAAACTCTCCCGAGTCCCTTGGAATAATACGTGGAGGGTCAGATCCTTACATAAAGTATATACTTTTGAAAAGTTAGAGCAGTTTTAAAGCAGACTTAAGTCTGGAGACTTGTAAATCCTCTATGATCTTTAAGTCATGATATAGACAGTAAACATATATATAAAATTTTGTAACAAGAAGAAAATACAATAGGATAAACATTAAACACAGCCATTGTGACGTCATCAATTGCTACCAAAAATTGATCACTGTTTCGAAATATCCTGTTCGTCAGAATCATCGATACTGTCTATTGGTTTGTTTAGTGTCACGTCAGAGGTCGCTAAGTTCCTCTTTCTTTTGATTTCGTCAGGAGTTATCCTGCGTCTCTGACTAAGGCCTAGTTTTTTCCTAATTTCGTCCCTTCTAGATCGGTAGTCAGCAAGTTTTGCCTGGTTCTTCTCGTGACTTTCCTTCCGCCATTTGATTCGACGGTTTTGAAACCAAACTTTGACCTGAAATGAGATAATTAGAAACAAAATGGAATTGATACTCTTTTATGTATTATTAATTTTTTTTATAGAAGACTTAAATGTCAACCTAGCAATCTCTTCAACCAGAGATGATACTCAGACTTTTACCAGAACTGGTAATACGAAACAAAGCATACATTGTTCTGTATGAATTATATGCAGAACCACACCCCAACCGCCACATGCTCCCCCCCCCCCCCTCACCTCTCTAAAAATAGCAGTTGCATTCGAGAACCAGAGGCACATGTCACTCTGATGTATAAGAGTTCAAGTCAGAAAATGATCTCAAACCTCAACGACAAAAGTAATCTTCTATGTATTCCGTACCAGCCACTCCAGTTTAGAAAGGGTTCTTCTTCAACAATTCCTTACCATTTTTTTAGTTTCTAACATAGGACCTTTTTTAACTAACAAAATTGCCCTTTCTGGTAAAAACAAACAACAGAGTATACCTTCTAATTACAAATGTAGAGGAAGTGTTACCTTACTTTTCATTAATTAAAAGAAGACAACCGTTCTAATTTATGGACTGGGGAAATATTTCAGGTCTTTCACAAAACTGGGGTAGCATATATACCCATGTGCTCCCTCACCCGGTTTCACCTCCCCCCCCCATCCCCGAATAGAAGGGTGAATTGCGCTAACAGTTCTGCCTTATTATGGTAATCCCCTGGACTAACCTGTGCCTCTGATAGTTGTAGCTCGGATGCCAGAACAAGCCTCTCTGTTCCAACCATGTACTGCTGTTCCTCAAATACCTTCTCCAATCGCTGTAGCTGTTCACTCGTAAAAATAGTTCGGACTCTTTTAGATTTTTCATGTACTGCTGCTGGGTTTAAACTCCAGGCTTCCATGTGTTGAGGTTGATCTGGATCTGAAAATATAGTTAATAACAAACAGTAAGTGCACAAATTATGTCACGTGGCTTGGAATACAAACTGAAGTCGCCCCATCTCTCTCATTTACGGAATATCATGCCGACGGTCAACGACTGGTTCTTCCTAAAATATTTCCTCTTCTCGTAGGAACCCCACGCCTCATGATACTCCCCCCCCCCCCCGTTTCCTTCGCCTCTTAGGTAATTAATATGTTATAAGTAAGGGACAAAATAACATTTTCACATGCCGTACAGGTCTTCCCGGACCCCGTGATCAATAAGGTGGGGGGGGGGGGCGGAAAATGCGGAGGAACCAGGGAAAATACGAGGGATAAAGAAATAACGGATTTTCATTATATGTCTGAAGGATGAATGTGAAGAGGACAAAAAGCCGGAACGAGGTGACAAAAATGTTCCCGAAACCCGAACTGGATCTCGATTCCAGTGAGCCACGTCACAATCCTACCCCTTCACGCACACACCCACCTTTGTCCTTGAAAGTAGGTTTCCATCGATGTATTACAAAAATTGTATGCCGATTACCATGGCAACGGTTAATCCTGAATTTAGGCCTACTACCACGAGCGTCAATCATGGGGTGGGGGCAGGGGTACACTGAATTGTGGGGGCACAAAATCATATTAATCCCTTACCCGGGTTTAGTGACTGACTCGTGTAGGCGCTACGCCTGTCAGGTTCATAATGACTCGTGTATCTCAAACATTTTGCTATGAGATTATAGTGGTTATTAATATTTCATTTATGTTGGAAGATTCAAGTAACGAGAGACAAAGTGAATGTGTTAAGATACCAAACATGGCTTTTAAAATGTACTTTTGATACCATATGTGTGCACGATGTTGTTGACATCTGAATAACACAGACGATTTTATTCTTGTGTGCAAAGTTTAAGAGTGTTTCCGTTTTTTTTTTTTTTTGTTCAAGTTGCAATTTTATTAATCATGATAAAGGGCAGGCCTATAACTTACATCTTAATTTAACTCCAAAAACTTGTCAGATGTGACTTTCGTTAAATATATTGATGACGGACATATCAATTCAGGGAACAAACAGAAGCAAACTTGAAGATTTGTAGATGTGATCCCCCCTGGACCCCGTCGGGGCCTTGCCTTTGGAACCCACCTCGTAAAGGCTTTGCGCCAAGGCTCTCGTCGCTCACAGTCATTCAGTGTTCAGTCATGTATGTCCCCCATACTTTTCAATTGGGATTGAAAATTTGACGCCCCTGCCTATACTAGAGATTTTTTATTTTATTTTATCCTTTTCCACAATTATGAAACTTGACTTACGCCATTCATCGCTTGTTGTTTCAATGATGAAACAACAACACCCGTTCTCCTGTATACTATACAGCTTCACTGAGTTATGAAAATATATAGTTACGCTTTTAATTGTTGCATAGAATTGATACGTTTAAAGATAAACAACATCGCCTGTCTGTAAATGCTCTCTTCAAGTCAAATCATGCATCCGTCATTTGTAGTGTCATGCCACCCATGGGACTCCCAATAACAGAAGCAGTATACTAACGATCGATAGAGAAAACAACACCATTCCCGTATTTCATTTTCGATTTCCTTTCAAATCTATTAAAATCAATTTGTAATCTATGCTCTAATCAAAGAACACCTTTACACACAAAAAAAGTATTGTTTCACATTATATTGCAGAAGCCGTCTTTTCTAAATGTTCTACTTTCATGAGTCATGATACGCGCATGTATTCTGTTTTTGGCAAGCGTTGATGCATACACATTCTGACACTGTTCAAGAGCTATTGTGAACAGATATATAGCCTAGGCTCGATATTTAGTGCACAATTATGTATAGGTGCCTATTCCTTAAGCCCTTTTTTCACCGATTGCAAATATTACTGTTAACCACGCGGCGTAATAATGCGCATTGATTTTGTCGAGTGATAGGTAAACCGTATTACGTCGGCTCAAAACCTTTCATTTAAAAAAAAAGAACCTTGTCAACTGTTTTGACCGTTTTGTGCTAATTACTTTGTCTCGCGCGTTGAAAATCCCACATGCTGAGAGTTAGTACTCACAAACCATAAAGCCAACGTGCTCTGCGCTAATAGTGAATAGGAACAAAATGTTTGGGTATCGTCCTTTTAATAAGCTCTCTCATAATACTGGCTGCAGTCTGATTGGTCAACAAATAACATAACCGTACGATGTATAGCTTTTTGTTTTCTAACTGTTGCTTTTAAAATTAATTTCTGTGACAATATTGGAAGTTAAACGAAAATCAATATATGATTATTGTGACGTGAAGCTATGATACCGATTTAAAGGTTAGTTCGAATTACATGTCAACAAGATCTCGGGTGGTTTTTCTCTTATCGATGCCGCGGCAAAGAATCTGTTCAGCCTACCTCCCGAAATTCACTGATCTGGAAAGCAAAATAACAGCCCAGGATATTTTAATATAAATAACCACACATATGTTACAGCAAGGAGTTACAGTAACCGTAATAAATTTAGGCCACCGGAAGAAGAAAAATGTAAAAAAAAGTTGAAATAAGTTGAAACTATTAGACCCTTGTAATTCCAGTCCAACGCTTTCTATAACCCTATTGATTTTTGTTCTAGTAGTCGCCAACGGACTTATTAGTTTTAACAAAGTTATAAGTCCAATCTCGACATTATGGCGCAAATTTTTGTTTTAATTAGGCTATGAGGTATAATCTGGTGAAAGTATATATATATATATAATATTATAATTAATAAAGACACGAAAATATAAGAATGACGTCCGAAAATTTGTATCCATGAAAATACAAGAACGTTAATCGTATAATTCACTAGTTGTTGATGAAATTCCAGTGTGAATCGGTATAAAACTTTATTTTGCTTTAAAGAGAATGTTAGCCATCAGCATGAGTTCATAGGGCGAAATGTGAAAATCTTTCTGGGATTTCTAGAATTTTAATTCTAGCAAAAGAAACGCCAAATAAAACCCTTTCCACTGCTCCTCTCTTCCAATGCTTTGGGGGGGGGGGGGGGTGGGGGTAGTAAATTCTTTTATGGTTCTAAAGCAAATTTCTAACTTCCACTAACTGAAGAAATACCGTTTGAGAAGATAATAGTTCCTATTTGACATATAGTAAGTTGATAAGTGGATGCTGATTATTCTTTTATACGATAGGCCTACCCTATTAACTAACTAACTAACACACTCGATAGTCTTTATATCATACTCTGTAATGAACTGCAGGCCTAACTATTACAAAACAAAGTCACGTCAAAATAGATTGTTATGACGTCATTAGCAGACCCATATACTCCGTCTGAGCTTTTAGCTTTTCTCTTAGAGAAAGAAACTGAACGATTACCAGAAGCTGCCGGGAAACTGAATTAAACAATAAAGATAATGATAATGTTAACAAAAGGCAAACACCCCTCTAAGTGTACCTTCCTCACACTTGAGGACTTCACACCTGTCTTTTGTGACGTATAAGGTCTATAGGTGCTGAGCCTGTCAATAATAGGAAGCAGTCTGTCAATGACCAGGGGTTGGTGTTGGTCTCTTAATAGTCTGAATAGGGGGGTATTGAGTATTGTAACCGAGCTAAGCCCAAATAAATCGAAGTTTGTGTTTAGTTTCCGTGCTAATTGATAGCTGTAATGACACCCCACCTGAAATACCTTTCTCCTTCAAAAGAGGAAAGGTCCCCACCTGTATTTCTCATTCTATCTTACTCCCTCAATAACAGGTTAGGGTCTTAAACAAAAATCTCCAAGAATCAGCGGAAAGTGGTTCGACTATTTACTTGAAGTGCTTTTCTCACCCACTTCAGTCTAATTGAAATTAAACATCTTATCGATGCCTGGAGAAGGAGAAATAGACAGAAGCTTAGCAGAGATGTTCTTTTGAAAACCATTTGAAGAAAGGATTAAAACTAATCTCTTTTGATATTTCGTTAGGGGGTGAAAACCGGTCCCTACAAGACGAGAAGTAGGGTTATTAGTAATAGGCCATCCTCGGGTTATTATTTACTTCCTAATTGTGGAATAATGGGCAAGGTTTAACGAGAGAACTTAATCATGTACTTTGTATGCACACCTGTTTGGCACTATGTTATACAGCTAGATTCTTGAATGCGTACCTGAGATAAATCGCAATTTGCAGCATGACCCCCGTTTTATTGTGTGCGTATAAACAACTGTAGCCTGAATTAATATAGTGTGAAGCGGGAGAAGAGCTGATGGGAGGAGAGGGGAGGTGAAGGAGGTCTTGAGAAACCATAAGTGGTATATACTTCCACACATTTTTCATAATATAAAAACGTGTAATATTCAAGAAATTACGTTATTATTATTGCTGCAGATATGTTTGTATTTTTGTATTTTTTTTTATACAAGAAACTTTTGAATTTAGGTGAAAAAAAAAGTTAGACCGAGAGTGCTAAAAGGTACATAGAGGTTCCTTTTGGCACCAAATAGAGGGACAGTGGAGCCGGGAAGGGAGAGGGGTGGGAGGTTGTGCAAAACGTCAAAAGTGTCCCTTTCATAATCTTATAATGAAAAGTACGATACCCTTTACCATTTTGGAAAATGTAAAAACATTTTACTGAAAATGTGCCGTTTTGTTGGGAAAAACATCAATTTTAATACTGAAATTTTTGGTACAGAAAGCACAGAGTGTCCATTTTGTTGGCAGCTTGAATCCTTCAATTCAAATCAAAGTCACATGTCCCACCGTCCTTCGAATATTGAGCAAGATGTGGTCTCAAAGATTGATTGCTACCCCTCCCACACCCCTCCTACCCCTCCACTCCATAACGATGGGTCATACAACAGTATGGAGTACCTACCTTTGACGTCATCGCGTGATGGTCTTACATTCAGGCCGTAACTTCTCATCATCTCATCTTTAAACCGAGGAGCATCATGGGCCGCTCCATGAACAGGATAGCCCGTACCATCTGTTGCCTGACCGTGCACGTCCTTAATGAAGTTGAAGTTAGCAAACGGCCTCGTTCCGTGGGCTCGATCGACCAGTCCAGCTGTAAACGGCATGGCACGACATCGCTGTGGTTGAGAATGTTTCTTGTTAGCTTCAAACTTGTCATCTGAGAGGATAGCCTCGATTGAGAACGATTTCACCTTTTGTGATTTTGCTGAATTTTTGAGGGATGATTTTCTGCCATGATGACGTATATCTGATGTCCTCCATGCGACTCTCTGAGACGGGTTGTACCCCGGAAGACAGACCGAGGAACGATAGGCGGGACATGGGTATGGTGAGACAGGGGCATATATGGCAGCAGGGGTAGATGGTAACACCATACAGAGGTAGTCGGGACTGGCAAACATCCTGTTACTCTATTGGTAGTAACGATCAGACCTACACACCAAATTGAAAAAGAGAAATTGAATATTTAAAATGAATCAAAACTTAAAGGTCAACAGTTTAGCCCTCGAATATGCTAGGAAATCAAATAACGGTCACTCATGCTGAAACTTCAAAAGGCATCAAGGCATTCTTTCTCACTGAGGCATTTTATTGCATATCTTGAACACTTTAATGTTTACATGAATAACTAGAAGAGTCAAAATCCCCCCGCCCCTTGAAATGAAATACATTTAATAAATATATATTTTTTTTTGGTATATCTGGTAAATTTGTCCAATTATGTTCCAATAAAAGCAAACTTTGGCAAAATATTCTGTTCTCACGTTGGTGTTTGTTATCTTTAACATGAAAATTCCATCATTAATATATACCCAAAGGAAAATTTTCCGTTTAAAGCTAAAAAGTGCAATCTATTTGTATATATATATTTGTATATCTACTTGTACAACTCTTTACAAATGATACATTCAGTTTATTTTCTAACACAAATCACAAAATAAATGAACAAAGTGATATAAATCTTACGTTTATCTGTTCGCGTTATCAACCAAAAAAGTACTTTAATTTGAAAATGAGCCCGGATGTGTAAAAAAAAAAGTTTTTAACATTGAATCCGAAATGTCTGATATCTGGCATTGTGTAGTTTTAGTGGAATTCGTATTCCGATAACTGAAATTTAATTTGAGATATCTGAATTAGAAATCCAGATATCTAACTGATACTTTCATATATCGGAAATAAACATTGAGATGTATCGAATTCAATTTCAGATATTTGAAATTGTAACCAACAAAAATAAATATATGTATAGACAAACAACGGAAAACCGAGTGGGAAATTATAAAACAATTGAAACTGAGAACAAAGAAATTTAATTAAAATTAAGGATATCTGAAAGTAATTTGAGGTATCTCAAATTCCGGATTACATGTTAGAAACGGCTATCTGTCATACGGATTCACGATACCGTAATATATTATATAATAAAAGTTGATAGCTTAAAACTTTACATGAAGAGTGCGTATGACGATAGCTCGCATAATAACAGGCTATAAGTTTCTATTGCGATACATGTAGGTCAAGCGTGCATTGTTCTATTTATAAAACAAGACAGTTTCCCTGTACTATAAATTGTATATATTAACTTGCCGTTATCTTAAAGCCAAGTTAAACATTAAATATTTATTAATAAACTAAGAAGGAAAGAGAGATAGACAGATAGAAAATTCAAAGGAATGAACTATGAAAGAAATTTTCTCAATATTGAGGGGAAAAACCGGGAATATAAGCTGTTAAATTTGCTTATCATTTTGATAATGAAAGACTTCCATAGCTGATGTATTTTTTATTAAAGCAACTTTATAAGGACCAAAATATATTAAATAATGAATTTTAAATTAACCTTCAATTAACGAAAAGTGCTCTTAATTGCAATCTTAATATTTTAGTTATACTCAGTAGGTTTTGGTAAATTGCCAACCAACTAGATGCTTTAAATGAACGCAGATGAAATAATAAATGTTATCAAAGAAATTGTAATATTATTACATTCTTATATTCTTATATTAGCCAAAATAGGATCCAGCAGTTACAATATTTAATCTGATAGAAAAGTTGTTAACAATTAAAAAAAAAGGGTCAAAATCAACGATAATATCTATAAAAATCAATACTAAACGTCACATAAAAAAATACAAAATTAAGATAGGTCTAATCCTCATAATATTTTTTTATGAAGTAGCAAAAACTCACCTTTTCTTGATTGTGATATTCTGCAGGGCTGTGATAACTAATTTCTAATTTCACGCTGGTATTCTCCGATGTGTATGTAGGCCTATGACTGAAAAGCTGTTTGTACTTCTCAAACTTCGGCTAATTCGGATTTGGACCACTTTGGTTGTCTGACACTTTAGCTTATAGGTTTAGATTTTAAAATGAGAAATTCCCTTTGGTCTTTATCCCTTCATTAATTATCTACCACTTGAGTAAATGGCAACTGTTTTGCTTTATAGAGTTACACGAGCAACTTCTCACGGTATCTGTCAATTTCAAGCTTGGCCTAATGCATATTCATACCGATTCAACCAATACCAGTGTCGGTCACGCTTCATGAATATTAACGACACTTGAGCAAACACTTGTTGATTGCAAACTTATTATGGTGTGTTTGTGGTTCGGGCTTCAACGAATTAATGTTTTGTAGCTTACCGTGAACTGGGATGTGCCTATTAACACATCCCTGTTATGGACAGTGGGTTAGCCACAGTAAGATCGGAAAAGGGCTTTTATACTTTTACTTAAAAATAAAGTCGGATGTAATCTCCAAAAAAAGCATTTGTATTTGAACTGGATCTCTCGAGTCAGATTTTAACTTATTGTTGTTATTGAAGAGAAAATGTTAAAACAAAAACTTTGATGTATAACTTAGTAACTTAGCGAGCGCTGTGAGCATTTTTCGTTTCCCTATTATATTTGTCAGGGAGCAAAATTGACTCTCACATTAAAACAGTTAGCTGATAACAACAAAATCAATGACGTCATTGCGGTTGATGATTTGCAAAAGCACCGTGGTTTCTCTTTATGTTTTTTCATAAACATGTGTTTTATAAAATGTATTTGCTGGAGAGGAAGAAAATCAGAATGTGCATTGCTTTCATGTTAAACAAATAAAATAATCAGATATTGCAACAACAATAACAATAACAACAACAATAAACATCAGCACAAAATAAACCTATGGTCTCTTTTGAAGTCACAATGGGTTATCTTTGCTGTTAGATATAGGCAATGCATCGTTCGAAACTATCAACAAAGAACGTTTTCTTGGAGGTTGGAGTGTCGAGAATAAAATAAGTTTAATGCTCAACGAGGGACGATGCTCTGCAGAGCGGTTTGATCACAGTTTAAGAATTTTGACCAAAGGTGACCATGATCTAGCATATTTGGACCAATGCAGCGTATGGTAGCTTTTTGGCAAGTGTTCATATCATCTTTCTGACATTATTTTCTCATCTGCAGGTGGAAGTGCATTATATTGAGTAACGGTCACATGAGGAACCGCCACTCTATTGAGTAACGTTCATTACATGGAAATACATTTAGCTCCAGTTAGTGTGTAAGAGACTGCATGCAGCAGCCTCAACAACTTCTTCCAAAGGGTTTGAAAATCCAGCCAGCCAGAATCAGCTAAACGAAAAAGAAGAAAACAAACGATGTTGTTGCGGTTTGCCCGAGAATGAAAGAAGCTTATTGCTTGAAAGAGGATGGTTTAGAGACTTGATCATTAATTATCATCATTTTCTTCACTATTTTGTATGGGTAACACCGTACATATTTTACTTGAGCCATGTACTCTGCAATTACAGTGCTTGGCATGTTTATTGCGTTAACTGAAATAAATCAATAACAACACGAGGACTCTCTGCTCTTGGCAAAACAAAGTTTGTAGCGTATACAATGCCACGTGCATGGGCATACCATTGAACCCTGTATTTTAGAGTACACTTTTTTTAAATTTTATGTTGTCTTGAATTGAAATGTCCCTTATTTTTCTAACGATGTCCAGTTTTGACATTTTAGATGTCCCTCTAATGCCAACCGGCGTCGCTACCAACGCGCTGGATGCATGGAAGGTTGCTCGAATGAAGTACTTCTGTGTACATTCACGTGCACCAGCTTCCAGCCTAAGCTATAGACCTTTATATGTCCAGTCATTCAGAATGGAGGCTTTATACTTTCTTGTATTGTGTCTTATATAAGGTGATCGATAATTATATGTACATGATGGTGATATTAATTATATGGAATTATATCAGAGTAACCCAATATGCCTATAGCCAGCAGATATTATTTTTACATCTCCCAAAAATCTGCTCTGACTCAACATCATCATTTTATCATTTCATATCATTTTAATCAGTTTCCTCGGGCAGTTTCAAGTTTTCGGACTCAGCACAACGAAATGCACCTTTCTTGTCAATATCTAAAATAACAACTTCAGGGTGGTATCCAAAAATTACACAATTAAAGTAGTATGTCCTAACACAAAGAGGTTGAAAATGTAGATAATTATTAATTACATTAGGCTGTTGTCTGACGTTAACACCCAACTGCTTACTTATGAGCCCTGTATAATGCCCTAATGCAAAAGAACGCCAATGCCCTCTCTCCTACCGATCAAATTATATCTAACGCAATCAAACAATAATTGTCGTTGAAATTATGAACAACTTCATTATGTTCCTGATGTCTAAATCGAAGTGGAAAATATGGAGACACCTTGCAGTAAACTCCGTCCATTAAGCAGGCCGTCAGATGTTAGAAGCGTCGCCTTGAATTATGACTTGGTGACTTGTGATAACTGATGTCTATGGCAAGCCATATGTGAAATAATTCGATAAACCGAGTTAATCGCCGTTAAACTCTGTTTTTCGATCGATAAACTGAGTTTATCGACTGGATAACCGTGTTTTTCGCGATAAACTCAGTTTATCGAGCGAAAAGCAGAGTTAACGGCGATAAACTCGGTTTATCGATTTATTGCACATGTGGCGTGCCATATCCAATTCGATAAACTCGGTTTATCGAACGATAAACTGAGTTTATCGATAAACTGAGTTTATCGATAAACTTAGTTTATCGAGCGAAAAACATAGTTCGCATTAGATAAACTCGGTTTATCGCCGATAATCTTAGTTTATTGAGGTAACCCTGCTTTTCGCTCGATAACTGAGTTTATCACGAAAAACACGGTTATCAATTCGATAAACTGAGTTTATCGATCGAAAAACAGAGTTTAACGGCGATAAACTCGGTTTATCCAATTATTGCACATATGGCTTGCCATAGATGTCCACAGGATGAGCAGTGTGTATCTGTTGGAACACATTGAAAAAGGATAACTCTGTATACTGTATGTAGCAGGACTTGGCAATGGGATGCTTTAAGGACGTTTGATGTAAGAGCACGTGGATGATATTATAATATCATTGGCTGGAAGATAAATTACTCTCATCGTCAAAGTCTATCTATTTTGTTCTTTCATGCAGATGTCTTCATGAACTCAAGATCTATTTTTGCTTGTAACATGCACAATTGGATGTTTCTTCATTGCTGTCGTATGTTACAAGGTATCTTCCGAGTGGTACAAAATAACATATGGTTATTGCGAAATATCGAACAATAAAGTTTGTATAACGGTTGCCAATATGCTGTTTTGAAAGGGTACACTATAAGAGGAATCCCAATATCAATTTGTGAACGCCACGATGAAGAATGGGACAGAGCTTTCGCTTACACCAAACGACTGAATTAATATCCCCGTGGTATAGAGGGGGCGATACCAAAATTCGTTTGTGGTGGGGGTGTTACTAAAACGAATGACAATTGCGTTACACATAACGAATGACAATATGTTGTACACACTAAAAAAATGCGTTGACTAAAACGAATGACAGTGAATGACAGCACAGACATTTGCTTCAACCGGATATCACAGTTCAGACTTCGTGGGTATCTAGATCTAGTAAAGTAAGGACAAGATAAAAACGCACCTTATAGTAAGCGAAATTGTAAGTCTGATATTAAAAAGTAAATTTAACGTCATTTTTCCGATATTAATTGTTACAAACTAACAATACTATAATCTTGAAACGGCTTCAGTTATCTTTCTATATATATCTACAGAGGTGAAAAGCACAGCACTCCACCGCATTCTCACACAAAATCTTTCCCTGTGGTTTCTATCCGTAAATTACACCAAACCCCTACAACCACGTACATGCGATTTTCCTCAAATCATTTTTGCGCAGAAAACCAATAACCGCATTTACTCCACTCCGTTAATCATTCTATCTCCACTCAATACTGTCCTTCGTTGTCATTCGCTGTCATTCGCTGTCATTCGCAAATGATAATTTACCCTGTACAAAGTCAATTGTCATTCGGTCATTCGCTGTCATTCGTTTTAGTTTGTCCCGTGGTGGGGGAAGGTAACGTTGTCACGTTCTATCAGGCGGGTTTGGACTCAGAATCGAAAGTCAACGTGGCTGTTGCATGAACTTGATATATCTTTTGAAAACTATTCGCGTACACAGTCAATAGGAGTTCCGGGCATAGACAAATTTACAAAACGGCTTTTGTGCAAGTTCAACGTTAAAATTAGACCCCTAGTAAGCGCTATAGAACCTCCTCATACTAGCATATAGTTGGCGCGATACGTAAAATACATACGGGTAGGCTTTGGAAAATGCCGTGCATATAAAAAAAGTGACGGTAAAGACTTATAAAGTGCTTAATGTGGTTCCGTAAAGGATTGACGATGTACGGACTATACCTGCGTTAGCTATGTAATTATGAACGATGATGGAAAACATATTATAACATGATACATAACATTAGTAATGCCGGATTAATTCCCACAAGTAGCCAACAGAGCCGTAGATAGAGATTCTCTAGCCACGGCTATAGTTGCCAAAGTAAAACAGCGACCTCTATTACGAAACTGGTTTTGCGCGATCTAATGTCATGAGGAATAATGACATAATGATGAGCTGTCTAGTCTACACCGGCGAATACATGTAAGTTGATGCCACAAAGATACTACAAATGTAGCCGGAATATTTTCCACACGCTTACAAAATTAAACAGCGAACTCTATTACGAACTGGTATTGCGCGATCTAATTTCAAGAGAAATGATGACATCATTTATGTAAATAATGATGAGCTGCCTACACCGGCGGCGAGATTTTTTTTCCCAGCGCGGTAAAGGCCATCATTTGCATACCTCGCTTCTCATTGGCTTTTGATGCTGAATTAGGAGGTTCTTGCTTACGCTATGCGTGTGTGTATGTACATGAACATACACGTGCACGCAGTGGATCGTGATTCGCATACACGTGCTGTATGAACTGGGGACTGTCTTGAGACAACTTTGTTTAAAAAATTGTTAAAATGTTTTTTCTTTGCTTTTGCGCGAACTTGTCTGTGTACATTTACATCCATAAGTTCGTAAAACAATACTGCGACCATGGACTGTGAGTGTACACGTCTCATTGTAGATGACTGTCCGTCTTTGAAGGTAATGATTACTTACTACTTAGGTTGATGATCCAAACCTGAAAAGCCAATAAATCGAATAAGTAAGTTTTGACAAGTGATGGTGGAACTTGCTGTACAGAGTACAGCGATGGCAATGTACGCAGATAAGTACCAGGCGCAAGTTGGTTGCTTCAAAACTGTTTAGAAACATTGGACAGCTTGACCGTTTCTGGTTGACTATTTACTTGAGATGCTTTTAAACTTTAAACTGATAGACTCTTAATTTTGAGCATAGACATGATTTGAATTTCAAAATTATGACCCTTTGAAACGGTTTATTATGACCCTTTGGCACCGTTTTCAGATAATATAATGCGAAAGATATAGGCCTAGTATTTAGTCATGCATGTTAGTATAGTACCACTGCCACTGTGGATTATAGTTATTGAACACAGAAATTGTCTTACGTTTATATTATAAGGTGATTCAGTTTTGTATCATCTTTAAACTGTTTCGGTTTGATTTAACTTCTTTAAACTTACAGCATCAGAATTGTGCGATACATAACCACAGACCCTCTACATCCGTGGCATAACACACTGAAAAATAAATTTAGTCTACTCAAACGCGTACCATTGTACATTCTGTTGCTAGACTGTTTTCCTTTTTATTTGAGTGTAGCAAAGTGGCCTTGTGAAATGTGGTATGTGACGAGCGATTCAGTGCATCAGCTGCTAGTTGATATTGTAATGAATCTTATGTATACGGAGCCCAGCCAATGAGAAGCGAGGTATGCAAATGATGGCCTTTACCGCGCTGGGAAAAAAAAATCTCGCACACCGGCGAATACATGTAAATTGAGGGCACAAAGATACTACAAATGTAGCCGAAATATTTTCCACACGTTTACAAAGGTAAACAGCGACCTCTATTACGAACTGGTATTGTGTGATCTAATTTCAAGAGAAATTATGACATCAATTATGTACATAATGATGAGCTGCCTACACCGGCGATTACATGTACGTTGAGGCCACAAAGATATTACAAATTTAGCCGGAAAATGGTCCACAAGCTGACAAAATTAAACAGCGACCTTAATTCTTAACTGTCTTGCACGATCTGTCATCATCTCAAGTGAATTTGTAAGTTGAATGATGGAACAGCTTGCACCGGGGATTTGGCACTGATGTGATGTAGCCTGGCATCAGGGGGAACGCCAGCTGTAAGATATCGGGGAATGGGTAAAAACCAATTTCGCATGGGGTTTCATTCCTACTTCTGTATTTAAATATTTTGCAAAGAAAGTATTGTTTTCCAAAAGGGAGAGGGTACAATTTACATTAACGGTGAAGCACTTAAATTCGGCAGAGGGGCTGTTAAAGAAGTTGTAATGGTGGTAGAGGAGAGACTGAACTGTAGATACATATGGTAACCCCTAGCAACCCTACACAGAGACTTTACAAGGTTGCTATATATTGCTCATTGGATGACGCATTACCATGTAAACTGCCAGAAGTATGCGTAGTTGGGCCCGTATAGTTATCATAATCAGGGTTTGCTTGTAAAAGATAAACCATTCAAAAACCGCATGAGTAAACAAAGTTTGCTAAACGGTCTAGCATTATGTTCTGAGTACCGTACTGTTTCTCTCGGACTGAAAGGTTAAAGAGCGACCCCTATTTAGCAACGCGAACTTCGATCTGAGTATACTGTACCGTACTTCTTGTCAACAATGCAACGTTGTGGTATGACAGGACTTGTAGATGGTGAAGAGATCGCGGTAAGCGTTGGGCCGGGGCAGGTGGAGGTGGAGGGGGGGGGGGGGAGGTTAGGAAGTAGGGGAGGCATAGGGGAAGGGAGACGGTTTCATGCTTGAGTATGCTTGAGTATGTTTCGGAAGTAATTTTCTAATTTCAGAAGACATTAATTAATTATTTAATTAATAAGTGATTTGTCTATATTGTCACGGCATGTATAGAGACACATGAAGCAAATCACAAAGATCTAACACAGACCAGACGAAACCACGGTCTAATTTGTTTGAATTCATTAGAATTCAATGATTTACGTATTCCAACATGAGTTTAATCCCACGGTCCAATTAAATATTTTATCCGTACGGATACATATGTTGTGGGGTGTAGGGGGTGCATGTCAATCATGGGGTACAGGGACGCAATGACAAATAATTGTAAAGTGGTCTGAAACGGATTACCTTTCTTTCGGAGGCTTGTTTTTCTCCACCCCCCCCCCTTCCCGCAGCGCACACCCAGCACTCATATCGATAAATTTTCATAATTATGTGTAATATTATCACGAAGATAACAGAATGACATATGAAAGGAATATTCTAGGTAGTTTTTAAGGTGATTGCTCAACATAAATCGTAGGGAAATTGTCCGCATCTTTAGGTATTAATAACCGCGTCCTCAAAGTAGTTTAGTCGAAGTTATGAATTCTTAAATGTTACTTTGTGTAGGCATCTGGCAACACTGAGCAGAGTGAATGATGTTATCATGGCACTTGAGCTGAAATATTTTGGTTTTCCTTAATAACATCATTCAATCATTTATCAAGAAAGGTATACTATAAAATATTTCTACCACAAGAAGAAATTACTTTCATTTTGATGAAATTATTACGTACAGAGTTTATTGACAGCTTATTGACAGCTAAACAAGAATTTCAAATCATGTATGACATTTCAAGGATAAATCAACGAGAACAAAATTGTGTTAGGAAAGAAGAGCCATTGAAGAACATTTACCATAACGGCACCCATGTTCCAAAAATAATCCACTTCTTGCAGAAAAGTAGGGTATATCTTGTGAAAGAGCGTTACATTCAACCAATCATATCACGAGTTATGGGCAAGATATTGAGATGGGAGGGGAGGGTGCGGGGGAGGGGGGGAGGGGTGAACGAACAGCGTAAAACGTGTTTCTCTTTAAGATAAGGGTATTATCTGCCACTGGTTAATCCCTTTAAACGTCTTCGCTTTTTTCTTCTTTGTTTTGGAAAAAGTTTCATTTTCATCATCGATAGAAGACACGAAGACACAGTGTGTACAAAGGTTAAACTGGAAGCAAGCAGGTGTGGTGTAGCAGATGTATACATGAAAAACAAAATGTTATGTTTTTTTGTGTGAGAACTCTCTATAGTGTTGTTTCGGGTGACCTTGGGTTATGTGTCGTATAGGGTTCCAACTTCAAGCTAATTTTATGAAATAAGACTTGAATGCCGATGTTTTGTATTTAAATTGAAATGCATCTAGTTTTGATGTGTCTATCCAGTTTTTCATGTCACAAATTAGATGCAAATTTTGCCAACCCCCCCCCCACCCACCTCCTCAAAAAAGCTTTTCAATATGCATCTATGACGTCACACCTGTTTGCATCAAGTTGAGTATTGGCAGGCTTCTACAGCGCCATGTCATCACAGAATTTGGGTATCTCGAGAATTTGACATGGGCAGTCCTCACTTTAAAATGTCGAAATAAGTTCGCCTCTATATATTTTTTTTTATCATGAATCATGTAACTTCCACACAAGGCTATACGCAAATCCTAAATGTCGTTATTTCTACTCCATAAACTCTAAATTAAAAGAGACTTTGATTTATAATAAAAGAAGACAGTGTGTTATTTTTTCTTGAAAACGGTTTAAGAATAAAGGAAGTAAGACTAGAAATGAGGAAAAATGTCACTAAATGACCTAAGCTTTATGCAGCAACTTGTTCCATTAGTTGTTATTCTTTATCCTGCCGTGTCGTTACCAAGACAGAACATCTCTCTCTCTCTCCACTTCTCTCTCCCTTATAACGCTGACATCTGAAGTAAAAAAAAATAATAACCACCTCCTCCTCTCTCTCTCTTATTAATATACATAGAAACACAAGGCGAGACATAATTCCAGCTCGCGACTGCAGATTCTTCGTTCAATAACAACCACGCTCGTATATTTGCTACAATAAATTGCATTGAAATTACAAGGAGAAGAGAACAGAGAGAGAGTGAGTGAAACAGAGAGAGAAAAAGAGAAAGAAAAACTCAGCTGGGAGTTTAATTAAGCATGTACTGGCGAGTAGAGAGAAGGCTATGCATGTTTACTTCTTATGAACACCTGTGCGGCGAAGGCCGCGGTAGGTCTGTCACGAACAAAGAACAGAACAAAGAGAAACGGCTGATACTGCTGCATATATATATAGATGTTATATGAACTACTGTCTGTCTGTTATTATATAGTAATATATTTCTCTACACTTGGGAAGGTATACAGTGTTGATTTAATGAATTGGCGTTCCATAAAGTTGATTTTAACTGCATTCACGGGTATTGTTCAAGTCGTTAACTAGTTATTATCAGTATTTTCTTTATAGCCTATATGTAGAAAGTGATAATTAATTTGGTAAATATTGGCAAGTAAATATTTGACATTTGGAAATTGGAGGACAATATTGAAGACGATGGATTGTTTAAATTGATCATGCATTTAACGAAGCTTTATATACGATTGTGTGTGTGATATATATAGATATATAAGTCCACGTTATGAGCGTTACGTCAGACGTTGTGTGCGCTGAATTGTATGGTAAGCGTGCGCCGATTGGGGCCAAAAATATACGATGAGGCTTGGATTTTCACAAGATACTGATTTGACAGTTATCCAAATTTTATGATCGTTTAACTGTTCAACCACCGCTTTGTGATTCCACTAAGATATGTCTCATAGGAGGATAGTCCCTAGAGTGGTGTGCGGGGAATTAGTGGACAATAAGCCACACATTTTAGGGGGAAAGTATATACTTTTTAGGGGGAATAATACTCGCTGTGATAAACATTTTCCATTGTTTTTATTATTTTGGCCTATAGCCCATGTACAGGACACGACGTACTGTGAAAAACGTCCATACGTTGCCTTAGCATTTTTTCATCTCTCCACTTAGCCAAAACATAGATAATTTCAATATGAATTATTCTATTAAATCAAAATTATTTAAAAAAAAAAAATAAAAGAATTTTGAAGGTTCTTTCCAACCAGTAAATTATACTAAGTTTTAGACAACAGTGTTCATGACTTGAGTTATGGTATTCAAGTAAAACTGTCTCTGACGAAGTTTCTGCAACGTATCTATACTCTTTGACTAACTATTATTTCAAAATATTAAAACGATTTTTTTTCTACAGACTGATATTTTTTTAATAATCACCTCTCTTCTGCAATTCGATTTGTGGCAGACAGCAGATCCTAAAAAATAACTTTCCATAAAGTCTTTGTTGTAGGAATCTTTTTTTCTTGATATGATCGTATATTTGAAACGATTTTTTCTGTCATATACTTACAATAAATTAATCCATCTAGTTTAATTACCAAGATTAATCATATACGTATAAAAGGGCACTTAAAAGTATCCGTTGATGTTGTCACTTAATTTTTTTTTTATTCTCCCCCCGAACAGCTGTTTCTCCGCCGCATTCTGAAATATAAGAATATCACAAGACAAAAGGTTTTCTTGCGCTCGCTTTTCAATAAAAGTGAAAATTCCTCATAATGAGTCATGAAACTGCAGGCAATTTCGTCGAACATCTCCAACCCACGTCTAACGGTTAATTACAGGAAGCCATCTGGTTTGCAAGAAAGGTTAGTGCAAACACAAGTGGTTTGCCGCTACGATTGGTCTTGTTGGCTCTCTCTCTATTTCTATCTTCTCTCGCTCACTCTCTTTATGATAAGCGAATTGCCAGGCATTCTCGGGGCTGCGGCAAGCAATTTGGAGTTGTCACCTGTCGCGGAGGACGTAGCGAGGCCGCGCCAGATTATTTGACGTTTGTCAGGCGTAATTTGAGCGCAATTGCTATAGCATCGTTTTGGGAACATCTGGTTGCCTTTCAGCAGACAAGAACTGTACGAAACGGGAATTCTTAGCGCAGAGATCCGGAGAATATAAGGACAGTGTAATATAGGTAGTTAAGAGAGAGAGAGAGAGACACGGATATGTGTTAGCCTACAAATCGTGGTGTGGGATTCTGCATAAATGGACGGACACTTGAGGTTAACTCTTATTTCTTGCCTTGATTTGAAATAATATACTTCTCGTAGAAAACCACCGACTTTATGCTATGACTGAAAACTTTGGATAATGGTGATTAAAGATAAGGTGTGGTTTTAGACGGTATTATTTGGCTCTGTTTTTACTAAATGTATTATTACTTTGTGCGATATTTGCTGTGAAAAAAAACAGAGTGAAATGCACTGAGAAAAGCGGTTGCAGCTTTAAAGGAGAAACTGACATTTATCTTGACAAAAGTAGCCATCCCTAACTGATCAACAGGTATTTAATGGAACAATTTGATCAGTCAAGGACCACCACACCGCAGGAATGTCAAAGGTGAAGTAAAATTATCCATAATTTCTTGTTTTACTAACGCGGTCATTTTACACGAGAGACTTATCATCAACGAGTTACATCAGGGAATTGATTTAAAAAAAAAAAATATGGAAGCGTTGACTAGCGAACTCGTTGAACGTAAAGTCACCCCCAAGAGGTCGATTAACCGTAAAAAACGTCGAAAGCAAAGAGATCCGAAACGGTTATCGTTTAAAATCAAATTTGATGGCACTTCAGATAAACCATCAGCGTGGTCTGAAAATACTACCAGCAACCCTGAAGATACTTCACTAACCCAACCAACGACGACGACTGGCGAAAGTGACGTTGATTCTGGAATTGAAGGGACACTAGAGAAACATGTTGTGGATTTGGCACCTCGTAGTCCAGTTACAAATGGCCCGTCCAGTTTTATACAACCAAACTTATCGGATGACGAAAACCAGAGCGATACCGCTCTAGATCTTTCGAGAAACGGTGTCCGTGCAAAGTTAACTCAGTCTCAAGTTGTTAGTGAGGACAACGAAATTGATGATAATCACACTAGGGGCAGCGGGAACGGTAATTTGAAAACTGACAGTGGGATGAAACGTGCGGCTACATCGAAGATAGCTTGGCAACACAAAATGTTTAAAGTTACCGATTCGCTATCTTACAACCGAAAGCGACTTAGGACCGAGAGGTTGCAGCAGACACATTTATTACATTCCTCATCCTCTAGTGGAACGCTGGTTCCACAAATTGAGCCTGATAGAACCTCTTTCGAACATTCAGTTACCATGGCAACATCTGGCTTACATGTTAGGCTAGGCTCACAGCCTATCATTACTCGGGCTATTGAAAAGCCATGCTTCGATGAAGAAATAAACAATAACGCTGCCGTACGCAGAACGTCCAAGAACAAGCCTGACACCTTTCAACAGCTTCCAAATGGACACAAGGGACTGAATCGGTCACGAAGAATCGTGGCGAATGCCCGTGAACGGAACCGTGTGCATACAATAAGTGCAGCATTCGAAGGCTTACGTCGAGCTGTGCCCTGTTATTCACATAATCAAAAGTTATCTAAGCTCGCCATCTTGAGAATCGCCTGCAGTTATATCTTAGCGCTGGCAAATTTAGCGGATCTTGATTACAGTCCAAGTCAGAACAAGCTGTCTTTCAGTGAATGTGTGGATCTTTGCACAATGACATTACAAGCGGAAGGTCGATCAAAGAGGAAAAAGGTGGGTAACGTTTCTTCCTTTTTTCTTCTTCTTTTTTTGCATTTCTTCTGTTCTTTGTCTTCCAATCTTTGAATTTCTTTCACATTAATTTGACAGGGACAGTTTCATATATATTTATTTGTAGTTCATATACATGTTATTTACCTCGTGAATCTCAAATTTACAGCCGTTTATATCATAGACTAGTCCAAATCTCCCATAATCTTATAAAACTGGTGATTCTGTGGTCATTGTTTCATTAACCTCAGTAAACTTTGAATATCGTAATACAAGTAAGTTTGAATATCGTAATACAAAAAAGTTGGATCGTTAATCAACATATTCATCAGCCTCAATCAGGTTACACATAATGCGCCCTATGGCATATGCGGGCAGTTTCCAACACACGGTATACTGCCCTCGGAAGTTGAAAGTCGAAAGTTGTAAAGCTGAGGGTGCAACCTGCTAATTTATTCCCAAAGTCTTTGACAGGGACACGGCATACTGGACAATTCAGTGCCTCGATCAGGAAACTTCAATGGGTAACAACTAACAAAAGTAACAAATTGTTCGTGACCTGCGTGACCTTGATTTGTTTGTAATGTACTTCGTCATGTTAATGGAGGATAACCATTATAGCATGGCCACTCTAAGGAAACTGGTCACTGATGCTCAGATTTTAACATGCAAATTGACTGAATCCCTCAACTAACATTTTGACTACCGTTTAGCAAGTTGTAATATTCTCAAGTTTGGGGCAGAATTGATGACATTTTAAGAAGCAGATCCAAGAAAGATGTCAAGAAAGAAAATGTTAGTTTCAATATATATATATATATATTTTTTATTTTTATTTTATATATATATATATATATATATATATATATATATATATATATATATATATATATATATTTATTTATTTTATTTATATATATATATATATATATATATATATATATATATATATATAGATATAGATATAGATATGATTATCTCTAGAGATCTTTAGAGATCTATCCGTTCGGGATTTTCAAACTCATTACAATTTCAAATATCATCCTCATTAAATGTATTTTCTTCAAACAATGCGCAAATAGTACAGCACATATATATTAATTTCTAACTGTAGGCCAAAATTAGACAGCGATGATGCCAGGTATATGAAAGAAAAAAAAAACCCAGTACACTTCATTTAGGTTTGCTGTCCATAAAATGATTCCGTTGTAAATCAATATTATGTACACTTTGTACATTGATTCTTCCAAGGAATAAAAATAGACAATTTCGTCGACCACTTACGGCATCGTTTTTCAATTGCTATACATTTAGTCGCTTCAAGCAACAACCAGCTGGCGATGGGCCTATTATAGGTATGGTAGAACATGCGTGCCATTATTATATCATATTATACTCGTTACTTATACTTTTTTTTCTTCGCATTCATATATATAAACCAACCCAGCTGAGTATGTCAAATATCAAGCCCGAGGGTTACTGATCCCTCGAATATTAAGTTACAGAATCGAGGCGGCATTTTGAACCGCGGAATTTGAAACATCTCTCGACAGGTCTCGAGAGAGGTGGGTTACCTATCAACATATCCATATCGTACTAAGATGATGGGTGACAAATGCTAAAGAGATTTCACTCTAGTGTCTAACTTACACATCATGAAACAGTCTTCGGTAAAAAACGTCAGGTTGTAAGCCTCCTATCATGCCGACTTGGTGAGCCTAAGGGCAATCAAAGGTTATTTTTCCCCCGAACAGTTCTAGCGTTCTAGAGCAGAAACCGCTAAACAATCGACATGTTTAGCAAAAAATTGCGGAACATAATACTACTATGTATTTTGGCGCCGATACTCACCACCGGTGATTTTTGACCTGTTAGATCCAATGTGATTTTAATTATGCCACGATATGCATTTATACACTAGCATCCTAAATTCCTAATACCCCTTGCAGTGAAGCCTGGATGGTCGCTCACCGTTGGGCTACTATACATAAGGTTGTATGTATTTATATATTGTGTGTCTACATACGTAATCAAAACGTTGTTCGGGATAGTTGCTCGAATCCATATACACCCTTTTTAGGCTTTCCCAAAATATCTCGCCGACTTGTTCATGGGTCCGCATCATATATCACATTATAGGCCTGCCTGAGTTTTCGTCCGCAGTTTGCACTTATTACACTCTTTTCATTAAGTTAATACATTGTGGTAATTAGTTCAACTCATGCAAACATTACCGTAAATCCCCAGACTAAGAAATGAGGTTATGGAATTCAATTATGAATGATTTATTAATACACAATTAATTTAATACGTTACCTAGTTTAAAGGGAATCATGTCATCAATTTGGAAAATTAAAAAAAAAAGGTGAGAATAAAACAAAACAAATATCATGATTAGTTTCGAAATTATTGACGAGAGTCTCATTAGACATTGCATATATGTTATACATTGTATATGTGAGTTAGACTGTAATTGACGAGCCTCAGATGTTTAAAGCGACATTCCCCTTAAATTAATTAAGTTGAATAGAAATACAAACCGGACTGACTGAAGTACTTTTTAACAGTCTACATATTTATCTACAACATATCAAAGCTAATTTATGCCCAATAGTGAAGAATATGTTCCAGTTGCACATGTGACCTAGTACTATAGGTCCATTATGTTTATGAACCAACATTTGACAAAAACCTTTTTAAGAACCAGCATCAGTTTACAAGAAATGAACGATACGGCAAAAAAACAACAGTGGTTCAATGATGTCATATTTATACTTGCTCGAGCCTCCAGTCTTGTCAGTAAACTCATATTATGTTCCATATGGTATAATAGATTACGATGTTTTTTACCTCCTCAACTGTTGAATATGGGAGGGGAGAGGAGGGGATTGAATTTCATCACTATCATGTAGAAGTCATTCATGACTTCTCCTTTAGTGTTGAATCGAGTCATTTACATATATATAGGTCAATTTAATTTTCTGACTCGAGTCAAAGTAAAGTTTGCTTCTTTAGTCCCTATTTCTTTTTAGGAGGAAGAACTTTAGAAAATAGTTTATTCAAGTCTTTGAAAACTGGTTTACATTTGTGTCATACCTCGCTTCATTTACATTGATTTCTACACGTGACCTTATACACGTATATATATATATATATATATCAGTGTTAAAAGGTAATTACACATGTTTACATTTACGTCGTAACCCATATAGATCTAAACGCCGTTAGTGTGATTTTTACTGCCGTTGACAAAGCAAAAAAAAAAAAGTGGGGGGGGGGGTGGAAGAGAGACGTCTGCAAATAAGCATTTGTCAATAAAGAAATAACTGAAGCACAGGTAACTGGCGTCAGTATCACTGTCAATTATATGGCGTTGTACTACCTGCATACAAACAAGGTTTTAATAAAACGAGAACACCAATGATATTATACTGCTTCGGTGACATGCACTCATTCTTGTTGTCTATATGTGCACGAGCCCAAACTTATCAAATCAATACCACTTGACATTTATACAAGTTTGCGCATATATAGGACTACATATGCATGTTCGCCTATATATATATATATATATATATATATATATATATATATATATATAGGCTATATATATATATAGGCTATATATATATACATATATACATATATATATATATTATATATATATTATATATATATAAATATATTATATATATATATATATAGATATACATATATGTATATATACATATATATATATATGTATATATATATATTTATATGTATATGTATATATATATATATATATATGTAGACATATATATACATATATGTATATATACATATATATACACATACATATATATACACATACATATATATATAGACGCTGATTCGCACTTTTTACCAATTTTATCAGTTACGTTGAAAGATCTTGAGTCCTCTTGTAAGAGGTCGTCATAACATTGAGCAACCAATTATGCTTAAAAAAGACAAAAAAAGACTGGTTAGTTAACAAGTTTGTAGAGTTCTTATAAATGACGGGTTATCATGGTAATTCAGAGAAAAGTTTTCCTTCAAGTTAAGAAATACATAATGATATACAGGTTTAGCACGAGAACTGAGGACCATCAAATATTCATACGGGTCGAAAATCTGAGGTGTTTCATTTCTTAGAACAATATGCTGGTTTCTCCACTCATCATATGGTTACTTTGTACGGGACAGCACGTTCTATTTCGTTTTGTTTTTAAAAAGAAAAAAGAAAATAGGGGAAAGAGAAATGAGTAAGATACAAAATTATAAGAATGTGTGCGTAAGAGATGAGGTGGAGAAGGGGGTAGGTCTGGAGGGTTATGTTTCGTTTGATGTTCGGGTTTTCAAGGGATTCCGCATTAAAATATGCCAAACGCCAGGAATGATCCTTTAAGGCTTAAACTGACGATGACTCAGAAACACAACCCTGCATGATAACAGTCTACAAACTTGTCAAATTTAATTTTAATAAATTAAGTACCCCTTTTAACTCCATTCAATTCTTTGAAGATTAAAAAAAAACAAAAAAAAACAACATAAACCCAAAACATAATTACGATACAGTTTCCTATATGAGTCATATATACTTGCGTAGACCCAGATAGAAAGCCGGACTGCATTGCTGCTTATTTATATATATGTATAATTTATATAGACTTTTAGAACATTTTGAGCCATGCCTGCCTGATGGTTCTGATCTAAAACCATTTGACGACAACGACGATGGATATACGGGATGTCATTTCCTGGTCTTTCACTTAAGTCTGTGTAACAGCTGCTGCCTGTTCAAATCCAACTCAAGATGTGTCATTTTACCGCCGTTGCGTTTACCATTCCAATTTAATGAATACTTTGCCCATTAACCAACCAACCACGGGATGACGCGTGTTGGCAACCAGCTGCTCTATGTAAAGTGGTTGTGTGTATAGGGTACACGTTGTAACACAGTTCGTGATTTAGCGACGGGATTTA
Source organism: Apostichopus japonicus (assembly GCF_037975245.1). Taxonomy (NCBI): domain Eukaryota; kingdom Metazoa; phylum Echinodermata; class Holothuroidea; order Aspidochirotida; family Stichopodidae; genus Apostichopus; species Apostichopus japonicus. Next base: position 4,311,314 of record NC_092565.1, read on the forward strand.
CGGGATCCCACCCCCTGCAGATGAACATTATTCCATTAACCCCATCCCCTCGATCTCACAACCCCCCCCCCCTCCCAAAAAAAAAAATCACGGTAAGCTAAAAAACATAAACGTGAAAATATTTCAGCAAAAATTCGTTCTTGATACACCAAAATGCGCGCATGTACATTCGGCTTTAAACCCCATCCCCTGACACGCGAAACACGATGGGGATACATTTTAGAAGATTTATGATTATTTTCGACATTATCGGTAATTTATGTAACGTGTATGACACAAATCAGAATATACGCATGTCATCCGTATATGACGTTGTATTTATCATACTATTCTTTATAAAACGACCGATTTTGCCTCGTCCTGAATTTGTATTTTTGCCAATCGCCGAGAAAATGGATTTGTACAGAAAAAAAGGCGGTATTCTCACGAGAAATCATGAACGTTAAAATAGAAACTGGAATGCTGAGAATAGCTACAAGCGATCATTGATCATTTTCTTTCGAATCCTGACATTTACCTCGTCTACTAGATTTGCCGTCGCTTATGAATTTTCTTACATCCTCTGCAAGCAGCTGCTTCCCATCAACTATCGCGGCTGTGCTCGGCGTTTCCTGTTCTGAAGGCGAAATCCTTGCCATATGATAAACTCGCCACCGCGACGAAATATCATACATTAACATTGTTTTTTTTTGGTTTTTCTTGTATAATATATATAAATATGTGAAGGTGTATGTGAAAGTCTGTGAAATGCAATCCTGATCCACTTAGGCATCTGGCTACCGGGGGTTGTGTCTATATACCGACAAGTGTTTCTAATGAATATTTAACTGTTTCAATGAATTATGAAAAAAAGGGAAAGAGAAAAAAGGGAAAGCTATTTCCTGCTGTTATAAATATACCAAGGATCTGAACGTTCTGTTTGTGTCGATAACCATACTCCATATCCATTCTATGCGTCATAGATTTTCTCAAACACGAAAATACTTCGGGAACATTAAAATATTTTTAAAAAAAATTGGAGGGAAAGTATCTTGATGTAGCAAAACTACCAAAGTGTGCTAGTTTCCTGCACATGATAGCCTATAATCAACTTCTCGTTGCAACATTTTCGTACTGTATAGGGCATGATCCCGACAGCCTTCACATCATTCGACAATGTGATGATTGTAATGAGCTACCGTACTTGCTTAAACAACTTAGATCAATATGCACGGTTTCGCAACTAAAGCTATAACTTAACTATACAAGCATATCCTCCTATTGCGATTAATCATTCCAAACATCTGCCTTTTGATAACAAACAAAAAAACATATACTACTACGAATGTCTTCAAAAAAGTTTACTCGAAGCCTAAAGCCAACTACTGTTTTACATGGAATATTTTAATCTAGGCTCACATTTTACATCAATCATAACGTAAACTATATGCACGGTCAAAAATGTCACCGAATAAGCATCCCGTAGTACATAAAGCGGACGGACGGACGGATAATTCTCGATTTCATTGTCGAAACATTGCAAGTCGGTGCTCATTATTCTTACTTATGATTTTCAGCGAGGCTCTCTCGCAGCTGTGTTCTTCTTGTGATTGCCTAGTCATTCCACAGAATTAGTCTGTCAACCTCATACGGTACCCCCGAGGCAGTTAAAGGGGTGTATTAATATTAATTGCACCAAACAGAGTGCATTCACATATGAACTGAGTAAACGCCCGCTCTTACGTCTGAAAACATCTGTCGACGGAAAAAACTCGTTGCTATGGTTACTAATTGTTTCCCGCGCTTTGGTGTTTGGGGGGAAGAACATCAGAACAAAAGAGATCCAACAAACTCGTGCAAGCTTGAGACTTACATAAACATAAGCAACAAGAAAAAGAAAAAATGTAAAAAAGAATAAAAAACAAAGATTTTGTTGCAATGATTGGATTGCGCCATGGTAACGCGATAGAAGGGGAAAACATCTATCGATGATATAATGATTGAAAAATGAGTGAAGAAACTTAGAAATAGAAGATTTTAAAAAGAAACAACCTTGGAAATAGCCTGTAGCTCGATTTTAAAATTTTGGTACTTAATATTGGTAAACTTACTTTGTGTATGTTGTGTGGAGAAGGCCCATTATGCTAAGGTTTTTTGGTATTACATTACATACATAGTCACAATGAACACATTTTTTTAGACCATGTTTTTTAAGATGACAGTTTTTACGCCTTTGAATGCAGACGGCTTTGGGCATAAAGTAACACTTTTTTTTTTAATATAACTTTTGATACGTTCGTTCGAAACTGTTAGAAAACAACCTTTTCCTTTATCACTTTTAATTATTGAAAAATTACCCTTTAAAAAAAGAAATTAATTAGGGCAGTTCCTCAGACACAACACAAAACTCAATCAATTTGTAACTTCTAACTTAATGACCCTTATTGACATTTTATCTCAAAGGTTTCATTTAACTTTAAAGAGCAAAATACAATTGTTTTCCTTTCTATTCATTGCAACGGTAAATCATGGACCGTAATGATAATTTTGTTTTCATTTTTCTTTTCCATTTTCTTTTCTTTCTCTTGTAGTCACATGACTAACCGCCATCGAAGTGATCCATAAGAAGAGCAGCAGGGACATTTTCATCCAAGATATCAGAGAAGGCTGGGGTGGGGGAGGGGGAGGGGTGGTTGGGTAAGGGTTGAGTGGATTCTGTCTCACACAGTTATGGTCAGTAAACAGAAGCTCGAAAGTGGCTGATATGATGGTTACCGGAAGCAAATCTTCTTACGTAACCATGGACGTAGCCAGAAAGACGGAGACTGCGAAAAGGGGTCTAAAACCAACCGCTGACAAATCTATTTCCCTCCGACAGAAAGTGGTATCGTCCTGGAGTCATTGAATAATACCACGCTGAGCTACATATGTCAACGAATTTACACTATTATGGATGTAACGGTGAACAATCTTTTAAATACATTGTGTTTTAATTAGTTTCGTGGTGTGCAAACACATTGGGGGAAAATGCAGTGAGAAGAACGAGCCAAAAAAAAAAGCCGCACTCTTACTGACTACAGGTCCTACTTGGCAGGGAGAACAAACTGTTGGCATAGGAGGTCGGAAGGGGGATCTTGTACAGAACAGGTTGCTATATATACACTTCTTTTGATGATTGAATGCCGAAGAGAACAGTTCGGATTGCGTTGAAACCATTGTAAAAATTTTGCCAAGAAATACTCGACATGAGTCATAAGGTTTGGTCGTTTTTTTGGCTTGCTTACGTTTGTGCACAAATGTGAAATTTTCTTTTCTTAGGTTGATCATATTTAGTTACGAATTTTCCATTTTTTTATTAGTCAAATGATATATATATATCTTGTACTTAAAAACATTTAATTTTAACTGCAATAAGAACACCTTGAGTTATTGAATTTTCAGTCCAACAATGCTTTTAATTTTTTTTTATACAAAGCAAATTAAAAGGCTTAGCCTATACTAACCGTATGACTGTTGATCATGGAAATCAGTAAAATTGCAATATCTAAAAGAAACTAAATTTCGGTGATTGCGAAGAAATTACACGTAGGCTAAATTTACAAGAGCCTTAATAAAGCACAAAGGGCAAATATACGACACCATATGATACAATATTTTATTTTTATTTTTTTTATAGAACAATATTTTCTACGTGTTAGAAACGTTTTGTTTGTAGTGAATTGCAGGAAAGGGGAGGGGTCGGGTCGGGTGGGGTTGTTTTAGTATACTTTGTGGTTAAGAAATAAATAAATTCACATTTTCCATCTCTTCTTATCATGGCTCGTCATTGTCCACAATCAGCATGACCGTAGACCACGAAGAGGCGAAGTGGGGTGTTGTAATCTTGGGCCGTCGGTGTCGGTTGGGGGTGTAAGGGGGGTGTAAGGGGGGGTGTAAGCATTCGACCGGCACTGGGTTGGCTGGTTACCATGCCTCTTAGAATTACTAAAGCACACAAGGAAATGTTATCGTCTTCAACTGTAGGTGTATGCTTGTGTGTGTTGGGGGGGGGGGGACTATGGAGTGTATTAAATTACACGATATCGCTTCGGTATGGAATCATACGGAAGCTTAAGTGTTGCAGATAAGAAGATAATGTTACCGATAGTTGGCCCACGTGTTACACCCTCCCCATCTTTGGTATATTGCAATGATGTAGACGGTGTACACACATTACACGATGCATAAGTTAGCCCGAGTCCCCTGCAGCACGTAATCATGATGCCTATGAGTGAAATCCGTCTTTACTTTTATTGCCACGTGATGTAGCATTAATTTATGTGGATCTCCGTCAGTGTTTTGTTTTTCACCAATAGTATTGTTTATTTATTACCTAAGATTAGTATGTTGTAATGACATTTTTTTCTGTTGTCAATGTTTATCATATTGCTACATTCATTGAAAGCTCTGTTGCGATGATATAGTTTTGCGAGAAATTAAATGTGAAAAGAACAGTAGTCGGATTACAAATGTATGTTATATTTAATGTCTATATAGTATCGACTTTCTAATTCGAAAAATATAACTTTTAAGGTCATAAAAAAATGAAGATCATCCGTATTGCTATGAAATTTGCTTCAAGAAAACAAAAGCAAAAAATGCCGTCCGTACCTTTCTGGAGGTTGTATAGCCCATGCCCAGTTTCAGACAGGGGTGCATGGCGGGAAGAGTAGTCACATTAAAAATGAAGTGACTCCAGCTGGCAATTGGCAGTAAATTAAGTTTATGGTTTCAATATATAAATGAAGAATAGTCACACGCTAGTAAACGTGGACCATTGTTTTGTTTTCTAGCCTTTGTTTTGAGGACAATAGACTAATGGTGACCCTTAGGAACAAACGTTATATATAGGAATCCCCCACTCCCACCCCATCCCCCCAAAACAGGTTTCAGATTGGTACACTTGAACACAACATAAAGTGACACTTGAACACAACATAAATTGTTAGTTAATTGTAATTACGTTCACAACATGTTTAGCATTTTGTTCAGTTTAGTCAATTAGGTTTCGATCTAAATATGAACAGTTGGTATAGACAAAACACTATCGTGTAATTTACAATGATATGCATCGCCTACTTAGCATACAAGAATCAAGGCGAAAGTTGCGATTTATCAACAAAACTCATGATGATAGCATTACTTATAAGATAACTTCACATTTAATGAGAGAAGATTGAACCCAGTGACGCAGTAATTCGACGGACTGAAGTTAAGATTTTAAGATCACGATTCTTTTTAGCCGTTATAAATTCCAAAATGGCTACATACAACTCTCTGCATGTTTGTCTCGCATGTAAACCGCTCTACCACTTTAAACACCTCGATACCTTTTAAAGATTGCCTTCGGGATAAATGTGCTCATTTCAAAAACAGGTGTTTAACTTCTCAAAAAACTGTCTTTCCAATCACATAAAATGGTGTCCCATTACGCCAACAGATTGTAACGCAACAAATTTTCAAACAATTTGTGCTGTTGTTCTCCCCGCTAAATGGGAATTTGTTTTAGGGTATTATGTGTTACATTACGGCTTCATGAACCGCGATGACCCCTGCTCGTAACGATTTGACCCACCAGCGGTAAACTTCGCTTGACCCCAAGAAAAAAACCAAATACATCTGTTGACAGGAGTGGAGGATAATTTGCTTCTGATCCGTAGAAAGACCCCCTGGGGGTAAGTAATCCACAAGCCTTTCAAAATCATCATTTAGATATATCATAACAAAACCTCCTACATATATAAGAAAACCATGTGTATCTTTCTCACACAAAAACTAACAGAAATGTGATCTGGAAGTATATATATATGATACAGGTAATGGTAGTAAAAATACTAGCTCGCAGTTAACAAGTAGAGAGGGCGCGCTGTGCGAAACCGGCTTCTCTGTTACGTTTCTGCCTGGAGGACTGGCTACAACAGCCTCCGTGCGTACTGCTCAACTCTTTGGCGAGTTGTATCAGACGGGTATAGGAATATGTACAGTTAACGGTGTCAGGGATTGGGGAAGTGATCAGGGACGTATATTGGAAGGGTTTTGTTTTTGGACACGAAATAAAATCGGATGTCATCAACTTTATCTTGATAATCGGGATATCAATATAGCCATTGAGTTGACTGTCGCAACCACAATATCACACTGGATGGAGTTAACGTGACGTTATTTGCTGAATCCTTTTATCAGTCTCAAACTTGCGGTGAGTATAGTTTGAGCACCAGTGGCGGAGCGTCCATACAGTCAGGGGGGGGGGGTGGATGCCCCCCCCTGACGGACTCAGATGGACTGCTGGCGCCCTTTTCAGCTATTTACCACTTTTTACTTATTCGCGATTATTGACTTTTTTATTGCGCTCTCATCTACCTATTGACATTTGTCACATTTTGTTGGCGATGAAACCTATTTATTCTTCGTTTATCTGCAAATTAGCAAGGCCCGGAAAGGGTCATTTCCGGCGATCTAGGGAGTATCTTTACTCAAAAAATGTCTGTACGCTCCGCGCCAACCTGTGATGGCGCTCCGCTTAATTAAGTCGAAAGCGCCCATACAGACCATTCTCGTCCCCTCTGACCAATACCCCTAGTTTCCCCACTGGCTCCCAATCATCCTTCCCCGTCAATCCGTCTAATACCCCCCCCCCCTCCCCAACCAAACCTCGTTTGTTAAAGGAATATCTAATAATAAGAGACACTTATTCTAATGTTAAGTCAGCAAAGACCAAGCAATAATGATTTTATCACTAAGATTTTTTTTTAAATTTCTTAGTTACACCGTCATTTAACTTCCCACTCAATCCTACACTCCCTGATACCCTTCCATCCCAATGTAGGAAACTTCATCGTTACACGCAGCACGCAAAGATCTTTGTTCTATACTTAATTGATCCTTACTGAGTCTCTCAACTTAAAAGCATATTTTTTTTTTCCAAATAGATAAGTGAAAGTTACAGTTTTAAGTAATAAATTAGAAGCATCTCTTTGTTAAAGCATTGTATTATCGGCCTAGTCTTCCGATAAGCGTAACTTAGGGTTGAAAAAATCAGCGAGAGCAGGCAGTAATGATATTTACTTACATTAATGATTTTTTTTCAAATCTCATTTAGGACAAATTATTAGGTCCCCCTGGTAACATCATTTAACCCCCCCCCCATTCTCCCCTACCCTTCCTCACACTCACCGCTTCTCTTACACCTAATATATGAGATATCCTCGAAAGCGTGATGATATAGGTCCCTCATTAATCTAATGCATGGGAGGAACTCGAAACTTTCTTCCTTATCCGCATATTCCAGGCTTTCTCCAAGAAAAGAGTTACAGTACCTATTACCCAGATGTTATGTAAATAATTAAAAACAGCCTCCCTCCTCATAAAACGTAATGAGGCTATGTCCCTCAATAATCTAAAGCATGGATGAACTCTCAACTTTAAGCATATTCCAAAGTTTTTCCACAAAAGAGCTACAGAACCTACTACACACAAATTATGTAAATGTCACTGGGCGGTATCCGTAGGGACATCGTTTTTTGGTCCACATTTGAGTTTCCATCATATCTCTAATCTGCTTTTCATACATATCTTTTAATGTGATTGTTATAATGAACACATCTCAGGACTTTTGAGTCGTATTTCTGTATCCAGTGGAATTGTCTCGCTGAGATATAAAAGGATGAATTTTCCGTACTTTTTCACGGTAGGCCCCTCTGTTCAAGGTCAATGCACGACTATAACATTAGGTCCACTAAGTGCGAATATTGGTCTCCATTTGCCACTATTGCAGTAAACCCAACCGAGCAACGTATCTACGGTGTCTCTTAAAAGACATCATTATTAACATATTGGAAAAGAATTTTTAGTCTCTTTGGTGTCATTTTAAAAGTATTTCTGATTACATTACGTACAGATTCGCCCTCCCTCCTTTTCTATGAGAAAGTTACATATGGGAAACATGACAATGACCGTGATAAAATCAATTTCAAGATTACTAGCGATCAATTCGCTCAATTTGTTTCAAAAAATGGTTGAAAAGTGACATGAATTCCTCCTCATTCATTCATTTTATTTGAGCATGTTGAACGCTTGCGATAACATGTCATTACGAATCATTGCAGACGCTCACCCAAACCGTTAAAATATACCGCCCCTCCCCCTTCTCTTCCTACACTGCGCCCCCAACAGTGGCGGAGCGTCCATACAGTCAGGGCGGATGCCCCCCCCTGACGGACTCAAATGGACTGCTGGCGCCCTTTTCAGCTATTTACCACTTTTTACTTATTCGCGATTATTGACTTTTTTATTGCGCTCTCATCTACCTATTGACATTTGTCACATTTTGTTGGCGATGACACCTATTTATTCTTCGTTTATCTGCAAATTAGCAAGGCCCGGAAAGGGTCATTTCCGGCGATCTAGGGAGTATCTTTACTCAAAAAATTTTTGTACGCTCCGCGCCAACCTGTGGTGGCGCTCCGCTTAGATTAAGTCGAAAGCGCCCATACAGACCATTCTCGCCCGCCTCTGACCAATACCCCTAGCTCCGCCACTGTTGAGCACCACCTTCAACATTTCAATGAGAAAAACATTAAAATATTTTGGTTTGAACACTCAATGTTTGTGATTAACCCCCACAACAATGATATCAGTAGGGTTATATTACAAATCTGAGGCTGCTAGTTACTTCAGAGCAATGGACAGTAAGTAGACCGCTACAATAACTACTTGGCTACTTATTTGGTTACCGGAAAAAGACTGTTAGAGGTCACATGCATTAACAATTCCAACCTAATATTAACAAAATCCACAAACCGTATGGAGACCCTTATTGTAGCCTGCCTTGTAGGGCCTACAGCTTCAGGATTATGGAAACGAATAAATGACCTTTGACCTCTAACCAAAAACAATAGGCTCTCTTGTACTCAATATGTGACATCCATACACAGGCATAGTATAAGGTATGTTTTACTTTCCCTTCTTGAGACAAATGATCTGCTATTTTTCTGTCACGAACACACATCTCCCAATCGGATTTTGTCATGATGATTGCAAAGGTTGATTTGCCATTAAAACGAAAACTAAGGAACACAGGAAAGACACATTCTTCAACAGTTAACATAACATTTATAGAGAACTGTATTAACATAATTTATGTACATATTCATATTTTACAGCATAAACAAAAACATCAACTAAAATATATATTCACATTTTGATGAGCAACAACAAATATTTGATACTGTAAAAAGTCAGAAAATGTCAACATGGTTTTGAGACGTTTAAAGTACACACCATAGGGTTTAAATCTTGTTATTAAGCAGAGGAGTGGGGTGGGGGGGGGGAGGGCTGGAACAGGAGTCGCAATCCCATGGTATGATGTCATCTCTTTTAACAACATTGACCAAACTAAATTTCAATTCCCACAATTTTCGACGTAATTTGGTAACTTTTTTTCTGAGTGAATTGAAAAAGGAAAACAAAAGAGAGAGGTGTCTATGTGTATCTGTGTATGCGTGTGTGTTGGGGGGGGGGGGGAGAAAATAGGCCAAATCTCCTTCTTAAGGACTCATGAAACTACAGACAGTTAACAAGAATAAGATTCATTAACCACAACAATGAAACAATATTTCCTATATACCCCAACTTCCCAGTGACACTTCCTTGAGAAGTGAATGCCTTCCCACAAGAGTAATTTTGTCACTTCTGCTCAAACGAGAAGTTTCACCTAAACCATGAATAGTTGCACAGTCAAATCTTCAATTGAATTTCTGTCAAGGAATACCGGCAAAGCCGCCAAGAAATTTGACATTTCCATGTCTAGAGAGATAATGATCGTGATCTTAATCTAATGTTTACTCCAAGATGCCAGTCTTCTAATTTGAAGGCCTAACGTGGGGGGGGGGGGGGCAGGAGACGACAGGATGATGATCTAACACCGACATGGGGTGCAGACGAGGGGGCAGCCTGTAAAACCACTGTATCTTACACTTTCACCTGTGACTTTATCAAGTGCACATGTGCATGAAACAAATTTTATAGGGAAACTTGGTGAGTTCGTAGTCGACATCCTCGTATCGGCTGAGGGTTTTAGTTTGTTAACCTGGCCGGCATAAGGGTGGTTAATCCAGTGCGGGGTTACGTTCGTTACTTCAATTGTGAAACTGAAATGCATTTTCTACATGATTTCATCCTTTGCCCCTCATGTAACTGGCGGATTAAGTCCCCCACAAAGGCATTGGAGCAATTCTTCTAGATTGAAAATGGAGCAAATTAGATGGTATAAATAGTGACTTTGTATGCAAATGAGGCTGATGAATAAAGACTATCCTATCCTATATGCTAATTTGCATAATATACGGATATAAAACATTCATAGATAGTTTATGTCAATGCTAGGATAAACTATTTGCTTTGAAAAGGTAACAGAACCATGTTTTTTTTTTTTTTTTTTCCTCTGGAGGTAACACTAACCTGCTGCAGTACCATTACAATTAGCAACATATGTTGTTCTAATCTATTTATACTCCAAGCAGATCTTCCCATCATGTGTTCGATTTGGTTTCAATTTTCAGACGCACCTCCTCCTCTATCAGCCTCACATCTTCCTAAGCCTATTCCTTCCCCTAGCACCCTCCAACTGTCCCCCCGCCCACACCCTTTCTCCCTTCCAACAACCCCAACAGAGAGGGGTACATCCTGTAACCTGGAAAATCCTGACTGTTCATGTTATAGCCAATCTCTATACACCTTGTACAATGCTTGAACATTTCCCAACTCATCCTCCTCCTGTGTTCCTACAGATACTATTATTTCAGACTAACATAGATTGGCCTTTCCTTCCAAACCTACGACATAGTAATTTAAATAAGATTGCAACAGTATAAACTAAGGGATTCCTACAAAAAACATATTGTTTTCCACCAAATGAAGATTATTAAGCAACTCATTGATGCAGTGTAAATTAGTTCTCAATATTTCATTACCTCGACACTTACTTATCAGTAGTAACCCACATGTAAAAACAGCACATTGGAAAAAACAAATTCAAGTGTTTGACTTTCACTAACCAAGCTTTAACGAGCTAGCCTGTTATAGGATCGTAAATATCTAATAGCCCGACATATCTATCAAGATCGACACGAAGAGAGCTCTTTTTAATTCGCTGATTAAAATCTCCACAATCGGATCAAAACTGAATATAAAGAGCTGATCACTTTATAGACTCCATTCAAATCAGCTCGGTGTAATCGGACAGCTGCTTGGGAGCACGGACCTTCCTTGTACGTGTGGAGAGGACTGCTGAGACTGTAGGTAACTGTGTGTCGTCTGAGACATCCATCGCCTGGCTCCCGCCCGCTTGGCTGGTGCTGGCTGTACTTGGGGTCGAAGGGCAGATACTAGCAACGGTTTGCTCCTGTTTCGGTATTTCGACCGCCAGTTTTGGAGCGACAGGCTTTACCTCTTTGACAGGTATTGTTACGGCACTGGTCGACATCAGCCCCTTTGTATTCGCTGTCGGGGCTGAGGTAGTTATGGGTCCGGGGGTACTGATGGGTCCTTTTGACACCACTGTGACACTTCCCACGGATACGTCTGCCTTTGGTGATGTCAAGACATTGGAGCCGGGCGCGGGAGGGGACACAGACGACCTGGGCATGGGTACCGTGTGGAGGGTTGTGTTTGCTCTCAGGGTGGGCTGAGCAGCAGCCCCTACTTTCTTGACTTTGCCGTCCTCCAGGAGGTTGAGAGTCAGCCCGGACCCGTGTTGGAGATCTGTGAGGATCTTAGCCTGAGTGTACGTGCTGACGCCACGCGACGTCTTCAGAGAGACGGTCGTCAGAGGAAAGTCGTGGAATTGCAGTTTCTGAATGGTCTGAACCGACACTTCAGTCGGTTGCAGTTTCTGAATGGTCTGAACCGACCCTTCGGACGGTATCAGAGGGTTCTTTGCAGGTAGTGTGCTGATCGTGGTGGTGGTGGTGGTGGGCTGACTCAGAGCGGGGCTTGTTTTGACCATTTTAGCGGGGTTAGCTAACGTCTGACCTTTCAACTGCGTAGTAGATATCAGCTGGATGGTGGAGATACTGCTTTTGGTCTCTGGTTTCTTGGAGTAGACGGGACTCTTAGACCCCGACAGTTTACGGGGCTGCTTCAACGGTTGTGTCTTGGTAGAGTTTAGAGCCTGTATGAAGGCATGTTGGCTGTTGGACTTGCTTCCGGCGCCTTTACCCAGTATGCTCTCTAGGACACCTCCCACGTTCCCCTTCACGTCCTTACTTTTACCCTGTTGGATATCAAAATTGAGTCCAGAGAGTAAAGTTTGAGTAGAGTTTGGAGCCGCCCTGCTCAGAGCACCTAACTGCTGCAGGGTGAAGATCTGACTACTGGTACTCCCAGCTGTGAGACTGCCGGCCTTCGAGATGGCCGCCATATCCCCAGCTGCCAGTTTGGGGTTGACTTGATTCATGGCCACCTTCAGCTTCTCAAAGTTGATGGCACCTTTACCGGCCAGGAGGGACACACGTTTGGCCATGGCGCTGGCTTTGTCCCCGCTCGAATCCGGTTTGACGGGTCCCGGGGGTGAGGTCCCCAGAGCGGCCGGTTGGGTGCTGCTGCTGGTTGTGATTATTGGTAGGGACACCAGGCGCATCCGTTTTCCCTTTACGGTGGTGGGACTGGTTGTAAGTCTCTTCATGGTCGCTTTTGAACCATCTAAGAGACAGACAGAGCAGATACAACAAATGTGAAGAAACAATTTATAGTCAGGACCTTCTAATAACTGTTCAATGGGATCTGTACCAGAATGTTCGTTTGTGACGTTACAAATGGGAGGTACTTGGGAATGCTATTAGAGCATTAATTAAAGTGCAGTACACAATGGTTATACACAGAATACAACGCTAACTTGTAACACATGTTACACTGGTTTTATGTTCTCAAACCTTGATATGTACTCCATTTATCTGTTAGGAATTTAATAAATTCCGGAAATTCTAGAAAAAAACAAAGAAATTAAACCTTGCACTTTATCCTGGACGGCGACTTTGAGTCACTTTTGACCGAGCCCTGTAATCTCTGAACATAGATATATATAGTCATTTCAACATTTTGCCTGCTCCAAATTAGATTTATCAATCATAAATACAGTTTTTGTGTCCCTCAAAATTGATTGCAATGTCTAATTGTTTCATTTGCGAACATTTGAAGTTTTACCTCTAATTTCATCATTCCTGGTGCGATTTTAGCAGACTATAATTGCAAAACATTGTTTTTTTGGTACCCTCATTTTTTTTCATATTTTATCAGCCCAATCATTTAACACTGAATGAACAACAACGAAACAACAACAACAAAGAATATTACAGGAAATGAGTATGCATGAATTATTCATTTGAAATATTTTTAATATTATAATGTTTGATTTTTCTGATAAACCAGTCTTTGAAAATGACAGACTTGATCCATGTCAGAAGCAATCATAATTTTCCTCTCGGGAAGAGACAATCATGCAAAGATATCAACGATCTATGCACTTATCTTTCTCCCCTTTCAAACTAAATGAGAAAAGCTGGGCTGTCGATGAAAAACACTGCCGATCTGACGCGATCGATGATGGTAAGAGATAAGAAATACTTGGTCTGTTCTATCTGTCCATTAACAGGGAGATTAAACCAGCTGTTTCGTGTTTGACAGATAATTTCACGAGATATCAATCCAGCAAGTATCCCTCTAAAATAAGGTTGCACTTGATCCAAATACCTTTGAGACATTTTTTACAAAATCTCTCAAAAGATTTATCATTTCAATCAGTTCCAAAGAATCTGTCGCCTACACACTATTCCATATTAGCATTAACCAATCTATCAAAACTGAACAATTTTCAAAAGCGTTTTTTACTTTTGTCACTTGTTTTCTTCTTTGTGGGTTTATGAAATTTGAGAAGTCAAGCTAATAATTCTGCCCATAGGTATATACATATAAATATAGATATATATATATACATGTCTGTTGGCGTGTGTTGGAAAGTAAGATATATCCACAAGAAAAAAAGGGAAAAAAATGATACTTTCATTTCCAACTTTATTACTTAGAACGTTAAATCGGTTACAAAATATTTCGAGGGTTAACACGGCTCTTCTTCAGTTGCAGTAATGAAATGGAAGAAACCAGACCTTACTGGTATTTAGCTTAGCATGTATACTCATAAAAGAGAGATCCCTGTTGAGCCCATTGTTGTGTGTGTTGAGGCGTAAGATGGTTTTTAGTTCCCGGTTGCTTCTTTCATGAGCAGTTTTAAAGAAGCCGTAGAGAATGACAAATTTGAGGCCAGATAAGTTGTGATTGGGGAGATTAAAGTGTTCAGCAACAGGGAAACCTGGGTTATTTTTGCGGATACTTAGTTTGTGGTTATTGAAGCGAAGCCTGAACTTAGTGCTGGTTTCGCCAATATAGGTGACCAGGGGACACTTGCAACAATACAGGAGGTAGATGACATTGGCTGAGTTGCAACCAAATCTACCAGGTCTCAGAGTGGTGCCTGAGGCCCGGTGGAGGAAAGCAGGGGAGGGGTCGAGATGTGTGCACACCAAGCATCTAGGTTTGTTACAGGGGATGTTACCACTGTCAGGCTCATTACTGGGTGGGGCGAGATTAGTTCGAACCAGCACTGATCGGATGTTACGTGGTTGTCTATAGGCTATGACAGGGGGGGACTTTGAAAAGTTCAGCTATTGTGGGGTCGGAACCTAGAGTGCCCCAAGCTTGATTTCATTGAAAAGGGGGTGAAGGGAGGGGTGGTAGGTGACAACGAGGGGTAGTCTATCAGAATCAGATTTGTGACGATAGGTTAGGAGACTAGATCGTTTTAAGGACATAACCCTTTTGAGGTGGTAGTTCAGTAGTCGGTACGGGTATCCCCTTTTGAGGAAGAAATCAAGCAGTTCTATGGCCTTATTAAGAAAAGTTTGGTCACGTGAGCAGATACGCCGGTATCTGAGTAACTGGCTGTAGACAATGGAATTTTTGGTGTGGCGAGGATGAAAACTATTAAAGTGGAGATAAGAGTGCCTATCAGTAGGTTTGGCATACATCGATGTCTCTATTTTGTGATCTTGGATCATGACGAGTACATCGAGGAAGGGGATTTGCTTTGTGGACCGTTCGGTGGTAAACTTTATGGAATCGTGAAAATCATTGGCAAACGTGAAAAAGTTGTCCAGTTCTTGTTCGCCCTTATCCCATAACATAAAAATATCATCAATATAATGTACATAGAGACATGGTTTGTAAGAGGATGAAGAAAGTAATTCTTGTTCCAGGTAATACATAAATATATTAGCATATGAGGGGGCCATTCGGGTACCCATGGCTGTGCCTTTGGTTTGCAGATAATGACGACCATTGAAGGTAAAATAATTATGCTCAAGTATAAACTTAATGAGCTGCGATATCTCACAATGTTGGGTGACATCATTAGACGCCATCATCTTATTACAAGCCAGGACCCCTTCGTTATGGGGGATATTGGTGTATAGGGCAGAAACATCCATGGTTACCAGAATGGCGCCTTCAGTGAGGGGCGGGACTTCCTTAAGTATGTTAAGAAAGTGGGTGCTATCTTGAATATAGCTGGGTATGTTGGGGAGAAGAGGTTGTAAAAAACGGTCAAAGAAGCAACCGGGAACTAAAAACCATCTTACGCCTCAACACACACAACAATGGGCTCAACAGGGATCTCTCTTTTATGAGCATACATGCTAAGCTAAATACCAGTAAGGTCTGGTTTCTTCCATTTCATTACTGCAACTGAAGAAGAGCTGTGTTAACGCTCGAAATATTTTGTAACCGATTTAACGTTCTAAGTAATATAGTTGGAAATGAAAGTATCATTTTTTTCCCTTTTTTTCTTGTGGATATATATATATATATATATAATGCATAAAGGTAACACTCAACCATCTGTCATGGCCTTTGCAACTGCTAAGAATTTTACTGCACTGCATATTAGGTCACATGATTACCTTGGTAACCAGATGTAGAACAGCATTTACCATGAGGAGGTGAGGGTGAAGAGGCTAACCAAGGTGAAGTGGGGAAAAAGCTGGGCAGTTTGTATTTACTTGACGAATAAAACCGACCCTCTCATGAACTTCTTCTTTGTGCAGTAAAACCCAAGTGGAGTGGAGTGGGGGAATCTCCTGCATGCTTCAATTTTATTTTGGCAATAATTCAGGTGGCCAAAAATAAAACTATTACTGTATATTCATCACACAAATAGATTGAGAATCACGTTAATTGAGCAAGCAAGAAGCATACCATCTTACGGATATGTTTAACTCTATTGTGCTTTAATGGACCTAAAACAACAGAAATGATTAGATTTCAAGTTTAATTTGTTTGAGTTCACAGGATGAAACTTACCATCTCCAGAGATTGCCTCCAGTTCTGGCATAGGCTTGGTGATCCCCGTGGATGAAGAGGAGGTGGAGGCGATGGTGGCAGCAGAGCTCTTTCCTCCATCTCGCTCTGTCAACTGCGCCAGAAAGTGGGCATACTGAGAACTGAAGGACGTATCCTTCTCTTTTGGGGTTGACGGTCCCGGCAGGGATAAGCTTGGCTTGGGAGCCCTGACGGTAGCGACCAGGTTGGTCGAGGGAACAAGGTTAGTGGAAGACGGAACCCTGGTGGTGGTAGACGGGACCAGGGAGGCGGATGGAATCCGAGTGGTGGTAGGGACCAGATTGGTAGGAATCTTTTGAGGTATGGGCGGGGGAATGATGGCAGCGGGTCTCGGTGCCGAGGGTACCACAGCAGGGTGTCTGGTGACGGGCGATAAGGTCGGCATCGCTCTGGGCGCTCGGGGTCTCGATGTGCTCGGTGTGGACACCTTTCTATGCTTTGGAGTTGGAGGTAGAGTAGCCATGCCCTGAAAGTACAGAAATAATGAAATCGGTAAAACTGTAAATTTTGATAGCTTTGGTGGTTAGGGCGAGACGGAATTCTCAGATAGATACCAACAATCAAAGTTCATTTACACACACAGATGATGGATTGATGTCACATCCATCCATCTATAGAAGAGCTCCATTTAATTCACCAGCTATACCACTATTATATATACTCTTGATTAAGCTATTTCCGAAAGAAGAAGAAGAAGAAAAAAAAGACGTATCTGACATGTCTGTGTCAAAAGTTGGAAATACACAGCAACATTGCTGTTTAGTTGCTGTTAGTTTAGTGACTTCATGAGCTATAACTGTAACATATTTTCTTTTGTACACCTGAACAATCCACCACACCTTTTTAACTTAGATACTCTTAACTTTCTGAATGGTAGACAACTCTCCTGTCACCGGACCTGAAGTGAAGTTAAAATATCTGAATTCTCTCAGCAGAACTGACAGGTTCATCAGGGCTGGGACCCAAATTTTTAGCATGCTTAAACAACTCTAAAATCTTTCAAAATTAATTTCCTATAGGCGCCGATGCTTCGCATTATTGCTTTGGATATCTGCTGTGATCATCAATTCAAAGTGGCCTTCATCTAACCTCATAACATTAAGTTCAACATCAATAGACTGCCTTATTAAAATGGTATACAGTTCTAAGGGGCATTCCAAGTTTACAATCAAATTTGAAAGTGTGTAAGTCTGAAGTCACTTATTATTATTTTTTTCTCTTTCTAACAACAGAACTCTCTCTCTGATCTGAAGAGAGGCGATTCCATGGATCGTACCTCTACCATCAAGGTTCCCCTTCTCTTGAGTCCTGCGGCGCTCGGTGGTGTTTGCCTCCCTTTCAGTTCGCTGTACAGATCTCTCTGGACCTTCCTCTTCTTCTCCTTCTTCTCTTTGTCCCTCTCCCTCTTCTTGGTAGCTGCCTCTGACGTGGATTTGCCATGATCGCCCGAAGTATCCGATGTCAGAATCTTGTGCAGGAACTCTCCGATTTCATCCTACAAATTGAGAAGAAAACTTGTCAAAACAATTTTGGATGGAACATTCCTCGGACACATCTATCTAAACATTTGAATGAATCTTATGAATTCTTGTGTATTCTTTTTTAAAACTATTTTACTACTTAAATACTTCTGAATTTGTTTTGGACTATATGCGTTTAGGGCTTTTTTTATTATCGTTTAGTACAGGTGTTTTTAATATTGTTGCTTTAAGCTTTTACATTTCATGACTTATTGGTTCTATATATTTAATATTTAGATTTTTGTTACTATTTGTTTTTAGGTTTTACATTTGTAAAGCGCTTTGAGCAGCTTTGCTGATTATGCGCTATATAAATATTACTACTTACGATGATACATCGATCCACCATGCTCTGGGTCACCCCTTCCAGTTTCTTCTTGTTCTTACTCATCCTCAGTCTCTCGTCTGCTCCTCCTACGATGACTAGACCGGTGATGGCTTTCATCTTCTCTCGGAGATTCTCAATGTCGTCCTGATTGCAGACGCTGGATTCTTGACCGACCACAAAGAGGCAGGGTGTCTTACAGGCGAACAGAGGTTCATCAATGTCCTGCGTAAAAAGATACAATTGTCATAAAGTGGTAGGACTTTCTCATAAAATCTACACAAACAACTATATACATTTTTCAATGGATGTTCTTTACTGTAAATACTCATGTGCAGTGACTTCCAGTCAGCTAACAATTAACAAATCAATCTCTTGGTTTCTAGCATGTATTAAGCAACTTGGATTTAAGAAGCTTTTGGAGTAAATTTCCACAAATATTTCCATTGTTACAAAAAGACAATATATTGCGATAGCAACATATGACACTAGGTTGACTGGTCATGTTGCATTTCAAATAATATAATGCCACAAATTTTGAGAATTATCAGTTCCCCATTTTTCTTTATATGATTAATACTAAAGTATCAGAATGTCTGAGAGATGAAATATGAACAATCAATTCAATTATTCGTGAATTACCATCTCCTTAACCTTTCTATGTTAGTCGAAACTTGAAAAAAGGAAAAATATGTAGGAGTGCGTCTCAATTTGATCCATTGCCTCAAGTTGTGTTATCCTCAACTGACTTGGTGACACCAACGACGACGGATGATATTAGCTGCTTAATAGCATTGGTATATCTGATGTGAAAGTGTTTGTATGACTATGCTAATGGTGATATTTGATGTGAAAATCAACAGCGATTTCTTCAGGTATCACTTCAAGAGCTACTGTAACACTTACACAACAACCATATATGTTATGTCGATTGGTGTAAGCAGCACACGTCATCAAATAACAAACAAAATGTGGCGGGGAATCATTTATCCGGTATCGCATCGCAAATGCTATGTAAAATGCTATACAAAATGCTTTGTAAAATGAGCAGATTGCTATACAAGTCCAAACAATGTACAGCAGTTTCTTTACACAGGAAACCATAATATTTTATAAGAGACGAAAGTTCAGAGCCTACAAAACTACTCCACAAAATTTATACACTAAATTATTCCTTGTGTAGTTTTTAAAATAATAAATAAAGAAACCCTGTAAAGTACTGTAAATGCTGATTTATTTATATTTCATTCTGAGCAAGACCATAGGAAATAGCTATTTTAGGTTAGAAATATAAAAGCAAACTGTTCTCCGTAGAGCTAGTTCACTTTGAATAAAATTGTTCTTACCCCTCGATAACCGTTGAGACCTTTAGACGGGAATCCCAAGCAGACAACTCCATTGACAGATTCTTGGAGGGATATCTAGAGTCAAAACGATATCAAATCAACTTTTAAAAGTTGAGCAAAAGCAATATCAAGGAAGGAAAACCTCGGAAACAAGCTGTTCATCTGCTGCAAAATATTATTTGGAAATGCATTAAATTTTAAAGGCCCTGACATCTCAAGATCGTAGCAGGATCTTATTTGAAAGCCGACAGACCAAAGGTAAGAAATCACAGTTTAAGTTTAAATATGTACAGAAGCTGGCATGAGAAATAGCAAGATGAAATCACATTCACATCAAAAACTCAGAGATATAACAATACAACTGTATGAGTCAAACAGACTCCTTCCAGAGCCGGAGGGAGGGTGGGGGAGGGGGGGTTTCACCTCTAGATCCACCCTTCGAGGAGATGCAAGTCACTTTAAGGAAAGAAACAAGCACAAGCCTCACAAGGGTAATCTAAAAGCAGGTAATTAGTTTGACCTAAAGATGTGTTTGGAGCAGATGAAATTTTCAATTTACATCCATTACAAAAACATTATTATTTTGATTACAAATGTCTTTTTATGTTCCTTTCTAAACATTTTAAGGACATAGTTTTAATTAATATATACAATATGTATAAGATGGATGATGTGATTACATGGTCCTGAAGTTGCCCTACCAATGACAAAAAAAATCACACCCCATGAAAATAAGATAAATGCAGGAAATGAAAAACAAAAAAATGAAACTACATATAAACATATTATTTATATAATATATCATATATAGAGATCACACCCAGAGAACAGACCATTATCTCAGACTCATATCAGATTTGAGACAACGATCGTTACAAGTGAAAGGTTCAAAAAGCAGAAAACGTTGACCAAAATCAATTCCTACCTGAGTTGCAACGAGAGCGCCGACCGACCAGCCGACCATAATGATCGGTCTGTTGGAATACTGAGCCTTCAGCTGTCATTGAGGAAAGAACACAAATACGAGCGTAAACTGTTAGAGCAAGTCAGTTGCTTACAAAGATCATGTTGAAACATTATTATTGTATATTATTGTAACCTATTTTAATTTCTATAATTACACCTCCCTATTGAGTGGTCAGGTTGTGACAGTTTTCAATGCTGGCTCTGTGAATCAATCTGCATGCATAGCACATCTCCTGCAAACCCCAGTCATGTGCCATTTTTAAGTATTTAAAACATACTATTTTTTCTTATCTGCTTTTTCCATCTTGAATGGAAGATTCTGTAAAGGGTATATTTTTTTGATAGAGAATGGTTTTAAAAATAACATCACCAGTTTTATCACTTCATTAATAAACTTGAAATAGTCTAAACTCTCCATGAAATTTGCCAATCAATAATACTGACCTCAACCACTTTTCCTTTTACAGCAGTGACCATATTCTCCAGACAGGTAGCCACGGTCAGGTTACTGCCGGCAGGTGTATGAAGAGAGACAGGTATCACTTTACCCATCCCAGATAACTGGGAGTTCCAAAATCTCATCCGTCGGGATTGCGAGGAGGTTGGAAGCAGAGGGCCGTTGGGGGCCATCAGTAAGATAGGTGAGCCCGGTAGTTTACCCTGTACATCAAATATACCAAACAGTTAAACTTCAAGGATCATTTGCTCACGTCAGGACAGGAGATTGTCCTGATGTTAAAAAAGTTTGGATGCCTACAGTTCTCCAACAGTATAGTATAATATTCTATTGTAAAGGACTGAAAATGTGTTTTATCACAACAACCACCCTGTCAGGTGCTTGGAGATTATATTTCTTCTATGTGTTTGTGTCATGTATTTCTGTGATTATGTGATCACAAACATATATGAAACCTACATCATATGTACACCCGTTATACAATTATGAATGGCTGGATATCAAGTCCAGATAATCCAGGGATCCCAATACTAGTTGTTTGAAAATTCAGGCATATTTACTGGCTAAATGCTATTGGCATTGCTGTTTGCCAGTACAAAATATAGGCACATGCAATTATCTCCCAGTGGACATTTAGGATATAATCACAAGCTATGGCTGGTAACAATTATCGGTCAAAGGATCAGAATGATTTTCCTATCTAACATTAGCCCTGTATTAAATGCTTATTATCAGCGAATATTATTGGACTGCTCCTATAAGCCTGTACTGTGTTGTAATTCAGAAAAATGCCAGTGAGAACTTGATTCTAACATGTATTTTAAAATTTGTCCTTTTAGCAACTGAAAAAAATTGCAAAATTCTAGGCCTGCACATATATATTTATATAATAAATATATATAAATATATATATATATCTATATATATCTATCTATATATATATATAGATATATATATATATCTATATATATATATATATTTATATATATGTATATATATATATATATATATATATATATACATATATTTATATATATAACTTACAGTATGCTACATGTGCACCCATTATTCAATTACTAACGGTCGAATATCAAACAGAGAATCTACGATCAGGATCACAGAGTCATGAATAAACAGGAGCTAAGACAGCTCGACTATATTGATAATCACAGCCCCCAAAAATATACAGAGCTGTAGGCCCATTTACAGCAAGAGATAATGAATTGAATATCTTGCGTATCTTTTCAACATTCGTCGACTGTCGGACAAGTTTGTCACATTCAATTAAATTTCAAAATTAATTTCCTTTGTCAGTGTGTGTCAGGGGCTACATTGTCATGTGATGCTCCCCCGACAAACGTGTTTACTACACACTGACTGGACAGTGCTCTTTAATTATTCACGCTATAATGTCATTAGATGCAGGAGGGTACATTAATCAAAATTCATGTTGTCAACTAAGGAGGAAGAAGATAAAAAGAAAGATGAAGAAACCAGAAAAGGAGAACGTTTAAGTGGTTCTGATGCCTAAAGATATTTATACTGTGGTAAGCCATACAATGTTAATATTCATGAATTTGTGCACACCGAAATGAAGAGGATTATTTCTTGACTTATAGCTGCAACATATAAAGGAAAGTACCATGAATCAGTTATCATACTTAATACACTTTCATTTATTTAATATGGTACAATATATAACATTATTTAATAAAAAAAACAGTCACTGCTACAAATATAACCAAAGGTCTTGGGAAATCAAATAGGTTCTCAAGAAAAACAAGCCCACAAGCTTCTGTTTGCATAATAATCTAAAGTCAACAGTCCTCTTTCAGATAACCGCGAGCTGTTAAAGCCTGACAAAGACTATTCCAAGTTTAACATGAAAAATTCGAGCAAGAATTCAGAGTCTGGTTCACAGTTTCATATATTTATAATTATTATTTCTATTGGTAAATTTTGTTAATATAACCTACAATCTGTACATAACGGACGTGTCTCTTCCCTTTCATCGAACAAATGTTTTCATATAAAAAAAATTTATATGAAAATTGCACTTTCATATAAACATTTGATAATACCAATAGGTCCTTTTCTGATCCGTGACATCTGAATTGAAAACTTGCTAGCTACTCTGTAGGGGACGTCTCAATCAAGCAACACAAGTCTAAGGATTCTGCTTTTTACATTCCTAAAAATCCCCTCTGTAGACATGAATTAAACATCCTTAACATTGGTAAACCGTGTCTACACAGGAATACTTGAAAATGTTAATACGTCAGAGTAGGACTTAAAACTCTGCATTTCATGTAGGATTGTAACTCTGTGTCACTGATTTAGGGATGTTATCCATATTATTTGAGTTACTTTTAATTAATTCAATAACCATAATTTTTGTGTCCAGAAAAAATTAAATGTAACGGTTTGTTTATTTGCAAAAATATGCCATATACATTTCATCGTTCCTGGAGCAAGTTGGATGAACTAAAGTAACAGATGACGTATTCAAGTACCTAATCTCTTATCAAACCTTGAGCATTGTGCCGCTAGATTGTCTCAAAATTAAACACATAACGCAACTTTCAAAATTAGCTCAGGAACCATATCGGACTTACGGGTTTATGTTGACTAAGAAGTCCAACGGCAGGATCCCAGGGTCTCTTGAGGAGTAGGCTGAGGGCCTCGTTAGAGGTAGAGGAGCTTCGCCCGCTACTAGATGACCTCAGACCAGTCATCTTATCAATCAGAGATGGAATCTGGAAACAGGACAAAACAAACACTGCTGAAGATGAGGGCTTCAAACAAAGTCTTATGATCTCTATAGTCATATGGTAAGAGGAATGCTCCTGTTTGCAAATGTACTGGAGTTCCTAACTTTTGATTTGAAAATCTTAAAAGATCAATGAAGGTTTTGGCTAGAAAGGAATTTTGGTCATTGACTTCAGGATTGCAATTTCTGATCTGTACCAAGTGAGCTATCCATTTTATTATAGGTTGTGGTCCATGTATGATCATTTCTTTGACTGAGGGAAGGGTGGGGTGGGGTAGCGTGCCAGTCAGAAGCCACAGTAACTTACATGCCGTATAAGAAGGGAGCACACCACACCATCATTTCCATCAGGTCCCACCCCCCCTATTGAAAGTTAAAAGTGGCAACTTTGAACCAGCTTAGAAGACTGATGCTCTAAACCAACCTGAAGCATCCAAAGAGGACCACAGAGGTGGAGAGAGCCAGATAAGAAAACAGGAATAATTATGGAATAATTGTGTCATCTTTTTAATGTCTCCATATTTAATTAAGTACATTATGCAAATAAGAATATCCCTAATTGATCAAGAGGATCAGGGGTGAAAGCCCTACCAATCCCCCCATTCCCCACCACACCAGATATGAAATATCAAACTGACCTTTGGCCGTAACGTCTGAAGGACATTTAGATAGCTCCCAAGTAATGAGTTACTCAGATTCTGGACCAAGGTTTTGTGAAGCCAGTGGGTCAATTTCTGATCCTGAAAAAATGGAAAAGAGAGGGTGAAAAAAAAAGAGATAAAATATAGCTCTCAGGAATGATGAGACTGATTTAGAAATTCTAACCTTGTCTAAACAGGATATTCAGGAGTCCACACAGAAACATCTAAACTTCTAAAAGACTAGGCATTCAGGTGACACAAGTTATATTTAACACATTGCTCTATAGGGCTTTGCCTGCATTTGCAGTTAGAGGAACATGTAACACCATCTTTGAAGTCTGCCAACATGCCAATCAAAGTTTTTCCCAGGCAAGAACAAAATGTTGCAAGAATCCCACACAAATTAGCTCTGGGTTCTATTTAGCCTACTGCTCATTTATAGAGACAAATTTTGTCACATAATTTCCAACAATTTTATATAAAAAATCTGTAATTTCGAGGGCATCTGTTTCAAATTCATTAATCTTGGCATCTTGGACAAGAGAAATACTAACCCATCCTACAGCTGCCAGTGTCCTTCGTACCATCTTGGCGCATTTATCAACATAAATGCGGCGCATCACTGGCTCATTGGAAGTCTGACAATAGAAACAAGAAGTAGAGGAAAACAAAGTAGTCAGACACAAAACAACAGAAAGATTTCAATTTCATTCAAGATATACAGAAAACATTTTGTAATAATGTCTCTAACAATTGCACATCAATCTACCTGAACAGTATTCTCCTTGAAACAGACCTCCAGTCCTTTAAAAATTGGCATCTGTAGCTGCCTTAATTGAAAGTCACACACATACTACACACAGACATTCAGCAATGATCTCCCATTGTGACTGTTAATTGTGAATATTTTATGTATGATTGGACATCAAAAAGGATTGACATTGAAAGAAGAAAAAGATGGACAGCTTCCCAGGCATTTAATAACCACAACCAGTTATTCACTGTTCGCAAAACTGATTTACTGATACTAATTTTAATACCGATATGAAACGTTAACAGTCATTGAATGCTAGACGAATGCTTTCAACCTGGCAGTAAAGAGTTTAGCCCAGCTGCTGACTATGCATGTATGTATGTATTTTAGATCCTCCTGCAAGCAGGAACTTGCGAAGAAGCCATTATTGGCTTATCTAAGGCGCAAGCTGACCGAAGTCAATTTCTGAGATTCATATTTAACGTCCATGATTATGAATTGTCAACAACTCTGTAACTGGACGACATACATTAATCTTGGAGTGACTCAAACTCGAATTCAATAATCTTTCCTTTCATAATTTAATATATTCCAGAAACAGATGACGAGCAACAGAGTTAAATAATACAGTACATGTAACTACACTCATTCATTCTTACTTGCTGACATGTGCTGATATTATCAGTCCCGAAGGAATTCTATTCAAGATCTCAGAGGTTAGCAATTGTCAAAGTTATCTTCATTCTTTCCAAATTTCCTCCAGTCCTGAGATAATATTAATGATCGCAAAATGTTGCAAAACTTTGTTGTTTTACCTCACGGCTAAATTCTTAACGGAACAGGGGACTCATAAATTCATACAAGATTGGCAAAACCTAGCATGCAAAATTGCCTGACAACTTAACAAGATGAAAAACACAAATGTTGGTTCTTCTCTCTTTTTCTTAATTTCTACTACTTACCCCTTCACAAGCTAGTTTAGATAGTCTGTCAGCCTGCAGATGTTTGATGATCCTGCTAAACAATTTTGTCTGAGATTGAGTCCAACCCGTCCTACGCAGCAACAGAAAGATACAGTATTGATGTAAATTGATGGATATACGCCAATCAACGAGGGATGCAGTGGTTTGAACCTAGCATAGTTCAACATTTTAGAAGAAGTAGGATATTGTTTGTGAATTCTGTCAAATGCTCTTTTCATAAAAAATATTTTCAAACAACTCTTGGTACTCCAATAGAACTACTACCAACCGGTCAAGAGACCATTTACAAGGACTATTACAGTCAAAATTAAAATGGCAAGGATGAATTAACGCTGAGTTACCAGTTGATGAACACATTGCCACGGTCATGATACATGCAGTAAGCAATAATGCTAGGTTGGGCACATGTCGTGTTTCCACATAACTTTCCTGTTTTCAATCAAAATTTATCTTAATACAGCATTAATGAGGATACAAACCTATTTAAACCTAGCAACGGTGTTTTTTTTTTATTGAGTGTCACCCTTACCTGGTTGACAGGAAATCTTTGAACCATTGGAGGAAAATGACTGCCTCATTTTCCTAACTGTATCAACTAAAACAGTGAGACCTGATTGTCCATGGTAAGATAAAAAATTTTCCTTAAAATGTGAACACCAAATTTTAACCTGTGCTCCTCGATAAATCACGCAGCCTGGTTTTATTAATTTTGCTTTAATATGGGGGCCATGCATCGTGGTGTACTGATTTATGCAAAATCAGCAAAATGAACCATAACCAAACACAAAAAGGTTCTTTAAAAAGGACATTGATTGGATAGCACTTCCACCGTACCTGTTGAGTTTCTCCTCCCAATCTTCATCTGTCCTCTCATCACTAGGGTTGGCTCTAGCGAAACCGACGTGCCGTTCGCACTCGTTCATGACGAGGCGAGCTCGGGCGATGTCGTAAGGGACTGTCACAGATTTAGATTCCTCCTCCAAGGTGACGTTGATCTCTTGGCTGCGAGATGTAATGTAATCAGAGGTTAAGTGAATATTTTGAGGTCAATGAGCTACTGTGAAAAGTGGCTCCTAGGTCACAGGCTTTTTGGTAGACCTAGGAGCTACTTGGTGGGGACCAGCAGCCAGTTTGTAATTTAAATGCAAAATGCACGCATGTAGGTTATAACTTGAAGATAGGCGAAGGGCTTGTAGCAGAATTTTTGCCTTATGAGAGTACATAATTTTCCAGTTTTTGAGACAAACTTCACAGGTAGATTAAGAAGAGTCTTAAAGTTGTGTTTGTTGTGAGCAGTGTTAATAACTACCATAACATAACAATGTTTATGTCAATGTATTTATTTCTCTTATTTCTCTTTATTTTATCTTATTTGTGACCAATTACCAAAGCCCTTATTCTGCTAGCAAGAATTGCTTTGTGAAGACATAAGGCAGCTAACACTGTACTACTGCACATGACCTACAGTACTATGGCTACTGCCTACTGTAGACAGAGCTCACTATATGATTACCCTGGAATAACAGGCATCACACTGTTTTGAGGCCAGACACAAGATCATTGCTACACAGATCATGTGCAGCAGAATAAGAATATCATACTGCCTATTTCTAGCAAATACTCCAGGTCCTAAATTATGTTCCTTTAAACTCTTACAATAAACTTGGAATTAACCATAAAGATAAGAAAAAAGGTGAACACTTTATAAGGTATCAAATTAGGTAGAATTTCACTTGCCTGGCTGCTTGATACAACTTTTCTGGTTTACTAACTCGAAGTGATTTAGGAACAAAGAGCATCTTGGCAGGTTGAGCATGACTGGCACCCGGGTGAGAACTCCAAAGTTTGGAGTAAGAATGATCCAACATAACTTTATCCAGCTCCCTCTCGTTGGCAGATACATGCAGCAAGAAGGAACTTCGTTGACGCGAAGGATCGTTCGCCATGGATGCTTTTGTACTTGCCATCCTTGCAAAGTCACTTCTAGTTAACAATAAAAATATGAAAAATATGAGATTTGCAAAGAGTTTATAATCTTGCTAATGTTCAAAGATCTAGAAGACACAAGTCAATGTACAGGGATAACTTTAGGCTGCCCAACCTATGACAATTTGGCACATAATTCTTTTTAAGTTGATTAGTGCCATTACCAATACCAGCGGCAGCATACACAGCAATGCAACAACAACACTTCGGTATCCAGTCCAAACGTCCCTTTA
Organism: Apostichopus japonicus; assembly: GCF_037975245.1. Lineage (NCBI taxonomy): Eukaryota > Metazoa > Echinodermata > Holothuroidea > Aspidochirotida > Stichopodidae > Apostichopus > Apostichopus japonicus. The sequence continues at coordinate 4,339,759 of NC_092565.1, forward strand.
CCAAAACGTCCCCGCTTTTTTAAGACCAAAACGTCCCTGCAGTCAAAACGTCCCTGTGAGTCAAAACGTCCCTGCTTTTATAATCAGTTGGAATGCAAGTGTGGATGCCCGATGTTTTAAAACTTTTTTTTTAAACACAAGTTGGTTTCTAAATGAATATATACGATATTGAGGGAAGGGAATGAAAAAGTTTGTTTTTTGGTTTACGTACAACAAGTTACTTTTGGAACATGCGAGACGGGCTGGATGAAAGTGATATGTATTTTCCATTAGCACATATGTTTATTTTTTTTTCTGAAGACACTTTTTATTTTTGATTTTCGTGATTCTTTGCCTATTTTTCTACCCTTTTCCAGAATTTATTCTGCCCTCTTATTTGTTGATGCTTTGTATGGGGCATTTGTATTTTTGATGGGGCACGTACCCGTGACAAAATTTTACTTTGTAAAAATAAACGATAAGTGATTTCACTGAATTTAAAATATTATATAGATATATATATATATTGTATAGTAAATTTCTTTTTTAATTCCTTTTGTATAATATTTTTTGTTTTCGTTAATTCGTTAATTCACTGAAAAACATTTAGCGTATACCTTTTTCATACCAAATATAATTAAACGATATAGTCCTTCATGATTTATTTAGCGCCTGTAATCCAACTTGCATGCCGATAACTTAGCCAAATTATAATTTAAAATTAATATATATTCACAACTGTGAATGAATGTGATAGACGGGGACGTTTTGACTTACGGGGACGTTTTGACCAACAGGGATGTTTTGACCAAAAGCGGGGAAGTTTTGGTACGGGGACGTTTTGACTGGTAAGCAACACTTCTATGCTTAAGCTTCATCTCAGTAGAGAATTGGCCCAACAGAGCTTCTTTAGGAATATTTCGTCTAGTGACTTAAAAGTATCAAGAATTCCTAGCCAAACAACTATTTGAATCCTTACACAAGTAGGCCTAGGCTATTAACTACACATAGGCTAGGCTGAGGCTAAATGTTTCGTGCTATTCATGCTGTTTTGTTCCTCACTTGCAGGTTATACCACCCTGCCGTGACAACTTCAACCTAATACTAGGCCAATATCTAGATCTGAAAATGAGTTGGATTTACACCTAAAAGCGGTTAGGCCTACGTCAGAATAGAAATAAGTCGCTTCAATTGCTTGTCAATGATTACTAGGCCTAGCCATCTATGTTACTGTAGGCTATCCCTGTTGATGACGCTATGCGGGTGATCGATTCAACTTACGGCAGGTTCAACTACAAAAACAACAATCTGTTGTGCTTCCTCGTCCACCTGGTTCATTTGCAACACGTTTTACATTCAAGAGATGTTTCCTTATTCCCCTAGTTCGACACTGAAAAACCTTTGAACAAGTTTGTGGCGGCAACCACCGACTTTTAGTAATGTACTGTATAGTAATGTACTTCATTAACAATCCTGCACGTTTTGTACTTATATTGTAACTTCCATATACGACCAGTACAAGTATAATCTGTACACAGCTTGAGCGTGTCTTACAATGTTTACATGCTTTCGCACATAAAGTGTTTGGAGGGCCGATCACGCATTACGCCTTTAATTTTTTTATGGCTATATACTTCCAGGACGAATGTTTTTGTGAAGTCAGCTTTCCCCTTCTTCTGGTTGGCTCTAGCTTTATTACATTTGTTTATACATTTATTCGGAAAGAGATATGTTTGTCTATGTAACACCTTACTTTCCCTGTTCTAGTCTTCTCTTAATAATGCTAACCTGTGCTCGATCAGGCTTTTCCCTCGCCTCCCGGTCAATATGGGCTTTTCTTTGGAGGGAGGGGGAGGGGAGGGTGAGGGGGGTTATTTAAGGGCAAAGGGAAGATTTTTATCAGTGATTCCTTTTTGTCTGAGTACGCCATCATCCTTTAAAACTGGCAAAATAGCAACTTGTTGAAGATTCGCCATTCTAGCACCAATGTTTCCCTTAGAACATGTGGGCTGATGGAGAGTTTTAGTACCCCACCAACTCTTTGTTCTGATGGGTATGGGAGGATGAGGGAGAAGGGAGTGTAATTGTATAGGTAACCATTAGAGTATGGTTGATTTTGTTAAATTCTCGATACTTCCATAACCAGAAATCTAACAGCCTTAGTGATTCCTTGTCACATGTTAGATGAGAACATTTGATGTTCTACTGAATACAAGTTTTTCAAGAAACCAAGTGTAGAGTTTATCTGAGCCTTGCTTTTGAAGCAATATAAGTTAACATGAGTTTGAGACTTGGAACTCTGGTGACCACATATGACCTTTGACCTCTACACAAATAATAGGGTCCTTATACTTGCTAAATAAGATCCATACTTGAGTGGGAAGTTTAAGTTCTAACGTTTACAAGGTTTTTATACTTTGACCTCTATTGACCTGTAAACACCTTCGACAGCTGCAGGTAACAATAGCATTCTTCTTTAAAATTATGCTACATCCACATAACTCAGTATGAAGGTGAACCACCATGTTATTTTTGATTTACAGTTTTTTCAAGTCGGTTTAGGAGTCACTACCATCGCTTAGATTCCTAATCACAAATGCAGTTTTATAGCTTTGTAAATAATTCTTCTGTGTGATTGAAAATAAAAATGAAAAGGAGATGGAGTTTCACAGAATTAATAATTTCTTTCTCTATTACTGACATTTTGTTCGGTAAAACAAGTGTAGCAGATTGCCTTCGTTTGATCAATTGCAAACTTGAGTATAAATGCTCAGCTTTTAATGTTAACTTTTTTGGGTACCATGAATTCAATTGTTTTCATATTAATTTATTCTATTTGACAAATAGCAATTTTCCCATCATATTTATCTGTAGCTGAACATGTACTTCTCCCACTTGATAGGAAATATTTCATGGTCCATTTTGAAATATAGGGCTTGTAAAATGAAATACATAGAGAAATTTAAAACAATAAAAAAAAAAATGAAAAAAAAAAAGATGAAATATAAAAGTGTTTATTTTTTATCTTTTTGAAACCAAAAAATATTTATTTCCACTTTGTCCAAATATATAGTAATGAAATACCAATTCACCACTACGATACATTAATATTCATTATCTCAATTTGCACAACAAAGGTAGATAAAGCTAACACAGGAATGTTGACATGCACATATGTATGATCAAGAAAGCTTGTAAAACATACCACTCTAATTAAGATTAATAGTAAGTACTGTCTGTAAGCTTAGTACCTTATTTCCAAACCAACCCCAACCTCTAATTCTCATATCCTTTACTTCCATTAAACCCACCAAAAACATCTTGAACCCAAAGATTATCCCACTTTTCATATCCATTTTTTCCCTCATATACCTCTGACAATGTGAGTATATTAACTTCATAAACTTGCACTGGTCAAGTTCTCCATGAAAACTGCGAGGATTAGATCCTGCTAGCAATGGAGAAGTGACAGGGATCATAGGACCTTACATGTTCTAACCAGGATGACAATCATCACCCCCTTCCCCCCTCCCCCTGCCCCCCTCAACCCTTCTACAGCCCTGCCACCACAAGCAGTGATTGGCACAGATGTTCAAGTCTACAGATGAAGTAGCTAAATAGTGTAAAATGGTCAAAATGGGCATTCATTGTTCCCATTCCGTCAGGATGCAGATTAGATGTCATGTGATCAATGTTTATATTAATTATGCAGGTTTTTGCATCCCTTCTCGTAAATTGTTTGACACTGAACTGATATAGACTTCGAAGTTCATCAGCTTGTCAATCAAGTTTCATTTCAATGACGATTTAAAAAAAAAAAAAAATCATACTTTCTTCTATTATGTAATTTATGAAACAGAATATCTGGACAACATAACTTTGTAGAATCATGCAGAATCATTACTTTAATTTTTATTAAACTTTCACTGGATGAAAAAGCTTTGGAAGGAATAGGATGCATGCCTTAGTTTGAACAATAGTTCTGTGATGAGTAAAATACACATTAGGCTTGGTAAAATTGCTGGAAACATGTGAAAACCACCACAGTAATTTTTTTTATATATTTCAATACCAATTCATAACAACATCCTCAATGACTGATATCAGAATGGCATGGCAGTCTTTTGACATGTTTCATATCTGGAGGTTATTTCTATTTTTCCATTTATTTTGGAAACTTTCCTATCATTGAAATAAATCATATGCTCTTACATTGATACCATTAATGTTGTACATATGCCTCTCAGCATGGTTCTTAAAACCTGAATGTAATCCTGAATGCTGCATTAACATCAGTTTGTTTGATAAAGAAACGCTGCATGAAATTATTTTCTAAACTTATGAGGTAGAAAGGCATAGAAAAAATAACAAAAAAAACCTGGAAACCAACTAATTCTTCGTCACAACCGTTTATCTCAAATCAATACGCCAGATTCTAAATGAACCTGTTCTCATCATTGTCAATCATTCCTTTCTTGTCAACATTTGGAAAAAAGATAATTTTTTTTTGGGATAAATTGATAATTGCTGTTAATTAGAACCTTATATGGAGGTACCAGCCTGGCAGTGAATCTTCTCCCTTCAATGTTTAATAGATAGCCACATACCCTTCACATCTCATATATATATATATATATATATATATATATATATATACACATTTTGTGACATTCATGGTGTTCCCTGTTACTCACATGTTACTGGTAAAAATATAATGTTAACCAAAAAAGGAAAAAGTAAAGAAAATACAACTATTTGTTTATTTCCAAGTCATTTCAGATATACGATACCACTTGTACAGTATCATATTTTAGTAGATAATTTTAAGTTGTCGCTAAATCTCTCCTTGCTTTTCATAGTATTTCTTACACAAAACAGTGGGGTAGTGACAGGTAGGCCAAGGGCGGGGGAGGGGAGGGGGGATGAAGCCCTTAAAATATTTCTGCCCCTCCCCCAAACAACCTGGTAAACCAACTAATTCTTCGTCACAACCGTTTATCTCAAATCAATACGCCAGACTCTTAATTGAACCTGTTCTCATCATTTTCAATCATTCCTTTCTTGTCAAAATTTGAAAAAAAAAGATTAAACATTTTTGAATAAATTGATAATTGCTGTTAATTAGAACCTTATATGGAGGTACCAGCCTGGCAGTGAACCTTCTCCCTTCAATGTTTAATAGATAGCCACATATCCTTCACATCTCATATATATATATATATATATCTATATATATATATATATATATATATATATATATACACATTTTGTGACATTCATGGTGTTCCCTGTTACTCACAATTTTATACTGTTAAAGATAACATGTTAACCAAAAAAGAAAAAGAAAAGAAAATACAACTATTTGTTTATTTCCATGGCATTTCAGATATACGATACCACTCGCACAGACTTGCTGTTCATAGTATTTCAAAAAACAGTGGCGTAGTGTCATGTGGGCCAAGGGCAGGGGGAGGAGGGGGATGAAGCCCTTAAAATATTTCTGCCCTCCCGCCAAGAATTGCATTGGGCTTCCCTAAGAAAGGAGTCTAGCTAAATGCATATAATGCCCCATTTTCATGTACTGAATAAGATTCTTAATTTTCTTTTAAGTTTTTTTAAGCTTGTCAGAGTAAAGCCTACTATATCAGGCAGTATTAGTTCTCTCTCAAGACTCCTCATGACAGCTTAAATTTTGACATTTAAGACCAACAAATCCATCCGAAACATCATTTTTAGTCAATGTGTATCTTACTGTCAGTCATATTTGGTTAGAACTGTTAAGTACTATTGTAGGATACAAGCTGTTAGAAATAGAATGTGTTACTTTCAAACATGAAGCAAAGCTATAGAAATCTTATGTACATTTAACATAGGATTAGCATCATTGGTACAGATATAGTTAAAACCAGGTTGGAAAACTTTCTCCAGCAAACTTTCCTCTCTCCTCCTCCTCCCTCCCCCCCCCCCCCCTTTCCTATGAAGGTCCCAGTGAAGACTTCTGAGAGGCTCAGATAAGATATCGATACAGCTTTGCCACCAACATCCACCCATAAAATTCAGATTTCCATACGCAATGAATTTACCCTCTGAAAGGTTTGAAGTGATGCCACCTGTAAATATAGCCACTTGAGGGAGAAGTCTCTCAATCAATGTGGCAGTTGATTTGATGTCATATTCTACTATTGACTTGTAGACAAACTACTGACTGCGCTAATCGACATAGAAAAGACAAGACACATATATAGAGTAGTTAATGGAACACATAATGTTGTGCAACTTACTATAAATACCATTACATATGGAAGCCCACACAATCTACCATGTAAAAATTCATGAATCTCTTTCATGGTGAAATAACTATGACAATCGGTGGAGTTATTAAACACTGACAGATGAAGCAACATGATTACAATCACATTTATTTCATAAAAAACGTGTACCAAAACGTTGTTTTATAAGAGTGTGAAATGAAACTCCCCATCCCCCAGCCGAACATAGGTACACCAAGTCCAACGACTTAATAATCCAAGGCGTGTAATTGTCGCAAGCATCTCTGCTCTCAGAACTGCCAATTAAACGTCCCCATCTGAAGGACAAGAGTCGAACTCAGACACACCCCTTACTAAAATACTGACGTAGATGAAACATCCCGTTCATCATCAGTGCAGTGAAGCTACCGTGAACGAACTCATTTCCAAACCGTTGAAAGCACAGAATCACACACTATTTTTCCAATTCGTAAAATCAGAAATACCAAATCCGTACACGACTCTGCCCAAAAACACTGCCAAGCAGCCGGAATTTTTGTTGTTGTTGAATAGGTCAACAGAATCTGGTCTTCTGGTGGGATATTAAACTGGGAAATTAATGGTTCTCAGGTGGACCCTCAAATCGCTACAACATGCTTCCACCCTAACTAAGTACCATCAAAGTACCCTCTCAAATAAGAGCTCTATATACCACTTAACTCTTCCATGGCATATATGTTTCCAATACCACTATTGTTTACAAAGTCAAAATGAACAAAAATAGTGACTTAAAAGCAGCTGGGCTGCTGTTCATTTCTTAAATTTCTTTAAAACCTTTCTTAATTTCCCACCAGATTCACAGAATAACTTTTGTAACAATCTGTATATAATCCAGAAAGCCATTGATTCCTCTGCCCCCCCCCCCCCCCCACCAAATGATGCAATCATCTAGAAATATGTACAATCATTTGAAGAGATAAATAGATTGTGTTATGAATATTGCATGTAATCTTGGTTAGGCTATACAAACTTCTAATGTCCAAGTGTTGAAGTTTGATGTATGTTAATGCTATAAACGGACTGTTTCAAGGTTTTAATCATCCGCAGTGTCATTAACACAGCTGCCTAACAATACAGTGTCTGCCCAAGGTATGTTTCCATGGTGACAGCTGCCACATTACACAAAGCACACCAAGTGCATTAACTTTCAGGATGAGATGTTAATAACAACCAGAATGCCAATTCCTTGCCTATATAAGTTTATATATGGAATCACCTGATTGATATAGTATCTGAGGAAAACACGTCCTAACTCAAGTATACCAGAACATCAAAAAAGAGTCCCAGATAACTTGACCATTGCAAAAGGTATTATTCTTCTGAAAGTTGATGACTGATTTGGTAAAAGTGTGAATCCCTCTCAGCCAATTAAAATAGCAAAGCTCAAATCCTGTGACAGTATAAAGTGATATAGAAAAGCCATTCATCAAAGAAATGGTTTTGAGTTTAAGAGCTTACATGGTTTTCAGACTTTGACCTCTGTTGACCTTTGGCCTTCGACCTTCAAAGAAAAAAAACCCATGATTTCTTAATAAAATGGTGAATGATAGACAGGAGGGAAGGGGAGGGGATAAGGGAGGGGTGGGTGAATATGGCAGCTAGCGAAAACCAATTATTGTGCGACCAAAAGGTCCGATATTTGTTGTTAATGCTTTAGTTCTTCTCTCCAGATTTCAGTTTTTCTTCTTCATCCTCTGCCTGGTACAGACCGTTGGACTGAATGTATCGTAAAACTGGATCAGGGAGTAGATACTTCACGCTTTCGTTTCTTCGTAGCGCCCTCCTGAAATGGCAACCAACAAAGTAAAATATCATTCAACGGGGAACCATCTATCCGAATATCGCATCGCAAAAATGATATTCAAGAAAAAAATTGCTATTACAAAAAATTGCTATTACAAGTGTAAAGATGTATAGCAGTTTTCTACAAAGGAACTTTAGTAACCCATGAGAGCAACAAATTCAGAACCTTCAAAAGTGCTCCACACAAAATTTGAACACTATTATTCCCTGTTAAAAGCTCTTGCATCACATTTTGAAATATTCTGTCGGTGAGGATAACTTCCCTTTGATCACTTCTTAGACTCTAAAAGGAGGGAAAAGGAAACTAGGGCAGCCCAGGTCCTGCAGCTCTCCTGGCACTACCTCCTCCCACCTTCCCCTCACACCTCCCCATTCACAAAGGACAGGCCCCCCCAAAAAATGGGTTCCTGAACTTCCTGGTGATTCTAAACCATTGGGTCACAATCGCTAGTCTACCAAGTTGCCTCTTTGAAGCTGCTTTCCTAAGAGATTTGTTACCCCCATACACCCCCATGACCAGTAGCCAATTTGCATAATCATGAATTAAAACAGCATCGGTCATCAGTCTCAGCATGGAGAGATGTATCTTAACTCCAAATTCATCTTGTAAAAGCAACATTTTTTTTGGGTAGCTGTGGACATTTGAAAATCTCATGCAGCTTATCATTTAGGATATTTAGTTCCTATATTTATGATTACTGGGGGGCAAAAAAAGCACATGAACTGTCTTGATAATGTTGATACTGGTTGATCATCATGAGGAAGCCAGATCAAATGCCCAAGAAAATCTGCACCTCCTTTTGAATCCCCTCCCCCCCCCCCCCCCGTAACCCATCAAACTAAATATAGTTCCAATAGGCTTCAGTTCGTACTACTTCACACACCTGATCTTGGTGGAGCTGATTTCATTATGTATCCATTCATTAACGATGTGAATATTACTCTGTAAAGTAACAAGAAAAAGATCTGTTAACATCAATAATAAGCAGATGAATTAAAAATTATACTTGTGTTTGTAAGGTTGTGACTTAATCAAATTTGTTTCAACTTCAAATTTTCAAAATATCTTGATATATTAAGCCAGTTTCCATTTGGCTTGAATGGAATTAAGAAAATGAGTGTTTCGGAAACACTGTACCCGAATTCAGTGATAAAATATTTACATATAAATATTAATTGACATTCTAAATAGAAAAATCTGTGTAATCTCTGTTTGATGAGATACTGGGTAAAAAAAAAAAAAAAAAACTTGGTATGTATGGTGAGAATATTACAACATACCAAACATATTAAATATTACTGAGTTTGGTTGACTGTTTGCAATATTCTAGAATAAGCTAGATATAGGTTTATATATAGTGACAAAGAAAATATTTGCTAAATATGCTAAAATGGTCACACAGATTGCAGTATAGTATTCAGCATTTCCTACACAGTTTTGTAATATGTAATAACATGGCATTGCACATTTTTCAAGACAGCTTTGTTTTCAGCAGTTCACATGGTGACATAAATTGAGGAGATCGGTCTTCGATGAATTTTGGTGCCGGCCATCAAGAGATAATTTTCTTTTTCGCCGTTTCATAGTTTTCTTCGTTACCCTACCTGATGCTTGTAGAGTTGATCCGATTCGTAAATAAATTTGTAAGGGTCCGTGCCTGCTCTGGTGATCACAACCAGACCATATTTACCCACGATTGTTTCCATCTGAAGGGAGACAGAAAACGAAAACGGGAAGTTTATGCTAACTATTTTTGGCATTTTGGATTAAATGGTTAATGACTGACTAAAGAATTTTGGCAAAAAAAAAATGGTTTTAAATATTCCATGGCTTGGTGAAAGTGACACAGTAGTTTACAACCCAACCCAATGCAAAAATTGGATGATTTGAAATTCTTCGACATATTTCTGTTCTCTATCAGGAAACCATATCTTCAGGTGCGGAGCTAGGGGTATTGGTCAGGAGGGGCGAGAATTGTCTGTAGGGGCGCTTTCGACACTATCTAAGTGGAGCGCCACCTTAAGTTGGCGCGTAGCCTACAGAAATTTTTTGAGTAAAGATACTCCCTAGATCGCCGGAAATGACCCTTTTTGGGCCTGGCAAATTTGCAGATAAACGAAGAATAAATAGGTGTCATCGCCAAATTACACCAACAAAATGTGACAAATGTTAACAGGTACATGAGAGCGCAATAAAAACGTCAATAATCGCGAATATGTAAAAAGTGGTAAAGAGTTGAAAAGGGCGCCAGCAGTCCATTCGAGTCCGTCAGGGGGGCATCCGCCCCCCCTGACTGCATGGAAGCTCCGCCGCTGCATATCCATGACTAATTTTAACTGTTTATAAACCAGGAAATCATAGAAAAGGCAGACACGTAGACAGTAGATCATGTGTCTCTTTCTAACCGTAGACGAGAGTAAACTATTCTTGAATCTAGTGGGAGTAGTACTTAAACGCAAACACTTACATCCTCCTTTGACCAAAGATCCGGGACGGCAAAAGATTCCAATAAGTCGCCCCCGCAGAGCAATTTGACTTGGACTGGAGAGTTGGAGCTGTAAATGTCATCTTTGTCAATATCTAGTTGGGAGAGAGCAATTTCAAGAGTCGTTAAATCTTTCTTCAAATGATCCAGAATTACAAAGTATGCGGAAGAAGGGAATTTGACGGAAGAAATGGGTAAGATATGCCAGAGATTCCAAACTGAGAAGAAGGTGGAATTACATGCTATTCGGTTAAATCATTCATGTGACGTCTTTGCATGGGTGAATCATAAATAATCACAAAAAAAATTCAGGAAAGCTTGACCAAATTCACAAGATAAAGAAAAGAAGAAGGGTAAAGATGATGAAAGCTCTGACTTATCACCTTGCAATATATATAATACTCCATGAAACTTTGATTAAAAATAGACAAAATTGAAGCCATTACTCCAAAAATGTCTTGAATCATTCATTTGACGTCACTGCACAGGTTGCCTCACAAATAACCACAAATAAATGTTGGTAAAGCTGATAAAAGACAATTTAGATAAACAAAGGAAAACAGGAAAAGAACTGACAATTCTCTGGCAGCTGTTTACATTATAATATACGGTAGTAGTCGATGCAACTTGGAATAAAAATATACAAAATTGAGGCCATTACTCCGTAACTTTCTCAATTAGTCATGTGATATCACAAAAGTTGGGAAAGTTTGATACATAAGAAGAAAACTGGAGAAGAGCTAGGCCTCATCTCCAACAATATATAGTACTTGATCTAAAAATATAAAAAATATTTAAAAAAAGACAAAATTGAGGCCATTATTTCATAAAAATTCTTAGAATAATTAATTTGCATATTTCTCTATCTTTTAGAGATCTCAGCAGACCCAAACAGGAATTTTCAAAACAATGATAATAAGAATACAAACATCCATTTAGTTTTGTATAAAGCATGGTAAATAAGCTAAGAGGGCAGTTTTTCAGAATTGGGGAGTACGAAGGACAAAGTGCTAGAGAGAAGTGAAAAAAACATTCATATAAATTTTTGCGTTAAAACTACAGGTGCAGTCAAAATAAAAAAATAAATAAGCGAGCCCTGATGCGCCCCAAACTGCGGAGGTTGAAGTTAGACAGGTCGACAATATTCTGAACTGGCAAGTTAAGTCACAAGACAAAAGAGTCTGCAAATTACGCACTGCACAATTACTATATTACTCATGAAACCTTAAAATAATCGTCATTTGTAAAACAGACTATATACTAGGGTTGGGCGATATATCGAAAATTATTATTATCGCGATAATTTTTTTTCAAGACGATATTTTTTGAGGATTGAACAAATGACGATAATTTCTTGTGAAAGAAATTTGAAGTAAATGTGGAAAAAATGCGATTATCCTTTCTCCGTTTTATTTACAAATGTTATTCTAGCATTCCATTCTTAAGAAAGTTGAAAAGAAATAGGTTAATCAACTTCATTAATTGACTTTTAAACTTCGTAAAAACCCGTCCTTTACAACATTGACTGTATAGAGAACAAAACTCAGTAGAGAAATTACCAATTGTGTACGAAAGGTAAGTTGGTACACCTTTCAAATTTTACGAAAGATTGAGCAAAACACTTCACACAAAAATTCACGCGAAACTGGCATATCGTGCTGAATGCATCTAATGTCATGTAAAAAAGGCTCTATTACACCCATTTATGAATAAACCATAAGACCACATCTGGTGTTAAGCGTGGGGAGAAGAAAGTATTTTCTAGAATTTCCACAAAAAATGGAAAAAATAATATCCTACCATAGTTAAGTGTACAGTAAATAGCCTAACCACTTCGTCGGTTACGGATCTCATGTAACAACAAAAACACTACTAATTTTTGTTGTTGCGAAGTTGACGTTATCTACAAGGACATGGAAACAATATTTAGCATTTAGTTAATCATGCCAAGGGGCCTAAAACACGGGAATACAAGGTTTACTTTCATAAAGATGGCCATACTGTAGCTATTGGGGCCAATTGATATCGTGCTATGTCTGTATGGTATAGACTGTGCCTCGTGTATTCAAGGGGAATAGATTGTTTTGTTCATGCGGAGGAGTCGGTTGACTTGAGGTGTGTTTTACTTACGGGGATGTTTACCTACTTTTCTTGAACGTCTAAGATAATATTTCGCATAACTTAACCGATCCTTTACTGACTGATCTAATTAATTCTAGAGTTGAGCCAAAATAGTTTACTCCATGAAAACTTTTTTGGAAACGTGCCAAAAATGTTAGCAAACAGGTGTTAGACGGGGTTGTTTGACAAGGTACAGTACCTGGGAAAATTCGCAGCACATGTAGCCAGCCTACCGTGATATTTAAGTTGTAAACTGATGTACGTATAGTGCACGCTGTTCATTGTTAGGCAGTCTAGAAACGGGGCTTTGCCGAACGTAGTTTGTTTCATAATATCGACAGTTTTGTAAGTTAAACTTTTTAAAGATTGTAAGACAGATTACATCTCTTTTCATTTTATCACATAAGATAGCTACTCTAACTTGTCATTTTAAAATTTTCATCAGTTTCGTGACAATTTAAATTAAAAAAGGTGTCAGTATTTTGAATCCTCAACTGCGAATTTTTTATCGCCAGACATGCAAAAATACTAAATTTTTCCGGGGGCCTTCGCCCCTGGACCCCCACAAGGGGTTCCACCCCTTGACCTCACCGGGCCCTAAGGCGGCCCCCTAGACCCCACGCCATTGTGCTCGCACGCAATGCGTGCTTGGTGTTCTCGCCGCGCGAAAACACCGGTGGGAAACCGGCAGTTGTTTTAAGTGTGTTCGCGAACACACTAAAAACAACAAGGAAAAATTATCGTAATTATCGAAATATCGCGATAATTTTTGAACTATTTATCGTGACGTTAAAAAACAAATATCGCCCAACCCTACTATATACAATCATCAAAACAAAATCACAACCCAACTATGAATAACATCTATGGGTTAACATCCCAATCAAAAGAAAACAAAAGATGGATAGCTCAATTGGAAGACCACGTACTGCTACAGAACTTAAAATCCTGAGGTCAGTACTGGTTCAAAACTTAATTGATGTTTTCACAGTTGATTTTCTTTCCTCTGTTGATTCCAACTATATATTCCACAGAAAAGTCAACAATTCTCTTGAAAACCCTTGTGACCACCCACCAAAGGGGTGATGCATAGCTAAGGACTTAAATAATTGTAATCATCATGGCACTGGTGCATGAAAACTAACTACTAAAAAGTTTCCTTGCTATTCAAAAAAAAACAAAAAACAAAAAAACAAGAGAAAGGGAGAGAAAAGGAGAGAAGAGGTGAGGAGAGGAGTTAAGAGAAGAGAAGATGAGAGGAGAGGAGCATACCATAAGTGTACACAGAAAAACTGAACAGTGTGGTAGCATACCTCGTCTATGCTAATGCTGCAAATACAGTGGGTTTTGTTTTTCATTATTTTACAAATAACTTTGACCCTGTTGCATCACTCATACCGTTAACATCTCCAAACCTAGATAAATATTAAGGATCTACTCGTTACTACATCTCTCTCTCTCTCATTTTTAGTGGTACATAAATTGCATGGTACAACTTTGTGTTCGTACTATTAACGTGTGTGATAGATTTGTGACAGTACAGATCACCTCTCTTCGTGTGTAAACTGTCCATCTGTCTGTGGCATAAAACTTGCAGGTAACACAATGTCTCTACGAGATCATAACAAACCTGGTAAAAATTTGGCTTCTGTTTGAATCATTGAAAAGCACTAAAGCAAGCAGGTTAATATATAGAGTATGTATATATATGCATCTCGCAAGCATCAAAGATCATTAGAAAAAGGAAAGTTTATAGTGTAAATTCTTGGGTTTTTGTTAGCAACATCATACTATGCACATTGATACTTGATGTGGTGCCTACAGACATGACCATTGGGATCCTTACACAGTGCACAAGGCCTTAGGTGTCTGTATAAGGTCTACCATTCTGTAATAACATCACGCTCTCTGCACTCACAGTATGTCATATATCAATCCTGAACTTTTAAACCTATATGATCATGATAAGACCGATGATTACAGTATGCATTGCTGTATTGTACTTTACTGTACTGTGTTATCATACATAAGTCCATACACTTAATTACTTCAAGAAGTGTCTGCGTTTAAACCTTGAGATCATTCCATAATGCATGATTATAGTGTTACATTGCATAACATTACATTAGAGACAACATTCAGTTTCAGAATTTGGTTTGTAAGTCAATGGGGAACCTTTATAGCGAGTATGCGCTCCTGGGTTCACTGGTGGAGTCCAATCTTATTCTAGCAAATAACTGTTTTGTGCGATTTCAAATTTTTGGGATGATCATCTAAGTAATTTTTCTGTTCAAGAATAGCTAATTTAGTTATCAAAACTTTTACCAACCATTTCAAAGAACAACCAAATTTATTATCTTGCTTCTGACATATTTTGTCTTCTCCAAATACCAAAATAAAAAATAACCAAATAGAAAAGCAAATTGCACCAATCAAATCAGCCCTCTTACTGACAAAATACTCCATCAAATTAATTTTCTCCTGTTTTAAAAATTACAGAACCGCTTAAATAATTTTTTCCTTTTTCATCAAACCATATCACACCTGGAGGAAGGCTGAAACAGGATAATTTGTTGAGAGTAATAACAATGTAAATGATCAGGCTATCAGCTAATACCAGTCCTTGGCAAAAATGTTAATTTCAAGGTTCTTTAAGTCAACCAGTGATGAACTTGTCATGGTCTACGGTCAATGGCCGACACTATGCCACGGAGGAAGAATTTATTCAACAGGAAATAAATTGTTGCACTACATGAAAGCCAATAATCTAGCAGCTGCTATATGAAGGCTCGAATATTGAAAAATCGAGAAATTTATGCTTGTTTTCATTTCAATTAAGTTGCTCACAATGGTTTGGGATATTTTAGAAGGTTTTGTATGGTTTAAATATGGAATGGACAGATGATGATTCGCTTTCAGCTCCTTGATCCAGTGAAATTGAGAACACTCATGATTTTTTTCTCATATACATTAGGGCTGTGTTTAGAGTGAACTAAGGTCGTTGCACATGACATGATACAAAATTAGCATTGTGAAGATGAATGGAAAAAGTCCAACTTTGAGAGTTTACCATATCAAAGCCATTGTTATTTGCTTGGACTGATGAGTAGCTTATACCGGTGTTAATTTTAACACTTAATTTGAATTGCTACATAAAAGGGGAATTTTTTTTTTACAGTTATAATTATTTTCAGACCAATTTTTAATTCCCTATAGAAGTTAGATGCATAAGAGGAAACCATATCCTTTTCAAAAAATAAAATGATGAAATTGTTCAATCTAGAGTCATAAAAAATGCTTAAATATCCTTTAATATCCTTCTGTTTAAAATCCTTTCAGTTATTCGTATGATTATCAACTGTTTTTATATATTTTTTACACCTAATACTACAATCGCAAGAAAGCCGTTGCAAGAATTGACCGTTACGCATATCCATCCATCTGAAAAGATATCGACGTACCATCAAATGGGCAAACATTTCCAGCGCTTATTTCCTTCGTAAAACAAAGAATCAAATTACTCCGCTAAAGACCCTCGAGGGTGTCTCTGCTGAGGGAATGGTTGTGTACGGTGAGAGCTTATGACATCACATGGCCTTTTAGTTGCATAAAAGGTCAGCTACTGTGGACAAATTTTCCAGCTGGTGATAAATTTGTTATTTAACAACAAATTGGTCCATGCATCTTGACCTTATAAAATAGTATCTAATGGAAAATTTCCTAATTTATAAGTTTTGTTTCTAGTGTCCATTTATAACCGCCAGCTCAACTGTTATTTCCCAAAGTGATGCAAAACTTAAGACAAAAGAAAAGGTTTCTTTTCATAAAATATCCACCAATATCTAGTACTGGCAGTAATGTAGGTAAGGTGACCAAGGTAAGTTGTGCCCTATATCTTATGTCTGTTCCATTACATTTTGGGTAGGTTTGGAAGAAAAGCAAAACTGTTAAAAGAATAGGTGGCCACATTTTTCATTTTTGTCTTGTCAAGTTAACTCATTTATACATCACTATTCACACTAAAAGAACAGCCTACACACTTTCATTTCACTTAAGACAGCCAAGGTTGTATTGACACAAATAAAAGTTAGTAAATAAATCATGATGCACCTGCTCATTGTATAACATGTGAAAAGTTCTAACTACTGTACAAACTAAAGAAAAGGAAAGGTTTTGAAGTAGTATATAATCCATTTAGCCTGGAAAACAAGGCCTTTGCTATACCAAAAAGCTGACTTGTGGTACTTAAGTTTGTACTACAGAGTACTACTTTCTTCATGTATGCATTCTTGTCTTCATAATAAAACAACAGCCTACATAATTTCATTTCATCTAAGAAGCAAAGGTTATACTGAGACAGATAAAAGTCAATACATTTAGTACTCAAGTCTGTAATCGAGTACTACTTCAACATGTACTCATTCTGGTACTCGGTGCTTTAATGTACTCCTACTCTTACTACTAGGGACTTTGTACTGGTGTTGGATATTCATGGATTTGTGTACTCACACTTTATAAGTCTGTACTCTGTCAACAATTATATTACCATGAACTGTAATAATTTACAACATTATTATGTAAATGTGGAAAACATATATATAGCAACAATGCAGAAACAATTTAAATATTTCAGCCTCATTAGAAATATAAATAACTCTCACTTGAATCTGGCAACAATGCAAATCTGCCAAAAATGAGTACCTGACACATTGCTACATGTTATGTAGATGGGATAGTGCTGATATGATGGCTGGAATTGGGAAAAGTGAAGAAACAAAGTAATTTGTAAACTTGATTTTTACATAATTGTTTCCATAAAGACAGAACTTTTAAAAGCTGAAAAAACATCTACAACAGACAGCATCATTATACTTGAATAAAACAAGAAGAACATATTGAACAGTTCATATTTCTAAGCAACACATATAATGAATGCAGTGGCTTGAAATTCATGCAAAGACAATAGGAATTTAAAGACGACATTCATTATAAATTTTACAATGCAGTAAAAGGCACATTACCAAAGTAAAAAGCTTTTAAGTGCTAGCTGCTTACAGTACCTGTTCCAGCTGGTTCTTCATAATTTAACATTGCAAGCTTCCATTGACTGACATTGTAAAATATATTCAGGCTAAACAGGGACGTGGGTGTATAGGGTATGAAAACCTGATCATCGAACAAGGAGCAATTGCAAGAATATTGTACACAGTGATATATATTTTTTTAGGAAAAGAAAAGCCAATATACTCCTGAATTATATCCATGTCATGAACAGACCAATCAATAACAAATCAAAAAACCACAATAACATACTGTACACAACCTGCAAAGGACACAAGCTTAACGAGAGGGAATGTTCACATCGAATACGAAAATACAGTAATATATGATAGAAAAAAACCGTCTTTGTAATAGCCAAATATATATAAATGCAACTTGTTTGGGGTAACATAGTTGAATAGATCAAATTGATCAACGGTATGCATGTACTGGTACAGAAAATTGGATTATTGCACTATAGGACAGCATCCACAGAATTGCTTTTCACAATTATAAATATTTCACTTCTTCACAAACATCAATTACCACCATGAAAAGCAGATATCAAGGGTAACGACATTCAGGTAAAAAGACATACCATTATTAGGTACCATCCCAGCCCCAAAACAGGGTACAAAGGGTCACAACATTCAGGTAAAAGACATAACATTCTTAGGTAACATCCAAGCCCTAAAACAGGGTACAAAGGGTCACTACATTTAGGTAAAGACATACCATTTTTAGGTAACATCCAAGCCCTCAAAACAGGGTACAAAGGGACACTACATTCAGGTAAAAAGACATACCATTATTAGGTAACATCCCAGCCCCAAAACAGGGTACAAAGGGTCACTACATTCAGGTAAAAGACATAACATTCTTAGGTAACATCCAAGCCCTAAAACAGGGTACAAAGGGCCACTACATTTAGGTAAAAGACATACCATTATTAGGTAACATCCCAGCCCCAAAACAGGCCAAGGATGAAACGTTACGTAGGGCCACCAGGAAATCTTGTTGAGAGACAGAGATAATAGTCAGTGGATTTGCATATCCTCAATGGAAATTTAATTTACAATGAGCATTTAAACTTTACTTAAAGCATCACAGATAGTACAGTACACACTCTTTCCAATCCATAAATTAAGAACAATTGTCGACAATGCTCTACAAAATGGAAGCATGCAGCATCAGACCTGTTTTAATGACATTAACTTAACATATATGCCAGTAATAATTATTCTCACAGCATAATACTCCAGATCCTATCCAAGTTCTCATTATACTAAGCATGATTACATTTTGTAACTGAACTTGGTGCCTAAAGAACTAAAAGGAATGTAGTGTATAAACAGGGCCCTCATTGTTAATTAGCCACCTATCTAGAATATTAAGTAATCCATCAAAATTCTTTCTTTGTCCTCTTTTTAAATTTAATAACTTTTCAGCTATTTTTGTATTGTAGACTATTGTTTATTAATGCCAATAGTGTTGATAAGTTACATCAATACAGGGTTGAGAATATAGAGATCTAACATGTACAAATTGCATTTTCTTTCATGATTCCAATGTACATTAAATAGATGAAACAACACACAATATATACATCCACAGTACTGATATTACATATATATGATATATATATGATTTTAGCCAAACCCTCAAACAATACACATAAAGTACTGCAAGATGTCATGGATGATAGTCACAAAATGCAGCAATTTCCACAAACACAAGTCATTGTAGGTAATGTTTTTTTCCTTTTCTTTCCTTTTCATATGTTTTTTGTGGTTAGATATTATGCTTTCCCACCTGCAGCATGTGATTAAACATACTTCATTACACATCAGTCTTGTTCAACATGACTGGCCATGCACATCACAGGGCAAAATTACTGAATCCTGATAAAAAACACAACAGACATCAGCCTACATCCTACAAGAGAGAGGATTCACCAGTTACAGTCTGCATACTCAGACCAGTGAAGTGTTACAATATGCACATCATCATCTCTGTCACGGTGTGTTGAAGTGCTCATGATACACTTACTGAACTGTTCTTTATTCATTGTGTAATGGCAGAACATGTATACCTATTAGCTGTCCCTGCAACAGATGGTGTTTGCTTTCCTGCACTGCTTTGTATGCTGCAACACATAAATTTGAGTGATACCTCATTTTAAAATGGAAATGTATGCACACCCTCATCCAATTACTTGACATTGATTTTAGGCAGTCTACCACACCTACCCCATTAACTTCAACATTCAAGAACTGATAAACAAATGTCAGTTTAAATTATGAACTTAAGTTAATACTACTTCAGACAAGGTCGAAATCTGTGATGCAACTCAAAATTGTATGTTATGTGTAATCTGAGTACGCCTCTAGCATTAATGGGAAACCATGCCTGTTGATTTGCTACAGTATATATGTTTTTGAGATGAATAGAAAACTTATCAATACCTCTCCTTCCCTCCATTTCTCTCCCAACACCTTACCTGTATATTAACTACAATAGTACACAAAACAAACTTTATAAACATGAAACTAAGATGCCTTATCAATTGGAATTACTACAACATATTCCAATTTGTCCAGCTCAACATACTAGCAAATAACACACCAAGATTGTGACAGAAAGTTTGTTACAATATGTGCTATAGTACTATAGAGTTTATTATAGCAGCACACAAAACAAACTTGATGAACATGAACACTAGACTCATAGAATGATCATCACAAAGTAATTTCTATTACCATTTACGAGGAAGATTTAAAAAAAGATTCATGAAGATATCTTCAACCATCCATTAGTATAAATTTATTCTGTGCTCAATTTGCACTGACCTTTGGGTATATATACCTTTGATGACACTTAAATCAAGAGGATGAATTTACAGGACCAATAAGCATAAAATCAATGGTAACTGAATTATGTAGGAACGTATGCCAGTGTGAATTACCTCCCTCAGTCCAAAGCGTGGAGCTGTTCGTGTGGCAAACTAGCGCGGCTGTGACTTCATTCTACACGACAAACTTTACAAATTGACCAAATGCTTCCGGGAACTGTCACTTTCTTGACATGTTTGACATTTCAAAAGGAATTCTGCAACGTTTAAAATTTCCTTAAAAGAATCTCATAGTTGCATCATGGTGGGAAGATAGTAATTTATTCATAACATTATCTGTGGGTTCTGTTTAAGAACGTCAATGCTAGCATCATCATGAGCTAAACATGGTGAATGATGTTAAGATTAATATGAAATTGGAAAATAGCATCACAACATTTCTTTCAGATTCAGAATGATGATATCATTGAGAGGATGTTAAAAACAGATTTAGAGCATTGAGTCACCATTAAGTATTCAAAGTTTTGCTTTTTAAATTTACCATGAATATTAAAATAACGTGAGCTTCAACTTACAGATATGACATGCTATTAACTTTCTCCCTTAAGAGAGGACTGCAGAGAATTGGGGTTGATGGATTACAAAATAAATTAGAAATCTGATCAAAAGTATTTATTATTAAAGAGTTCAACTTGAAATTGTCTTTACTTTCAATGTCCCTTAATTATGTTTAGTTCATGCTGTCAATCCATATCGACGTATAACACATATAGAAGTAATTATTCCATCTAGTGATGAAAAGAAAATAGAACAAAGTGCCGCCAGGATCCAGGATGCACAGGTGGAATAATGTTCTGCTATTTGCAATATAAAGATGCTAAGGTTAGTGGATCGATCAAGCATAATGACATGTCTACTGAGGAAGAAAGCCCTAATGAAAAACATGACTGAAGGAGCTACCAGCAAAATGTGATAAGGGTAGGCCATAGTTTGCTGCATGATTTATGTGTTAGGCTAACACAGAATCTAGATGAGCTGAATGCTTGGAAAACAACAATGAATAACTCACAATGTACTAGTGTACAGCAAGCTTTGATATCACTGCCATTACAAACTGATTAGAATGGCAACAAAGATAGATCGATATGATTTTCAACCTGATGGAATGTTAACAGCTCTTAATAAATTGAAGGTTATTCACAGTTGACTAACTTCATCATTGACCTCTCATTCACCAACAATTTGCAGAGGCCTATCAGAAGCTTAATAGAGGCCAAGTCAAGAGTTAAATGATTATTGTTATCAAGTGATCTTATGGCTATTGTCAAATGCTTACAGATACTGCAGAATCCCAATCTGACAAACTGTATGGGAAACCTAGTGGGGCACTATTTATTCCTGTGATCAAGTGTGATTTTAAAAACCGGCAGGAAATGTCACTCAATTATATTAACCTGTTTGAGATAACCTACAGTATCATAGTTTAAGATACAGTTTCAGAGAGAAGCTTACAGCTTGCTAACATAATTATTTAACTCTCTATAAGGATGGACTTATAAGCATAAAATACGGAGGCTATTGCTATAACTTACAGTACCTTAACAGTTTGGTAAGTTGCTTTTCACGATAGCTTATTGGAAAATGATCCAGCATTCAACTTAACTTAATTCGCTAAAATGCATGTTTCCTTCTCTTTACTGCAGTGATTAATATGTGAATTCAGTTCTCAGTTTAATTTCTTGTTTAATATTAACCCACACTCAACGATAACAAAGCTATATTGGACATCAAAGCTATCTTGCAATTTTATACATCATTATATTCAACTATGATAATTTGCAAGTTAGGGAACATCAATCATTAGTAAATATTCCTCAAATAGTCCTTAATAGTTTAGAGTGTAACCATAATGTTTACCTCTCCAGCATTAATAACAATGGCACCATCATCTTAATCATAATAATTAACATCGAAAGAGCCCTTTTCCTATAAAAACTCTTCACAATTCCAATTTATGAAATTATGAAACCTTCTATTCCATCAAGTTCAAATTCGCTGCTTAAACTATGGCTATTTAAATATATACATACAGCAGGCTACCAGAAATTCAAGTACCTATTTGTAACTCAAAACTAAATTTATATTAAACCAGAGTAGATTGATATGTTTATTTGTTTCCATCCTCTCCATCTCTTGGCTACAGATGATCTGATATCATCCTCCCACATCATGACGCCATCCTCTCAGCAAATATAAATTTCTTAAAAACTGAATGATCTGCAGATCTGTTGACAAAATACTTCTAATACCAAATGACTTCAAGTTGAGAAATTGCTGTATTCAACAAATGCAACTTGCCATACATCTGAGATGTGGTTGACACCTAGCATGCTTCAACCTACGCAACTATTCGAAGGATGAATTTCCGTGTGGGAGAAATCTCTAGAGAACTTCCTGCCTCTGAGTAGCGTAAATCAGAGTGGATTTGAGATGAGGAAGAAGGGTGTTTAAAGGCAAACCAATTTACGACTGCGGCCGCTGGAGAGATAATCCAATTGCATGCTTCGCAAACTTTTAATATTGGTGGCATCGAATGTCTCCATATATTAATACAGTTTATTTGACATATTTCGTTGGATTCAGTGTACAGTAACAACTGTCAATGACTTATAGCACCAATATATTAATTTGAAAGGCTTGCTCTCATCATAAGGTTATTCTATATAATGTTTAAAAGTTTGAACATGCAAATAGCTGACTTTATACTGGCCTGGTTTTATTTCAAACAGAATTCTGGTTTGAATCTGAATTTTTTGCATGAGATAATGTAATGCAGTATCATCCAGCTGGGTTAATTTTTGTTACATAGGGTGTTGTCATGTTATTCTTCAAAGTTCTTTTACTGAGAGTATGAACAGTATTAACATACTGGTTATGGTTTGAAATTGTATCTGTACTGTCAGTGTGATGACTTTGAAGTAAGACATGAAAGTACCATATAAAGTGGTTTCCATCTTGTATTTTAAATGTTTCTCTATATGTGCAATTTTTTGTATGTAGATGAAGAATGATAATTTGCTGAATAAAATCAAATCAAATATGCCTTCAAAAAATAGTTCCAACTACAGTAGTTGTCAGTATTTATACAACTCATTAGCATAATGTTAAATCTTGATTTAATTTTTCAAATAATGAAAGCAACTTGTTGGTTAACATGTTTCTTTCAGCAGGGTTACATGGTTTAACAAGATGCCTATCTATCAAACTTGTCAGAATCGCGTTCTAAACATTTTATGCTATATACATGTGTATACTTCTATACTAATAGTTTTATACTAAGTACAGTAGTTGTTACTGAAATTGATAACTGCCCAAACTTGGGGAGAATCATGCTAGACAGTTTGTCTCAATTAATTTGATAAATTTGAATCATATTTTGAAGACAACTCTATATATCATAAAACTGCAGCAAATGAATACTAATAAAAGCTTTTGGTAGGTTTGAAATCTGTCAACAAATGTGAAATCTTTCACTAAAAGCACCAGTTTTACTGTTTACTGTACCTCTATATCTTCATGTCCATCATGCTTAACTGTGCTCCTTACTAATATGGAGAAAAAACTGTGGACTGCAATTATTTAAAGGCCTAGGCTATGCTATTACTTGGATCCTTATGGCATGAAAAGTGTGAAAGAAATATTTATAAAAATTACCTAACATTTAGTTTCTCTAAAATGATGATGGGAAGGTTTACATCATTGGTAAAATGGAAAAGTTAAATTTTGAAACATTTAGCAAAAAGACTCTTGACAGTCTCGATAAATGGTGGCTATAAGGAAAGATAAGATAAACAGAGTTTTCTTCAATTTTGGGTTCAAATGTCACATCTTAAAGCAGTAAAATTTCCCAGGTAGAATAACAATCTTTTTAAAAAATTGAAGTGCTTTCTTCAGTGGAAAACACTTCTTAAAGTCTGAAGGCTTACAGTTTGAAGCAAATTATTCCTTTACAAAGAAACAAGCAGCCATAGGATAATGCTGGTACTTTTGCCCCTTAAGGTTTTTGTTTTGTTTATTAGCAACTGGTAGGGTAACGAACAAGATGCACGCTGCATTGGAATTTATTCACTCTCCTGCATCGAACACAGCCTTGCAACTACAAATGTACTGGTATCGTCGATGTGTTGAATTGTCGACGTGTAAAATACGATGCTCTACAGGCAACTTTATTACCGAAAATGAAATGTAAAGGTATATATGAATGTATGTAGATTATACTACAGGAGATGTAGCGTGACTACAGTATTGGCTTCTATGGAACTACTTTTCACTTTCATACAGAGACCTTCATCAACATTCAGCTTCTGTAGGTTTCTATCAAAGTACCTTACATACATATGTTCATTAAAACAGAATGGCAGCACTGCACATTAGTGTAACAAATACTATATATATGAGGAAAGTTGAACAGTAACAATCTTCCCTTCATCACCTTGGGAAAATTGGTACCTTTGTCAGTGAATTTAGTATGTTGAAAGCAATTATTAGGCTATAAAAACTATGACCTGTCTATCTTCTATTTATTTATATATATTATATACACATACTGTACGAGACAGCTAAAAACGGGAGGAGTGATGTAAATTCAATGGCTACAGATATTTGTCTTGGTAAGACAAGCAATGCCTGCAAACTCTCTTTGCTTGTGATAATTAAAACCCCTTAAATGCCGTAGACTTGTTACTAAAATAGATCATCTTCGTCATTTGTCACAGTCTCAACCTCTCACTGCTATCTTAATTACATCATCGGTTTACTTGAGATCTAAATTTAACTTCAATCTATTCCGTTCCGACCTTCCGGACAACCTTGGTTGCTGTTTAATGCCGGACAGAGTCTCATCAGGCCTCTCCGAATATTACTTAAGCCTTAAACTCTGCATTCCGGTAATGCTTTACAAGATAAACATTTTGCGGCTTCATTTCTCTCCTCTTGACGGTAATCAAATAACTCTCCATTTTTACGAGCAGCTTTAACCAGATCTAATTATCCCGTCTAAACATCCTTTCTCTTCGCACTCCCATCATGAAATTCATAGCGTCATGCACTGTACATTGCCTACGTGGAGCCAACATTTTTATTCGAATGCGACACCAAGTACACTTTGAAGCATTATAATTTAGCTTATTTACTTTCGCCACAGCTAAGTCATTTTGGTCATGATCAAATGAATGAACCTCATCTGATTTTGGGAATACATCTGATGACATGGAGAAGTTTTCCCAAGACAATGGAAAACAGACAGGACTTTATTACTACAGATAACTTATTGTTGCTCATTTGAGTTTATTTATACCATGCAAGAATCAACCGTGACACACCAACTTATCCTGATTGTAACTGTAGTATGTGAACAAGTGTTGTACTACCTGGACCCATTCTAGATTCTTTCAAGCACGTATGCAATTAAGAGTGAATATAATGTGACGATTATTTCAAGACAAGAAGTATACATGTAACTTATGCGTAA
Source organism: Apostichopus japonicus (assembly GCF_037975245.1). Classification (NCBI taxonomy): domain Eukaryota; kingdom Metazoa; phylum Echinodermata; class Holothuroidea; order Aspidochirotida; family Stichopodidae; genus Apostichopus; species Apostichopus japonicus. The sequence goes on from NC_092565.1 coordinate 4,365,877, forward strand.
ACTTACAGGTATCCAAAGTATCAAAACTTTGCAAAAACCACAAGGAGAGAGCTAGTCACTTTCACATTTTATGATTACAAATTTCATGATGCAAAAGATTTATAGTAGAAGTTTTACCATTTGTCAGTTTTGTTACAGACAGTTTTGCACCAATCCGTGGGATACTATGTAAACGTTATTAAACCCTTGCTGAGCTATCAACGTAGCCTGTATAAGATTTTAAAGATTTCAAAATGAAGTTAGAGATGATTCAAAAGTTTTAATATTTAAATATTCTTCTGCATCAAATGCTATAAAGTGCCTCAAACAGAATCTCTCATTAATTAAGACCAGGCAGCTGCCATACTGTGCATTCATCAGGTACCCAACATGTGGTTAAACATAGCAAAGTACAGAAATAACTCAATCAGCTCTCCATTTCTTATCAGCTTTTCTTTTAGTTAGTGGTTAAGGCTAATAATCATGATAATTAATTTGTTCAATTTTCTAGCAAATAACATCTGGTTCTTGGACCGAAGCATGCATGCTAAAATTGTAATTATCTATGGGCAAATACAAAAAAATGAGTCAATAATAGAAATGCATGGAAAACTACCACAAGGGGTAGTTTTTTAAGACAGAGATTGCAGACACCTGTATTCTCTAGTTTTCTTCCAAAACATGTCATGCTCAACTCTTAACACGACTCTCAATAGACTTAAGGCCTTTTGGAAGTTCTCTGAATCCAAGACAAAGCTAAAAACAAAGTCCAAATTTTGAAAGATGTTTATTTCAAAAGTATCGAGCCCTGGTAATTTCAGGAGAGAGTTTTACAAAGATGCCTCTGATATCATATAACCTTTACAGCAAACCGTTGATGTAATCTGAGGGACGCCTCCAGAAATATGCATATAAAGTGACAATTTTTTCCTTCTTTTTGGACACAAAATTGAGAAGGTAGGATGAAGGAGAGCTTCAAGGGACACGGCCTGGATTTCACGATTGGTGCTCTCGGAGAAATAACTGAATTAGTGAAGTGTATGAAACGACAGGCTTGTCAACTGAGAAGCTTGGATGGGATGTGTAATAGTAGAAGACATTTTACAGAGTAGACACTTTACTGGTTTGCCGCATAAACAGTACAGTAGTTGCATGCGTTTTGCAAGTTTCAAGGCACTCACTGAGAATGGGGAATTTAGTCAGTGACTGGGTACATATAAAATTGAGAAAAATGTCAGCCAATGGCCTGGATAGGCGTTCTGGCAGAAAATATGATGGAAACATAAATATAGGTTAGTTGAGAGTTCTAGGGACAATAGGTAGATGTTGAGGTTGGAAGGCTCTTTCAAATCATCTTTTGAAAAGCATCCTACCACACAGAGAATATCTTGGCATACTTAAAAGGAGTATATTTTAGTAAGTTATGCTTTATGTTAACCATCTCCTATCAGGAAAACGATCCCTTTTGTTTTTGGTTTGCTACAACTTGGTGAATAACCATAACTGGTTTTGTGGGTTCAGGGATGCACTAATAGGGATGCACTCCCTCAACCCTTCCCATCCCTTTCCTTCCATCCTTGGTAACATCTAGTTACAATCCTGTTTCTGCTGCGTAATATAAGATGCTTTAAATATCAATGTAGTTATGGTCGATTGGAGTACGTGTGTATGTATTACAGAGGAGACAGTTAAGAGAAGAATGAAGCAAATATTATGGAGGATAGAGGACGGTGATATAACTTACAGATTCCGGATGAAAAATTGAATTGTTAAAAATATATTATTTACCTCCTTTGGAAGGCGATTCATTTTTGGCATCATTTCTCCGCCTTTTGAGACCCCTCCTCGTCGGTGATGCCGTGGACACGCATGTGAGAGGTTTGGGGTACGATAAGTTGTTGTTTATTCTACTATTGATGAAGTTGCCTTGGTGATAATGCAGGACCTGCAGAACAAAGGTTAAACACAGTGTTGGCTCTCAAAGTTTATTAATGGCTGCTCTCAATATATATTAGAAATAGAAAGTATCAAAAATATGATTAACCACGATTTGAGCATTCAGCAAAACATTTTACAGCTATAGATCTACAGAAATAGAAGTAAATTTACATTAAATACTGAGACATTTAAAGACCTCAAAATTGAACACTGCTGCTGCTAACGATCATCGGAGTGGATGAAATCCTCCATGTACTTGATGTATGGATTCATTGCATCCTGCATTTAATGGGATTATATTAGACTTATTAGCAGTGGTGGATCCAAGATGTTACAAAACAAGAGTCTAGGAGGATTCAGATGACAACAAAATATCTGTGCATACTTTAAGAAAATATCCTTAAAAATGTAAGGGATGCATTTGAATGAAGCGTGCTAAAACTGCTTCCACTCTTAGGTCTTGTTGTGATCAAATACCTCCTTTTTAGTGCAGGGGGAAGGGGCCAGACATTGAAATGTTTGTGAAACATTTGAGAGCCAGCAAATTTTACCTGCGTTGTAGGAGACCAAGTGTCTTGTTCAGCCTCCCATAAATCCAGCTTGATCCAGTTGTTATGTTGGATTGCTAATTTACACATCTCTGCTCTATGTTTGGAAGATACAAGGTCCTGAAGTGAGAAATAATAAAAAACAAGATAGCTATTTTCTTTGCAATTATCTCTCTCTATAATGCAGTACTGTTTTTGTTTATTTTGATATATAGCTTCTCCATATGTTTGTTGTACTATAATCATATAAAAATGCATTTCATATTTGAAAAATGTTGAAGCTTTGTTCCTTTTGTTCACATAACCCTAAAAATCAAACAAAAAAATTGCCTTGATACAAAATATTCCAAAACTGAAATAAACCATTAAGTACTGACACTATACACTTAATACAGCAACTTCTGTTTTATGAAAAATCCAGTGCAAAGTTGGAGCAGCATGAGCGAGAGAGGGGGGTTGGGGGGGGGGGACGGCTTCAATTCTCTCAGCATCTTGCCTGATATACAAGTGGATATTCATTGATTCATTCATTTGAAAAAGTTTCCTGCAAGTCTGCAACCTTTCCTGCTAAATGTTCGTCATAGGAATTAGAATAGCTGATAAGTGCATCCAGGTCATATTGTTCCTAAAATATCAATTATTACATTGTGGTGTAAAATTATGAATACATATCAATCAATCGAATGGCATGAACACAGCAGCTCATTGAGCTGTAGAAGCCCTTCATTTCATACTACTGCACAAATAGTGCATACCCGTATCAACTCTCACAATTCCTTAAAGGTTTCAGTTTTGTGAAGCCAAAAGTTCATACAGTCATGTACACGACTCAACTTACTGTTTGCAGACATTTTACATGTTTGACATTACAAGCAAACTTAAAGAAATTTCGATAAAAGATAAATATTAATGTTTCAGAAACATTTACCACGAAGATGTCTTATGTGTAAATAATATCCTTTCATGGAGAAACTGACAGACCTTTGCCAGCAAAAGATGGTAATGTATGCTAGCTTCAATTCAGCTATAAGATATTGAGAACTTATAACAAGTTTTCTCTCCATCAACATTTTACTTAATCTGTCGCTGTTTCAATTTTTTCTCAGATCATTTTTTGTTAAATGTATATAACAAAATAATTAGTGAAATAGATCCCAAATTGGGACTTTTTCCAATCGCAATATATCCTTTAACTTAAAACAAAGAAATCTGAGATACATAACATCAAACACCAAACTGTAAAGAAGCTGTAAACCTCTAGAGCGGCATTTCAGATAGTAACTTTGGACCGACTGTTGATTGTGTCTTTTTCGCTTTGATCGAAAAACTTACGTCTGGAAGGTAATTTTAAACCGTCCTAGTTTATATTTCTTCCATGAGCAATTGATTATTGCTCTTACCGATCAATTTTGCCGTTATTTGATACCAACCCGTCAATCTTGTGAATAAACAACCCTCTTTTATTGCTGATATACTAGCAGCTAGTACAAGTTTCTCAATAATTAATACAAGCTACAATATAAGACTTACAGGCTTAAGTCAGCTACAAAGTAACTTTTCTCTGCTAGCGCTCTCATAACTGGCTGTATTTTGTATATTTTGTATCAAAGTTTATTCACCTAGATTGATATATGGTTTGAAAAAGGGTCCAAATTATGCTGCTCTTAAATTTGAAACTAAAGCAAAAACAATTCATGAATTCAAAGGTGACGAAAGATCAAATTCCACAGAATTTATAATTTTCTTAAATTATGAAAAAAAATCTGAAATTTCTCTTGGAATCCCTTCCCTGTCTCCTTCTGGGTTGTATCAAATGAAACCGGGGTGTGATCCCTGCTACACAGTATGTTAGGTACTGTAACTTCTGACTGGCACCTCAACAGCAAAGAAATAGCTACATAGGCATTGCCATCAACTATGGGCTTGATAGCTCAGTTTGTAGGGCACTGGGCTGTAACTACAGGTAGTTTGAATCCTGTTCCAGCAATTAATTTCTTTGTTCTTTTCCATTGGTTTTCTTAAGATGTTAACTTTGCAAACAGTTGTTTTATATACCCTACCTTTGTAAACACTTTGGATGGTAGAATGAGAAGGAAGGGCAACGACCGGAGGAGCCGGTCGCTAAGGGTGACCAGGGCATACTAGACACGGTAGAATGAGGTGCTAAGGTTGTGAGGAGACAGGTAAGCGAGGAGCAAAGTAAATTACCCGAAACTCTTTTTCTCATCATCATACCGAAGATTTTGATCTCCATCAAAGGTAAATTTACAAGCGCTTGCTAAATATTTCCATATTTAGGGGACACTGTGTCATGTCTATGACTGATCTCGAAGGTAAATTAGTGGTTCTGAACTGAAGCATGCAGAGAGATAACTTAATTATAAAGTACGGTACCCTGGCTGACAACTGATTCAGCAGTAATAGTCCCCATGGAAATTAAATGCTTCAGTTTATGCATTACAACTTGTGCTTATATTAGAATATTATATAGAAGGTTCCATTCATGTGTGAGTTTTAATGGTACATATTAATAGACACAGAGCTTTAACCACTGTACAGTATATATTTATCCTGAGTAGGAATAAAGAGGCCATCACGAAATAGTCAGCCCTGGCTGTTTCGGCACTGACATCTGAAACCTGATTCGTTGTGTTCATCTGTCAAGGCTAAATTCTAGAGGCTAAATATTTTGATCAGCACAACATTAGCGCATGACACTGGACACAACATTTGAGCCTGATATCAGAGCCTGACATCAGGGCCTGACAATCTGAGCCTGACACTAGAATCTGACATTATTTTGGGGCTTAATCCAAAAACAAAAGGATGTTACCAGACCAATGGTAAATTTACAGTGGACCACTAAAAACAGGCAGTATACATGTATTGGTGTCCACAGTATGTATGGACTATGTAAGTAGTTAATGATATGAATGAAAAGAAAAGGAGGGTGTGACTAAAGGGATATGTCAAAAGAGGATATGATAAACGAAGATGTACAGTGTAAGTGAAAGGTGGATAAGCATCAGATGACCAGAGAATTAAAAAAGGACACATCAAAGGGTTTCAGTGACTAGATGATATATGTCAGAAGGTGACATGAATGCAAAGATATTTATATATTAATTAGCTGAGGAAGTATCAGTGAGCTGAGCTGGACTTTTATCAGGTGACCAAAATATTCCATGGAAAGAGGGAGGTGTATGATTCCCAGTGCAAATATGCTAGTGTACATGTGTTCAAGGAGGAAGTAAAGCTATGGATACAGGTGGGAGGAGAGGAATACATTAACAAGGGATATACACCAATAAGTGGATATGTCCAAAAACTGGATGATTTGAATAAATGCTTTCATATGAAAAACTACAGTGTGACCGTAAAGGGGATTTATGTGCCAGATGAAGAAATAGGTAGAAGGCATACATTAATTTTTTTTTATATCCTATGGGTTTCTTGATCATTATGTCTTTGGTCTAGAATAAATGCAATGAGATTCCTTTTATTTCAATGTCATTTTCTCTTCCATATTCATAACAATATAGAGGGCAGGGAAAAATTTCACATACCGCTACAAAACAATATGCTATAAAAATTTATACAACTGCCACACAATTTGAGAGATGCTGAAACTCACATACGAAACCTACACCATAATTGAATGCAAAGAACTAACTAATTCACATGTGATACACATGTGATATACAATTAAAGTTTATACCATGCAGTGCACTTTAAAAATTGAGAGCTGCCGACAAACTGGAGACATTTAAGTGACATTAAAGTTTATGGTAGATTTGAAAAGTACCAGCAAATGCAAATTTACAAGTATGAAACAGTACAGTAGTACTGTAGTATGTCTTTCTGTGTTCGGCCAGTAACTTTAATAACAAACATACTGTGCCAGTAAAACATGTATATTATTGCCCCAACAAAGACTGCAAAATGTTGATCAATTTAAGACACGATTGTAGCGTGTATAGCCATATGAAGGTTATAATGAGCGATTAATACATGAATTTGATTTGATCATCGCATCTCCTCTGCCTGACACTTTTGCAGGTTAAAGATAATAAAAAATTCATGAATGTAAAATAAATGTACATTTCAAAGTATAGGCTTTAAGTAAGCAAGTGATCCGTATAAATTTTTTTAATTTTGCATCAAAATTCCTCAAAATCGACTCTACAGTAATACTATAAGCTTGTAAAGATTTAAGAGTATGCGGAACATTATCTTGAATGGAAACGGGTCTAAAGCTATGTCAGTACTGTATGTATGCAGACATGTACTTAAGAACATAGTAGAAATTAAAGAGATATTCGATATTCCTCCATGAATCACATGAACATTTTGCATTTCCTTTTCTTTCTTTTTCTTGAATAAAATTACACTTTTGTAGGTGACTACTTTTGAGAGTTCAAATGCATGATAACCTTGTAAGCCATATATCCTTTACTAAGGAAAAGGTGTAAGCATTCACGATATGCTCTCACATCTTGCAGCAGAGCGAGAGTCAGGAGTCACTAATAACATACTGTATGCAGAGGAAGGCACAAAGAATTGTCAATAATATTAAATGAACTCACTTCACGGTATGCATGTACAATTCAACTAATAGAATGAACTACCATACAGTAGGCCGCCTACAACATCACAGTAAATTCCTTGGCTGTGATCATTGAACAGTTTGACTCCCACCCAAATCAGTGCATTATAGTGTAAATGCAAAATCAGGTTATGTTTGACAGTTTTTGTAATAAATGACAATAAATATGTGAAGGTCCAACATATTTAACATACTCGGTGTAGGTGTAGGCCAGACGTCCGGCATTATGCCAGACAGTCCCGCAATACAGTGCCTGTCTTCCATCCCCGGCAATACCTTTCGCCGGACCGCATGAATGTTTATTTCTCATGTAAAGACTTTAAGTATAACTAAGCAATCGATGTTACATATTTTGTGGATTATACAGCAGCTTTACATTTTTTAAGTCTATCCTTTTACACATGAACAGTAGGCCTACTGGCTTCTGTATGTATCATGCAGTAGTATTTTCATAAAAATGTTAATATACTGTACTGTGTAAATTTTACTGACATGCATCTGAAAATTGGAGAGAATTGGAGGGAATTTAGTTGACATATATACCTCCACATCTGTTGAAGCTTGAATGTTTATCAATGGACTCAGAAGGAGTATCCATGTTCTTGTTACCTACTTATATGTCTCTCCCTCCCATCATTCTACAATCCACCATCAATGCCGAAGGTTAACTTGAATACATATGTTCCCAGTGACTGTTTCAATGGAAAATTACTATAAATAACATTCTTCTGCCACATATATCTCAAGTGTTGACACTCATGTGTCATGTGAAGACACTGCAAACATCAGTGATTTGTCTGCACAAATATCACCATGTCTCCTCAAACATGAATCATAAAATAAAAACTTGTGTCTCCTATTAACCCACTTTACATTCTCCTAACTTGAGAAAATTAACAGGAGCAATTGAAACTTAAAACACCAAAGTACACTCCCCATGACAAAAATAATAATAATAACAATCCAGACAAACAACAAGAAACGACAAGACATTTTCTTGGCTGTCATTTTTAGCAGATATTTACAAGTTTGGTGGTTAACCAATCACCTGCTGCAATCCAAGACCCTCCAGCCATATATAAATAATTAGCACCAATGGCAAATTTCCTGTTATACACATAAATCTTTAACTTCAAGTTCACTCGTTGACGATATGAACCTGAAACTACTAAAAACAACATTCTCTTTTGTATGGCTTTATCCTTTTTACGATACAAATTAATCAAAAACAGAAATGAGAATTTTGGCGGAAAATGATCCCCGCAGCAGAAGAGGGTTGGTGAGAAAAGTAGATCTTAAACAGCTGCTTCTTTGTTATCTTTACCTTTTTGCCGTAGCCATCATTAACGGGTGAGATGATACCTCCGATGACTTGGTATCTGCCCGTCCGATGGAGATGATCTCGAGCAATTTCTGGAAATCAAGGAGAAGGGAGAGATGAACTGTGGGATGGGTAGTAAATTTGACATCATCAAAACAATTGGAAGTCTCCTTTAATCAAGGATTCGAGGTCAAGCAGTAATCAATCACGAGGAGCCTGTATAGGAGATGCTTGTACTGTTACTGTACATAATGTCTTATGTAAAAAGTACATGCTAGCTTTAGCGCCTGTGACTTCATTTAAAATTCATGAATGATGCAAGATTGATGTAAAGTCATTTACTGGGCTCAAAATTAAGAATTAAAAATGCAATTAAAAAATAGCACCATTACTCAGACAGTAACAGTAGCAGACAAGAAGTGGAGAATGTTAACAACTTAGAAAACATCTTTGTCGAAAATATTTCTATCAAATTACGAAGATAATGTGATACAGACTCTGACATTTACATAGTATTAAAGTATAGGCAATAACACAAATAGGGCATTTTCTAAGTAAATAACATTTGGAAAACAATGACTAGATATCAAAACTTCAAAAAGAACTATTTTTCCCTAGATTTATTTGGGTATAATGAGAAGGACAGGGCCAACTTATTGTTGCCATTATATGATAATTACTGTTACCATACCAACCAACCTCACTCTTTTACTATGAAACTCTAGCTAAAACATACCCCAGTCTTGGTAACTAGTAATAGTGCAATTTATTTTCCCTTTTCTTTTTTTCCTTCTTTTTTTTCTATCTTCCCGTTGGGTTGATCGGTATGTTTGATGGCTCGTATATGTAGGACAACCCTGCCACTTGCAGTTACTGTAATTGGAAAGTTCTGTTAATGGGAATGTAAAGCAATTGAATTTACCATTCCATCCATGGGAGTCAATGCACTGTCTTTAAATTCAGGTAAGAGTGCAGAGAGAGAGAGAGAAAACCAGTTGTGAATCTACAACAAAATCCTCTGGAGGAGGGAATAGGGATGGTGAAAGTTTCTATAAACAATTCTATGATTGGCTGCTGTTGGCAAAACCCAATTAAACATGATCTTCTCGGTTGGATTTTCAAGGGACTTACCCAGCAAGAACTAATCGATTTGGAGATTTTATTTGAAAGAAATACCTTGAGGGTGAGAAGGCTAAAATTGAGAAATAGCAGTACTAACATTGCAAACTGTAGATCAAAGAAATCTGAGATAGATTCACAGTACTGTATACATCAATACTGTACATGATGGTGACACTTGGTTGGATTCTTGGTTTTTACTCCCGTTAGAAACCTCAATACATGGGTAGCCATTTATATTCTTCGATGTGAACTTTTTGACTAAGTAGGTGAATGGTATCTATTTTTGTACATTTGGCATTTTTTTCAGAATCTTTTCAATTTTTTATGTTCTTTCTCTCATTACTACTTTATTAGAACTGATCTCATTACATATACGTAAAATGATATAAATCGATTTGTGAGAAATTTGGAAATAAATTACAAAGGACCGGATTGAATCTGACATGACCATTGGTTCATTTTTAAAGATCAAGATATTACTCCCATTCACAGGGGCGCAACAACCACTCATGTACTTGGGGGACCTAAGTCGTTATGATGTACAGGGCAGGGTGGCCCCTCCCCCTTTGAGAAATTTTGGTGCAATGAAGGGTGCTATGATACACAATATGGTTCTATATTATTTTGCAAGTTTGAAACAATGTTGGAATTTGTTTTACTGTTTAGGTTGTACGCTCATATGTTAAAATTCTGTAATAACTGTACACAAAGATATTTTGTTGAAATTTGGCCCCCTGATTTTATTGTAGGGGAACTAAAGCCCCCTCCCCCCTCCTCCAACTCCCCGAAGTATACGATGTTGTGCCATGCCCATTTGTGCTAGTCTTATAATATGGTCATACATGTTCAAACTTGAATACATATTTTATTGCCAACATGTAGCAGCTTCTGTGACTTCTCAGTGTTGTAAAAAGTCATGACTTGAGTCATCCATTCTCCAACTTATATGAAGGCTCAAAATGGTTTGTAACATACTATTGTATGGTTGAACCTAATGTGACCTGAATGACTGGCTCAACTTAAGTCAGGAAAATTAGAGATAGTGACTCAACTCGAGCTCAAAATAGAATTGTTCAATCCGAACTCTGCCACTCCTTACAGTACTATCTGGGCCGGCTTTTGAATTACTAGAACCTACTTTCTATTATTTTTGTACTTACTTCCAAGCACTATAAAATTTCAGAGTTAAGAATTTGTTTATTGCTTAGTTTGTTTTGTGATACAGAGCAGGGGCGGATCCAGGGGGGGGCCGACCCGGCCCCGGCCCCCCCTTTTTGGAAATCAGTTGCGTTTTTTTATGTGGGAGTACTTCAAATTCCTAATAGGCATAACTTGGTGAAAGAAAAGCCTAATATATATCCAGCTGCTCTTCCCTGAAACGCGATCGTTTTTATTCCAAATTTGAAACTAAGGCAATTACCAGGCCTACGCGACATCACGTATTAATTAGATACGGCTCAGTACTATAGTGCTGACTATTACTGTCAGGGAAATCAATGCACAGTTAGCAAGTATATCATAATTATCTGAATGAAACGGGGTGTAGGCGGTTTTACACTATCTAACGCAACGTAGTCGCCAAGAACCTGAAGTATTTTTAAGGGAGGGCCCAAGGAACATGAACTTATAGCATGCTCCTCGTGGTGAAACATAATTGCACCTATTAGGTGAATTCAGTGTACTGTTAATAGTAGGAGAGACTAGTGTAGGTTCTTATGACCAACTAGACCGGTTTCTGCTCTCAAACTTTATAGGAGGAGCTTCATCAGTAGTAGCCTTTGAATATTTTATATTCGGCCTGGGCGTCTCGTTCTCAAAATGCATCTATTTTCTGTGCACGAGTTTTTATGGACTCATAGTGCAGCTATAAGAGCATCTAAAAGAGCTTCGTGTGAACCTTGAGAGTCAGCTGATTTTTCGTTAGTATGAAACCTTGAGTTAACAAGTAAACCTTTGAGATTTTGGGCCCTTTTGTATAGGCTAGAATCGGTTCTTTTGGAAACAGTTTGGATAATTCCGCGTGCAGGGGCGTAGCGAGCGGGGGGGGGGGGTGGGTAGTGTATATAATAATTTGGTCGCTGTCGGCAAATTTTGGGTCTGTCGGCAAAAGGAGAAAAGGTGAAGAGAGCGGAAGGGGAAGAAAGAAGGAAAGCTGAATAGAGAAAAGGAGAACGGAGCTTCTTTATCGGTTATTTCGATTTTCCAGTTCTTCATCTGATAAACTCATTCACCAATCCAATCACCCGACGCCTGCAAGTTAAAAACCTCTCTGCAAATAACTGATAATGTCACGGCCGTCAGTATAGCTACTGTAGCCAGGCTCAGCTAAGCGAGTGCCAGAATCGCCGGCAACTCAGTGAAAGAAATGGAATTAAAGGCTTCCGTATAGGCCGTAGCCCATGAGTCGTGCTATCGTGTGCAACGTGTTGTTATTATCCTCTGTTCAGAATGACGTCATAACAGATGTCATTCGTTCTCCGTGGAAAACTTAAGGGCACGGCTCACGAATTGTACACAATTTTTAACGTTTCTCGCTTGTATATCAATGAATGTTGTTATTTCTCATTACCGGAAAGTTTTCTGAACATTTTCATCACGGAGTTTCACTATTTCAACGATCGGTGAAAGAGAAAACACAGTTCGATAATTGGTCCCAATTAATTCTTCTTCTGCCGACTGCCATAAAAATAATATCGAAATGGAAATTCTACGGTGCCAAATTTGACTTAAAATATGCACCAGATTGCATCTAAGGACGTTTCAAAACTAAAAATTTTCCAAAGGGGAGGGGGACACCCCCTCCCCTTAGACCCCTCCCCCATTTCAGTCACCACTTCCAGATCCGTCGGCAAATCAAATTTGACTTAAAATATGCACCAGATTGCATCTAAGGACGTTTCAAAACTAAAAAATTTCCAAAGGGGAGGGGGCCACCCCCTCCCCTTAGACCCCTCCCCCATTTCAGTCACCACTTCCAGATCCGTCGGCAAATCAAATTTGACTTAAAATATGCACCAGATTGCATCTAAGGACGTTTCAAAACTAAAAAATTTCCAAAGGGGAGGGGGCCACCCCTCCCCTTAGACCCCTCCCCCATTTCAGTCACCACTTCCAGATCCGTCGGCAAATCAAATTCTCTCGGTCGGTGATCCGTTTCCGCTTATTATCGGGCCCTCCCTTAAAAATACTTCAGGTTCTTGGCGACTACGTTGCGTTAGATAGTGTAAAACCGCCTACACCCCCCTTTCATTAATAAGTATATCATAATTATCTCATTGAACATATCTTGTTTTATGTTTTTTCTTGGGGTGAATCTGGCGTCATAATTTTCGCGCAAAAGAAAAAACGAATCGACGCAATAATAGTGTATGCATTGTACATGCACTGTTGAGCGTTCTTAAATATGTGTCTATCGAGAAAAAATATGTGCACAAAAAAGCGTGTCTGCAACGTTTCTGGTTTTTCTAGTTTTTGGCGAAATGTTTCACCATTTTGCATCTAAGCACTCAAAATTAACCAAAAATTTCCAAGGGGGAGGGGGCCCCTCCCCTAGACCCCTCCCCCAGGACGCAGATTACTAAAGTGCTACCATCGGGATGTCGGCCCCCCCTTTCTCAAAATCCTGGATCCGCCCCTGCAGAGTCTGTATGTTTTGTCTAGGTAAGTGGCATATAGATCTACAATACACTGATTGGAAGTGTTGCCTATTAGGCCTATACCTACAAGAATTCATGAGAGCCTGCTACTATACAGCCACAGTTCAGGACGAAGGCCTCTTTGATGACTAGTAAATGTAAGGAAGCCTTCATGAAATGTTAAGTGGAAAATGATGATAAATTCCTGACCGAAAAGTGAAATAACTTCTCATATTGAACTTGAGACATCACAAATTCTTTAATACTAGAATGTCCCATGGTCCCACCTTAATAGTCCAATTAGGACTGCATACTATAGCTCACTAGCATGAGAACTAGACTTAGATTTATGGGGTGATTGGTTAGAGTCTTCCCTCCAAAAAAAAAAAAACTTCTTTTACTCTGTCAAAAAGAAAACTATATTTCATTGTTAAATTTAAAAGAATGAATCTACTTTACTGTACACTTGTTGTTTATTTCATCCTTCCAGGCACTGTGAAGTTTCAGCTGATCAATGCACTGTTTAGAAATGTATTCATTTGCAATGACAAGAAGCTATTTCAAGTCATTTAAATGTCAAGCACTTCACATATGCAAAGAGTTTTGGTTTCGTCTCCATCAGATGTGCTCAATGACAGAACAAGAATGAAGTATTGTAGTTTTAGTGTTTTACTCATCAATTTTGAGAGTGGCCCCAAAGGGAAAAGAAACTCATTGGAATACAGAATATGTCTAATTGGGAAAACGGAGAGGAAGTGATTTGAATGCTGGAAAATTGTTAACGAGAAATGTTTTTGCTGAAAAGAGGAGAGCGGTCACATTAAGTCAAACGACTCGAGAGAAGGAACGACGGCAATAATCGAGATTTTCAAAATTACGTGAAGAACACATGAAAGGCGGAAAACATGTCTAGAGGCAAAACTCAAAATGACAGAGGTACAGCTTGATAGCCAGTGGCACAAATTTGTTTCAAATGTGAAATTTAGAATGATCTAGCATTTAGTGAAAATATAGGGGAAAACCTGCCATTTGGCTAACTAGTTTTACCAAACAGATTGATTCAAAGTATTTTCAGTAACAGCTGCATCCAAAGGTAAGACAATTTTGGCAAGATCTCCTGTGATAGCGTACTTTATTTTAGTGTGACTTTAGGAGTGAAATGAGATCAGGAGTGCAAAAATATATAAAATTCATGCTGTATTGTTTTTAGCTTTTGTGACAGAAAGAGGTACAACTACAACACCAATTGTACAGAGGCTCAAATCCTCATTGGAATTGTACTCAATACTGATCTCAAGAGATCTTCAATAAGTATTGACTCCTGAGAAAGTGAACTCAGCTAAATATACATCAATAAACATTACACATATAAGCATTTAAATGCTGCAACATTTACCAAACTGTCTGTTCATATGGTCAATGAGTTCACTGACATTCCAAATTATAGATTACATTTTTAAGATTTCTTTGGAAAGTGAAAAGAAGCAGTATTTACGCTTTTTCAAGCAATGAGACAAAGTTATGCATATGACCTTTAACCTTAAATGGCTAATTGTAGCAAACTGTGCAATGGATTCAAGTGCCATGACAATTATGAACAGAGTTTATATCAAATATCCGTAAGAAAAAATGCAGATGGAAAGAAGGGCAGTTCATTACAAACACATTTAGGCCAACACAAACCATTGTTGACCTTTGACCTTAAATTCCCAATCATAGCAAATTTAGCTTTAAAACACTGAAACCGAGACTCAATAACAATTATGAGCGAGTTTGGAGAGCAAAGTTCACTGAGTATAACAGTTCCTGCGAGAGGATGTAGATGCATACTGCATGTCCCAAAATTATGCATCTAGATAACCTTTGACCTTTTAATTTCCTAAAAGTCTGAAAAGATATTTAATTGCTCAAGTGCTCAACAAGAAGTATGAGCAAGTTTGTAACTACAGGTATGTCTACAGCATGCAAACCTCAGATAACATATCCAGTTGGGCAATGGAGGGAAGAGGCAGCTTATTGCAAATTAACAAATAAAATGATTCATCCTTAACCTAAGACTATTATTCTTTTCTTCTTTTTTATTTTGCTTGTATGTCAGGAGAAACATGTCATGTATTTTCAAGCAAATGCTTAAAATAATACATAAGTGAATTTGCTACATAGTCAAACAATAGTCACTGATCTTAAGATTTCAACAAGCATTTTACAGACAACCTCAAAACATTTTGGCTTTGGACCGGTGTACACAAATTTGAGAAACGATTGTTTTTCGTTTCATTCGATTGACTTGAACAAATGTGATCCTAATGAAATATAACCATGCACCACAGTGAAAAAATTAACATTAACTAAAGAAAGCAAAATATATATGATGTACACAGTACAGTGGCTACACTACACATGGTAATTTATTCACATTTAATTGGCAACCAGCTAAGTTGCAATGTCATCAACTTAATAATTAAATTTTCAAAATATTATTGAAGCATAATATGATAGGCCATATAAGTAAACTTAAAGAGCATCAGTATTGCCTCCAAATTTGAGCATGCAAACAATTGCTAAAAAATTTCAAAGTAACTTCTGGGAGGTTGCATGTAGCTTTCCAAATTCTTCTCAGACGATGAATAATGTTCAGTCAGACAATTAAATGTCTCAGTGTTAAAATCAAGATCCTTTTGAGTGCGGTAGTAGAATGCTTGTTGATATCTCTTTTTTTTCTTTCTTCAGGGAGTCTTCCACACTGTTAAGCTTTATGGAAGACTTCCCTCCACTTTGTACTTTTGTGGAAAAACAAATAAATAAATAAAAAAATAAATATCTGAACATCAGTGACCATTATTTGACTATCTAGCCTTGATGGCAATTATCTTTAGAATAATGCTAATTTTTGTGAAATCCTAAGTAAACTCTGCATCATGCATGTGTATGTTAAAAGTAAGAGTAACAGTGAAACGTATCAGTTGAGCATACATTCCATCATGTAGAGTAGTTGTGTCCATGAGTACAACAGTTGTGACTCAAGCATCAATAGGAATCAACAATATCATGTTATTGCTCGCAAGAATATCGTCAATCTAAACAACGTAATCAATAACTATGTTGATGCAACCTACAATTTAATCCATCTCTCATCTTGCTCTAGGTCAAAAACTATCTGCGTAAAGTTTCTAGAGAGCTGTGTATTCCATACATGTATTACTTTGCACAAGGAATGAAAACACACTAGAACAAGCTCATGCAAATCTATACATGTCACCAAATTTAAATAATATACGTGAAAGTCTTCAAAGAATTTTGAGTGTTTTCTTTCATTCTTATGATTGACAATGCACTATATACTGCCTTACCTAGCAGATTGTAAATGAGTGCTGGCATGACTGTTACAGTATCTCCGGACAAAGGGTTGACTATAAGAATTAATGTCATGCTATATTTGCCCGGAGCTGGCTATGGAATTCTTGAACTAGCAATTCCCTGAACAGGCAAAATTTATAACAAGAATGGCAGATCTTTATTTGACCACCTAGCAGTAGCTAGACCCTAGTGGAATGCTTAAGGACCCAACAATCTGCATAAATAGTAAGTGTTGTGCAATGCAAATTTGAACGATGTGTTAGCATCCACTAAACAAAATTGCAAGTATTTATTATAAATGCTCTTTGGTAACTTTCAACTACAGAATGCAGGGCCACTTGTGATATCTCAAACTGGATGTGGGAATGCTCAGTAGACTATTTTCCACACTCTACATCCAAACATCCGCACAGCCAGTTCTGACTGTTTACTTCATTGCATCCAGAAACACAGATGTGCTGTTATGTCACTGTAAATTAATGTCTTGGACTTAGTCTTGCCCACGAAATCATTCATGAACTCGCTTTAACGAAAAAATGACAAAAGTGCAACATAGGGTCATTTTCAAATCAAGGCCTGAATTTAAATTTCCTACTCCACATTTGACCACAGAATTGTAACCACTTTTCAATCACAATTATAATCTAAAAAGAATTTAAAAAAAAAAAATTTATTTAAAAAACATCAAAATTCCAACAAGTAAGAAATATCAATTTTGTATTATGAGACAATTTCATGGATTATTTCACACACTTAGTGGAATTATACAGTAAGCTTCAACAAATGCACTAAGTTAGGGACATCTTATGGCCTTGCTTCATATGCAGTTAAACTCCTGACCTTTGAAAACTTCTTTCTAGAGAGTTCTAGCAGAATCTGGTCTAACCATCGATGAAATCACACTGCTAAATGGAACTAAACAGCTGAGTAAAATCAGTGAGATCGTCATCACTGCTATCTTCTAAAAGAAAATTAATGCCCCAATCACTATCAAAAATTTACCAAAAACCATCATACATCTCAAGTTTGGATAATTTTCCGTTGCTATAAAATGTCAAAAGTGCATCATAATAGGTCCCATGTCATAATAGGTCCCTCGTCTATACACATACTCCACAGCTGAAATTGATTGTGAACTTCAATGTGTTGTTTTTAATTGTGGAAGACCTGTTCAACTGAACAGGGGAGAGGAATATGGCACTTTTAAATTAACATAGATCTAAGCTAGGATACCTGACTTTCTCACTCTCAGATTCAGAAAGGGAGAATCTACCATCTACTATGTTTTCAGTATAACATTATTTCAAAGCATGGTCCATTTTAACACAATTATGGTATCCAGTCAAAAAGTCCCTTTTCCAAAACGTCCCCGCCTTTTTAAGACCAAAACTTCCCTGCTTTTTACCAAAGCGTCCCCGCAGTCAAAACGTCCCTGTGAGTCAAAACGTCCCGGCTTTTATAACCAGTTGGAATGCAAGTGTGGATGTTTTTAGTTCAAATCAAAGGAGTAAGGATAAGTATAGTTTAGGTTGAAAACTCAGTTTTTAGGAGTGGGAAGTGCCGGTTATGAGGGCGGAAACATTTTTGAGAATAAATTTCTGAGGTAAGATAATATAATAAAACAATATAATAACAAGACAATATAACAAAATTTTACTTCGTAAAAATAAACGATAAGTGATTTCACTCAATTTAAAATATTATATAGATATATTGTATAGTATACGCATCCAAATTCTTTTTAATTCCTCTTGTTTAATATTTTTTGTTTTCCTTAATTTGTTAATTCACTTAAAAACATATAGCGCATACCTTTTTCATACCAAATGTAATTAAACGATATAGTCCTTCATGATTTATTTAGCGCCTGTAATCCAACTTGTATGCCGATAATTTAATTAAAATTAATATACAAATATTGGTAAAGGGACGTTTTGGTAAAGGGACGTTTTGACTGGTAAGCATTATTATTGGCCTAACTTTAGTATCCGTACCATATGAATGGGAAAGCTTACTTTAGGAGGTAGGGGTTAGGAAGTAGGGTTAGGGAGTAGGGTTAGGAATTAGGGTTAGGAATTAGGGTTAGGAATTAGGGTTAGGGAGTAGGGTTAGGAAGTAGGGTTAGGGGTTAGGAAGTAGGGTCGAATGGTACGGATTCTAAATTAGTACGCCAAAGTAACGTTAGGTTAATCTAATTTTAACTCAGTGTGAATATGCTTTTAAGTTTAACGTTAGTATATACTAGCCTAACTTATATGTTAATGTAATGTCCTACAGACCAACCCATATAATTTAACTGTTACGAATACAACCACTTACCAAACATTCTTAGGTGCATATTTGTAATTGGATTAAATGATCCACAGGCCAACAAAATAACCCTGGTCGTCGCAGCCATTTTAACTCGGTAGACAGAATTTACTCGATTCAAGTTGAGGTTCTCTACTTCCGCAGTCAAATTGTTTGTGTTATGGTGGGATTTCGAAAGGTCACGTTTTTTCTGTTGTTCAGTCGTTTTCCTCGAATGACAACCTTGACAACGAATACAAATCGTAACAAATTTTAATTTTCCAGGCATATCGGCAGATAATTAAGCGCAAAATATAAAAAAGTTCAAATATTCACTTCTACAGTCGTTTTACCTCTGTCACTCTCATAACTTTCGATCAAGCAAACACTGATAAAAAACTATCTTCTTTGAGGCTCGTGCATGATCTCTGACCGTGGGAAAGAAAATGAAAGGGGAAGTCCAAAATAGTACTGCATTACGTACAGGACCGAAAAAATGGCAAATTTGGTGGCACTCTTTGGTTTCTTTTGGAGAGCTATATTTACCACTGTTCATTTGTGCATTGAGCTGTAAACGTTAATAACTCCATGATTTATGGAACATCTGCCCTTTTGCATGTAAAAGTAGATTTTCCCCACTGTGATATAACAACATCGGCTCAAATCTGGAATGGCCTCATATATGTGTGTGTTTGTGTGAATTGGGGAGGGGGAAGGGGAAGGCAGAGACAATATTCCAACGAAGTTTGGCCAACTTTATAAAACTGTAATTCAGTTTGTTTTCTTTCCGTTATGATATAGGCAAATGTTTGTGGTAACTTTGGTATTAGACACAATGTTTAACTTTAGTAATGGTACAGATTTTGCTCATTATTTGCAGTAGGCATTTTTCATCAGTACCCAGAATTGAATGATTATTTCAGTAATCTCATGAGGAGTGCTAAACAAATACTGTTAACTTAACTTACTTAGTTCAGACTTTTTAAAACTCGTTCTGCTGACAGAAATGTCCGATTTCCAGATTACTCCTTCCGCTTTGACTACTTTGTGCATTTGCCAAATTAGGATCAAAATCATGAATATAACAGTACACTATTTATAAGATCTCATATTCCAATGTGACTTTTGGTGAAATTTAACAAGATCTGATCGATCTTATTTACGTTTGGATCGCAATGTATGTAAACAGGTACAGTTGCATTGTTTTTTACATCATAAGGTTTCTTTACTTAGGCGTGACCATGTCTTTATATATGTTACTGGTCTGATCTTTTCATAATTCCAATGGATATTTTTGACAAATTTTTGGGCTACGCGAATCTGGCTGGTAGCACTTCACCATCGAATTGAATATTTTATGTATACGCCGATGCCCTTCACAGTTTAGCAGACGACAAAATATTAATGAACGTGAGTGCACATGCGTAAAATCAAAATACAGCAGAAGAAAATTACATGTGGGTTGTCTGCGCTGGTACTAACGTTGGAGTTTGATATCGAGGAAGGTTGAATCGTCTTGTTCGGAGAGGAACTAAGTACTTAGGACAGTCAGAATCCAACCCCGTTTAGCTTACATTCGTTGCACCCAAGAATACTCTAAGGCAACTGATGAAAGGCTTGATTGGTTGGCGTGTTTTACCTCGACCTATATAACTCTTAGGCCTAAAAGTAGTAAGTTAGGGTTGTGCAGTACAGCCTAAGTTAGCTTAGGCTTACAACGACAAGTAACATCAGTTAATTAAATCCTAACGTTTCGTCTTTATATACTTGACAAAAGTACTTGGTCAAAGAATTAGCTAAATTGATGTTAGTAGTGCTTACTTACCAGATGTTGGTTAACATAGACTGTTATTAGGTTAAGTTATGATGAACTTATTGCAAAGCTGAATACTATGACAATCGTGACATTAGCCTACAGGCTACAGCTTACATGAGTGCTTGGTGAGTCCTTGTTGGCCTAACATTGCACAAAGGTGGGTTAAAATTAAGAAAAGCATAGGCTACATAAACAAGTTGAATCCTTACCATTGATCATGGATGGAAACTGGCATATGTTAGGCTCCTAAAGTGTCAAATCATATTAACATTTAAAACCTTATAATGATATTACAGGGGCCAATTACAGCAATTTAACTTTAATTGTGACCATGAAGACCTTCCAAACCAGGTCTACTCAATCTAGACCTAGACTTTGACCAGTAAAACCTAGCTATGTTCTGGGAATTCAGCCCAAGATGACACAGTAGATTTCATGTATATGCCACAATGGTGAAGGGACTTCTTGTCTGCAACCTGAGATCACAACGGTCTGCATACATTTGCAGAACATTCACACCACAAAGTAATGCCTTGTGGCAAATAAATAGAGGGCAAGAGAAAGTTATTTTCAGTCGACGTACAGTTTTCCAGAACACTAAACTGCAAGACTCAGTGTCCTCATCTTCACCAACATTACGTAGTGTGAGTTCAAGCCATTCATGGTCAAGCTCTCCAGCTAACAAAATTCATTCTAAATATGGAAAGGCACTAGCAAGCAGTAAAGTACACAGAGGGAAGAGAAAGGAATCTGAAAAAAGTGACAAGCAAATCAAAGAGACATGTGTTTTGGAAAAAAAAAAATCTGTCACAGGAAATGAAGCAAGTTCTGATATAGGAAGAAATGTTCATTCAAGCTCTGACAAAATTAAGGAGAAAACTGATGTGTTTGATGACCGACATCCTAAAAATTTGGAAAGTTTGTTAACAGTGCCTGAAAATATCAACGTTCAAACTAACAATGGTTCAACACATGATGTTTTTGATGTGGAATACTTTGGAAAGATCACAAAGGCTCTTACTGATTCAAATGATGCACATGTAAGTGAAGTTTCAGAAGAACTGCCAAATCTGTTTGACAAGCAATATTTTGAATCTGTAGTAAAACATTTGACCCATCAAAGCCCTAATCTCAATGATAATGATGCAAGCGACACTGATCTTGCAAAGAAAGTTAAAACAACTAGCAATAATGCTATCACTGGCAGGGATCATGATTCAAATTTTTTTGATCAACTGTACTTTGGTGACAAACTTGGTTCAATAGATCAATCGGGTAAACAGAGCAATGATACGGACATCACAGATATGGGACACTTGGGGAATGTCACAAAAGGTCTCACTGATTCCTGTGATGGCAGTGCAAGTGAAGTTATTGAAGAGCCGCCCAATCATTTTGACGAGCAGTATTTTGAATCCATTGTGAAACATGTGAACAATCAAAACACTAATAATGATCATAACGATCATCACAATGGAAGCTCTTTTGATCAGCTTTACTTCAGAAATGCTAGTTCACTGCATCAGTCTAATGAACAAAGCAGAGAGGAAGTCAGAAATATGCCCCTAAATGAGAAACCAAATACAGACACACATAGCAAAGAGAAGGAAAGTTCACCTCGCAACATAGACACCTTCCAGTCTGAATCGGAATTCTTTCTGCAGGAATACTTGAAAGCAGAATCTAGCAGACGTTTAGAGCCAACATCAGAAGCTAGACCTAAGTTGAAAGGTGACTTTGCCCCCGCAGAGAAAGCAGAGATTAATGTTACCGTAGACAGCTTCACAGAAGGAAATGATAACAAGGAATCTTCTTTGATGTCATTGTCTAGTAAACAATTAGAGATTTCTCTGAAGGATAAGATCAAACTTGAAGCAGAAAGAGAAATTCTAGAGAGGGCCCTGGTGGCCGGTAACAGTGAACTAGATTTGGAACCAACAGTCGAGAATGTGCTCCTGGGAACAAAGAAACAGAGAGCGCTTAAAAAACCCAAAACCAGTTTGGAGATGAAAATAGCTGGTTCTCCTGATCCCAATGTGCCAATCAGTGAGCATCACTGTTCTGGGTGTGGTGCACAGGTGCACTGTCAAGATGAATCCCGACCAGGGTACATACCAAGTGAAAAGTTCAAACCATTGGCAGAATCGAATGCATTGGAAGATGCTATTTGTCAGCGTTGCTGGTATTTCATAAACCATAAACGAGCCCTGAATGTCAACGTGAATGTATCAGATTATTCCAAGATTATATCGGCGATCAAAAGCAAGAAAGCCCACATTCTGTTGATGGTGGATTTGTTAGATTTTCCCTGCAGTGTTATACCAAATCTAAAAGATCTGTTGGGAAATACGACTCCAATGTTCATCGTCGGTAACAAATATGATCTTCTTCCGAAAGATGCGCCCAATCATCATAAGCGGGTGGAGCAAATTGTTCTGGAAACATGTATCCAAGAAAATGTCTGTGATAGAGAACAAGTATCCAGAGTACATTTAATTAGTGCCAAGACAGGCTTTGGAGTTGAGAAACTAATCACCTTACTACAGGGACTTTGGGGTTCAAGGAAAGACATTTATCTCTTGGGTAAGTTATCAATACAGAAGCAGTTCCAACTGCTTCTACTTGCCTGTGGATTATAAATTTGTTTCTGTTGACGAGGTTCAGGATACTGAAATTTGATAAGAAGAGTTTATTTGTACAAATAGAAATATTTCTTTGCTTCTTGGTAGGATTTTCCAATGAATTTGAAAGAAATTCTCAGTTCTCTAAATCTTGTGAAGTGACCCAATGTCACCTGACCAGAGTCAAACTACATAGAGGTATGTGATTGTGTGATTTTCCAAACAGAAGCTATTTTCAATTGTGAAAGAAAAATAGTAACTTCCTGCATGTAGTTTCATACATAACCTTACAATTCAATCTTCTGATTAATACTTATAACACACCATAGTAATCAGTCAGCCATTGGAACAAGAAGATGGGAGGTTGCTTACTTTCTATTATGATGATGTGCAAAATGAAAGTCAGAGGTTGTTAAAGCTTAAGAGTTTTCGATCAAACATACCATCACTGTTTTCAGAATTGATCATTGACACTTTTATCTTTGAAGTTGACTGACAATGAATTGAGTGTT
Source organism: Apostichopus japonicus (assembly GCF_037975245.1). Lineage (NCBI taxonomy): Eukaryota > Metazoa > Echinodermata > Holothuroidea > Aspidochirotida > Stichopodidae > Apostichopus > Apostichopus japonicus. The sequence goes on from NC_092565.1 coordinate 4,389,621, forward strand.
ATTAATAATTTTGATACTATCTTGATGACTTCTAATATCTTATTTTGCATTCCGTGAATGTAATGAATGTCTAATATATGCTCCTAATGTTTTTCCTTATTTTATCTCTCCACAGGTACAGCAAATATTGGCAAGTCAACATTGTTTACCACTCTCCTCAATTCAGATTTCTCCAAAACTAAAGCAAGTTACATGATCAAGCAACCAACCATATCCCCATGGCCAGGGACTACTTTGAACTTGCTTAAATTTCCAATCTTGAGACCAACCCAAGATAAAGTGATGATCAGAAGAGCAAGACTCAAGGCTGAAGCAGAGGATGCTTTGAAGGAGAAGAGAGCAGACATAAAACTCAGAGCTTATTGGAAAGGTAAAAACCTTTATAAAGGAGGTGCTGGGATGTGGATCTCACTCTCCCCCTTCCCCCTCTCCCCTCCACTCTTCCCCCTCCTCCTCACCCCACACAGTGTTACCTCCCAAGTTAATTACTGTAGGTAGAGTGAAGCACAAAAAGAATTCCTTTGTGTGCAAATTATATGTAGCAAATTTAACCTAACATACAGAATGATTTGAAGTATGTTGTCATTTGTTTTAATCTCCAGAATCTTACGGAGGTTCTTATGAAATTCCATAGAGACAAAGGCAGAAATTGGCAGTTACCATAGTTTTGTACCCCTCTATTGCACCTAATCTGTTAAACCATTGGTTCCAATCCTTTGGCCCCCTGAACTACTATCATATATGCATTTGACAAATCATAGTTGTCATTTTCATCAAAATTCAATACTACAAAAATAATCTTTTATGCTCTGCAGTAAAACCTTTGTAAGTGAAGAAAGTGGTTTATTCTGACAGCCAGTAAATGGAACCACTTCTGCTCCAAGGGGTAGGGATTACCATCACTACTCTCTTACCCATCTCCACGCAACATGCGTATTTTCTTATCACCTAACAATGGTACAAACCTTGGTATAATGGTAACACTGCACCAGTTATCACCCAGTTTTACTTCCCTCAACATCTACCATTCTGAAGAACAACTCCTTCCCTGTGTAGATTTTGTCAACCACTTATCTGACCAATGAAAATGATATATCCATCATTGTGTTCCTATTATTTTTCTAACCGTAAACATTTTCATATTTTGCTTCATAGAAAAAGTAGGCAGATCTTTTTCTGTGAAACTGAAAGACCAAAGTGAAGATTTACCCGATGAGCACCTACTGGTGGAATCTGAAGAATTTGCAGATCCTTTCAATACCATGAGTCTCAACACGGACGTTGCTGAAGATCAACCAAGACGGGAGACTAAACCTAAGAAGAAGCAACTTCCATTCAGGTTCACACCGATGGAGTTTGAATCCGGGAAGTGGTTTTTTGACACACCAGGGGTCCTTCATGACCGACAGGTAAGTAGAATGTTGTCTTGACTTGGTGAGAGGTGAGAGCAGATACCCGAGTTGAGAATTTTTATAAACTTCCCTGTGATGTTGTTCCGATGAAAGGCAACATCTTATTAATAGTCATTATCCTTTTTAAAGATACCGTGAGAATTCAAGAAATCTAGTATTTTTTGCAATTAATAGATCTGAAATATTTGGCTCTGGTTAAATCAGTGTTTGCTTGGACTGCATGTCTCCTGTCCTGTTTGTGACGATGGGTGGAAGATTGCCTGTAGATTGCTGGTAGATTGCTGGAGATAAGATGTTATCACTGGAAAACTGTTTATAAATTTGCATATACCCGAGTTGAATTTTTATAAACTGTTGGAAATTGCACCCTTTGTCTATCTTTTACTTTTTCTAACATCAACTGTTTTTCACCCCCTCAGGTATTGACTCATCTGACGATGGATGAACTTAAGCTGACCATGGCCAACAGAGTCATCATCCCTCGAACACTGATTATAAAACCAGGACAAGTCATATTTCTTGGAGGTTTGGGGAGGCTTGACTATGTACAGGTATGGTCATTAAAGTCAAAACAATGCCAGTGTGGAGCATTGTGATTAAATTAATGAATTTCTTATCTGAGGAATGCAGGTTCGACTCCTGGCTGAATCTTCCTGTTGTGTCCTTGGGCAAGGCAGTTAAACCCAATCACCTCACTTCACCCGGGGTCTTTAAATTGGGACCTGTGAGATAACTTGATGATATAGTTTTAGTAGTAAGATTGTGGTAACAAACTGTTGGATGTCCTCCAGGGGTGCATAGGTGTGGTGCACGGGAGTGTCTGTTTGAATTGTGTACACTTCGGGGGGGGGGGCAAATTACCAGTTTACCAGGGTTTAAATTTTGTAAAATTGTGTGAGAAGACATTGGCAGAGGTACAAGACTGTCAACCTTCAATCTTGAATACTTCCAAAAATATATAAAACAATGCATTTTATTTGCTCTGTAAGTGTCATGTTTCCTCAAATTTGCTTTGTGAATAAGGATTAATGTATGATGGTATTTTAGATCCTCCTGCAAGCAGGAACTCGCGAAGAAGCCATCATTGGCTTATCAAAGCCGCAAGCTGACCGAAGTCAGTCTCTTAGATTCATAGTTTAACGTCCATGATTATGAATTGTCAATTGTCAACAACTCTGTAACTGGACGACATACATTAATCTTGGAGTGACTCGAACTCGGGACCTTATAAATGATTGAAAAGCATCGGCATTAACCACTGAGCTAATTAAGGTTAAATAATGAGCTAATGAATGTTAATATCAAAAAGTACCTGGGCAACAAAGTTTACCAAATCATCATTTGAAAATCATTAAGGACTCACTATTTAATGGTCAATGGCAGAATATGTCGTCTGGTGTCTTAGGGTGATCAACTGATGTCTCCTTTTGATTTCTATCCATATTCTTTTTTAACACTATCTTTTGATTTTCTAACAGGGTGAAGACTCTGTCTATTTTACAGTTTTTGCCTCTGAAGAAATTCCAGTCAGGTATTGCAGCCAAGATGAAGCAGAAGAATTTTACACAAGACATGCCGGTGAAAGTTATTTCAAGGTAAGGCTGGCTAATTCCATGTGATGATACCATCATGGGTTTACCATTTATAGATTCTTCACTGATTTCTGCATGATGGGGTGAAGTGGGGGGGGGAGAGGGGAGTGGGAGGGGGGAGTTATTGCTCTTAAAAAATAGCCTTCTACAGGTCAGGAATTTAAAGCTTGATTGACTTTTACACGCTTACCAACAAATTGTTAGTATATTTGCATCTTTCGTGCAGGTTTTGAGATTAAATGGGTTAAGTTTGTCAGAGTTATTATTAGTCAGTTTCTGTTCTAATCTTTTGAAAGCTACACATACAAACAAAAACCAGGATTTGCTCTAGTTACATTTTGAATAGAACAAAATTGTTCTAGGTGTTTAAGACATGTTGTGACATGACATGCATGCAATACATATATTCATTGCAAAAGTGTCCAATGTGTGCTTTGAAATAGCAAGGAATGCTATTATGTCACAAATGCACCCAGCCATTACACACTCATAGAAAATATCAGAATCTAAACATTCCTTAAGGTTTGTTACAAAATTGTGCCGTGATCTGTACTTAACTACCTCTCTTTTTCCATCCGTTTCAACCTCTTTTATAGTAAAGTTGCTAAAAATATAAACCTTTATTTTCAGAAAGTGACTTTTCCATTCCTTTTTCAGGTTCCCATTGGTGGCTCAGAACGTATGAAGACATTCCCGAAGCTATTACCCACAGATTATAAAGTGATGGGTTCTGGTTGGCAGGAGAGTGCCTCGGATGTACTGTTATCTTCAGCAGGTGCAGTTTATAATCCTTCTGATGTTTTAAAGGGATTGTCCAGTGTAACAAGTTTATATTTTATAAATGACGCGAGAGGGACATATTTCAAGCATCCTGGTAAACATAAACAAACAGATGTGATGTCATATTTGAACTCTGGCCCACCAAATGTTTGCTATGGATTGTTTTTCTTTTTTTGTTTTGACGATGGATTTTGGTTAGAGTCCTCAATTTTCTTAATGTTGATAGGATGTTCACAATGCCGCAGTGCTTTATATACTGTATTCATATTGTCATGTATCCCAATTCTGAAGTCAAAAATGGGATGTAAGTGTTTGAAGAAAAACATCACACAAGTTTATCAGAGTGCATCGATGATATCACACATTTTTTTCTTGTTATTAAAAGTTCACTTATGTTACAGAACATTTCAACTTCAAATGCTATCTAGAAGTTGAATGTTAATCTCACCAGGATGCATAGGATATGTAAAATGCGTAAAATACAACATAATACACTTATTCCCTTTCATCAGTCGGACATAACTCTAATAAAATAAATAAAACATCAATACATAAATACATATAAACAGATAATTCTCCTGGTGGGAAGTTATCTGATAGCATCATGTATTTCGAGAAAGTCGAATGGCTTGACACTCACCAGACAGTTTATGCTGTAACTTATTTTCTGCTCAAACTTGGATGGTTTTAGCTATTTGAAAGATCATTTCCGATGGATGAGCGATTCATTGATTGGGCAATTCATGGATGATAAACCCACCTCACTTAAAGTGGTCAGGGCTTGAATCATCACACTGCATACTCTCATGTGACTTTTCAAAAAATTGCAATTTAATAGTAGGGTGTTAGCATACATGTTGCAAGAGTTACAATATTTTAACAGGCCTACTATAGGTAGCCTAACAGTTAGTGATTTAGTATGTAGGCTTCACAGTAAACCCTTAAACTGGGTTTGGTCTTGAAAACGCCTGGAATTACGTTTTGTTGCAAAGTGTAGGAATCATGTGTACTGAGCAATTTCTACTTGAAGGAGACTATACGAGCTGAATTCCTTTAATACTTGCCTGTCTGCACTAAACTACTGGACTCTAATTTACTATTCATAATGCTGCAATACTTGGCTGCATTATTGCTTAGTTTCATATCAAACTTTAGTCTGATTTTTTCCTTAACATTTCTTTTATTAGCACTTTCATTTGAAAATGCCTCAGCAAACCATGTCCTTTGGTGAGTAAGATACAGTGCTGGATGACTGCAAACCCTTTGGTCAGGCAGGAACCCTTTGGTCAGGCAGGATCTTGTGTACTTTTTGAGAGAGATCATTTTAACTTCCTTATCTTCACCAGGTTGGGTGGCCATAACTGCCGGACGGGGTATGGATATCCACCTCAGAGCCTTCACGCCAAACGGTCACGGTTGTTTCCTAAGACACCCAGCTCTGCTCCCTTTTGCGGTGAACATGAAGGGACGCCGTCTGTCCAAGCAGAAGCCATTCTATCATGCTGATCCTAAAGCTGTCCTAAAGTATCGATGAAAATTCAAGAAGAAGACGCTGAAGGTTCAACGACAGGTGAGATTCAGAGAGTTATCCATAGTGGCATCTGACGACTCGTCTGTGTGTTGTTAGAAGTGGTTGCCTGCAGACTTCATTTTTGCTATGTAATGATACCATTTAAATCTTTAAAATCATCTTTCAGTAGTTCACGTTTGGATGAAAAATGAGTTTTATAAATGTTGTGACAGATACCTCAGTGTCCATTCATACGAAAACTTGCCAAAAAAAACCAGAAAAAAAATTATATAGTCTTTCTTCTTTGTACTGCTTGCAATTTCTTTTTGCTTTTAGTTTGCCTTCCTTTTCCTTGTTTTGCTCTTAAAACACTTTTTGTTTTTGTTTAAATACTTCTGTAAATATATTTGTCAGTATAATTGAATACTAAAAATTTCCACAGCAATTCAACTCGTTAGTCAGAATATTCAAGTTTCATTTTCAGTGATATAAGAAGGAAAAATGTCAAATTTTTCTGGTTCATTTTTGCTTTTGCTGTTTGGATGTAGTTCACCCTAGGGATGTTTTTACAGAATGGAGAAAAAACATAGCAGATCAAATTCCCTCAACGGATATGTTTCTAATACCATTTCATGTTCACGTGGTGTGATTGACAGGCCTACTCATTATGATTACCCTTTCTAAGTGACGGTGACGCTTTCAAGCTCCCGAAAATCCTCAAGCAATGATATGCTGTAAAACAATACTTTGTAGTGATGTGCTTAGACAACAAGGCCTTTAATATAAAAATGGCTGAAAAAAATATTTTATCAGTCTTTGGTTGATTTTAACCAAACAAACACTGTGTATATGTTTATTGGTTTCTACCTATCTCGAACAATTTGCTGCAAATTCCTGCCAGCCATGTCAACAGGTTCTGAGAGATAAAACTTTTATCAGGAACTGGCAGTACCAGCTATACATGGGAGTAAGAGGTCACTTCACTGGTTTAGCAATAGTTAGTATCTGATTAAGCTGCCCTTGTATCGATAGGGCCGAACAGTGCCAAGATTGCTGGTGGCATTCACTTATTAGATTGAAAGGCTCAGTGTTTAAAGATTCTCCACATTTACCTTCCGGTTCAAAGTAATATGGAAAGAATCTGGACAACATATGTTGTTGAAATCAAATGGAATCATTAATAACTTGCCAGCTAGATTTCACTTAGTGAAAATATTAACCAGTTTGATCAATTTCCATTTCACTTTGGGAAGTACATACCAGGTTTGCTGGTAAAATCCAAAATGGTGCTTTATTGTGATAACTATCCAATCACATATCTGAAGTCTCTAATTCATTAAACATCAAACTACATAACAAGATCATCTCTGTGTGGAAGAAGGGAAGGCTGGGAACAGTTGACAGAGAGTGGGGTGGGCGCAAAATGGATATGGACAGGATATTGTGTTGGCTGAACATGGCAGGGATGAATAGAAAATGAGTCAACAGGCATTATTTCACCCGTCCCTCTCTCCCCAGTGGGTGTTAATGTTAGTTTATCTTTAAATGGTTTCATCAGGATTGGATGGTAAGGAGAGGTCGGACTAGCAATGGCACAACAAGAGACAAAACTGGCATTTACAACGAATAAACAAATGAGTACCCTGAAATCCAAACTAATGGTTTGTGGGATTTGAAGCATGGTAACGTGACAGCATGTCATTGATGACTTACATAGAGAAAGACTTACAAGTAACTTATGCAGAGGACACTGGTGTTAGATTTGATTTCATGACACCAGCATTTATTTTCACCGATTTGGACTTCGGGGGCTATCATGATCAGTTGATATCGGACAAATTGGAAATGCCATATACATTGAAACACTTTTGAAGTACAATATACTTTGCTGAAAGAAGTTGTTATCTCCTTCAGTTTTATAGGAGCTAAAACAGTGTTGGGATTTGTGAATGTTTATTCAAGAGATTCTCTAAAATGTTTCCCATACACATCAAACAATCAAATATGACTGCACATGAGTTTATGTAGCTTTCTATTGTTGTGCAGCAGTAGTGTGAACATTAATTAGGACTGCAACAAGCTCTCTATTTGTGGTTTAATCAGTGACCAGGTATGAGTAGTTGAAGTTGTGAATCTTTGTGTGTGCAGACATAGCATGCACTGTCAAATGAGAGAGACTGATGCTATGCTCAGCATAATGGGTAGCAGAGCTACCATCTAACCATCTAAGAGTGCCTATGGTCAAGGTTACCTAACTTTGGGGGTTTTTTTTGGTATGAGAGGTACATGGAAGATATACCATGGGATTTCTAGATCAGAGCAATATAAATGCAGTAATAAAAAAACTAAAGAAAAGGTAAAAAAAAGAAAGCTGTTTTTGTTTCTCTGCTTGCTTTGAAATTATTTTGCTATATGTTTTGGTTTTTGAGGTGTTGCATGGTGAATGTAATGTAAAGCTTCAGTGGTGTCAAAGTGTTCATCAGAAATGAGATGTGACAGTTAATCCTCTTCTTCTTCCCTCCCTTGCCATTCGATATCCCTTTCTTTTTCATGCCACATCCCCTCCGCTCCCCTCCCTTCCACTGCCCTCCCCTTTCCTCCCCTCCCCTCCCTTTCCCCTTTACAATTCCTTTCAACATTCCTTCTACATCCCCTTTTTGTTCAATATTCCCTGCTCTTCCCCTTCCCATTACTTCTCACTCTCCTCTTCTCTCCCCTCTCCATCTTTCCTGTCTGTCCCCCTCCTTCCCTCTGCACCCTCCTCCCAGCGATTATTTCATTAAATCTTATTAACAGCTGATGAATTCTGAAAACCTTTGGAATAAGGAAAGTCTGTAATTCTTATCTCATTTGGAAAGAGAATGCTTTCCTTACTTCATTACATGGCCTTTTTTGAATAACACAATGTTAGCAAAGTATTTCCATTAAACAATAGGAGCTGGTAATAGTAATTAGCTTGATTGTGAAGTCAAACGGTCAGTAATTCAGCTAGCAATTTGTGAGACACTATTCTAAACACCCTTTATAATTCAGCGTGTGTAAGTAATGATTTGTAAATGTTGTTGTCGTAAATTTGAATGGCTTTAAATTTCAAGTACTCAGCTTAGTGTACAATAGATTTGAAGGTTGCTACATAGTGCAGGGAGAGGTTAACTCGCTCAACTAGCTTCGATCAGAATATTGCATAAACTGAAGGTAACGATATACAATATGTACTTAAGTATCTCATGAGAAATCTCTCCGTGGATATATCAGATAATTCTTGCACACTCAAAGTGCAATCTTATCTATTATTATTATTTTATAATTTGAAAGATTTACTTATGGGAGACCATATCACATCTACAAATATGAAATAGGTACTGAAACATTGTCAATTTAGTGCTAGCAAGTTTTAGCAATGCCATGCTACCAAAATATGATAAAAATATGCTCTATAATATTGCGACTCTACAAATGAATCCAAGACTTTGAAGGGTGTCAAAATGAAATGGATGTTTTCAGCGAGGGGGAAATGTGTCTTTGAGGGTAGCTGTTGTAAAAGGATTAATGAAAACCTAAACATGAGTTTTGACCATAATTTGATTCCCTTGCAAGATTTGAAGGTGACATTGAAGATCTCCACGTATGGCACCGGTTTCCTGTACATTACTCGAGGTACACTCTTCATTGTTGATTCTTGGAAAGGGCGCATTATGATATCCAACATGACTTGGGTGTATGCTGGTAAATAATGTTATTCTCCCTTTTGGTGCAATGCTTTTGAAAACTTTAATAATAAAGGATTTTGTGACTGTCTCACAGCCAATTAAGTCACCCAGTTGACTGTTATCAGATACTTAATAACATAATGTCATTCATAAAATTTAATTAGTTAATTTTTTACTCTAAATTGTTTGAAAATAACAAATTTTGAAGAAAAAAAAACATCTTCACAAAAATCAAAATCCTTCAATGTATTTAGCCCTAAAGTGTAGTTTCTCAAATGAAGAGTCTTTTAATACTGATCTGCATCAGAAATGCACAGACTGGTTGTGTTCTTACATTTTTTAATGACCTATATTGCTCTTCAATACAATTTACATTAATGTTGCCGAGCCCAACATCCTTCAAAAGTCCTGATTTAGTGCTGCTTTGAAATCTGAACATTTATAGTGGTGTGATATGAGAGTAATCACACATAATTGTGTAAAAAAAAAATGTTCTCAACATTTGGAAGGTTCCCCCCTCCTTCTCCTCCTTTGAATTATTCCACAGCCAGTCAGCCAGCTTGGAGATGTGAAGTACCCTCATGTTTAGGCAAAACACATCAACCTTTTATGAATTATATTTTTCGCCTGTATGTTGCATCTTGCTGACCATGTAGTTGTGATGTTGCTTGACGTGAACATAGATTTTCAAAGTGTTTCCTTGGCAACCTAGATCTCTCAATTGTGTAAGAACAGTCGTCTTGGAGTTGACTCGCATCTTTCTAAAGGCTATTTTTTGAAGGAGCGAAACTAATGTTGTAATTATCTGTGATTATCTATTTTTTCTTGTTTTTTTCTTTCGCCATCCAAGCTTTGCAATTAAGGCTTAACTGATTTGTGTAACATCCTGGTCTTGCATTATGGATTGATGGGGCAAAGCAATTCTGTTAAGGGTATAAAGTTAGAAATTGCCTTGAAATTATCATGGAATTGAACTTGCAGTCCATCTCAGGCAAGTTTTGAACTTTCAAAAGGGCAATTTTCAAAATTTGAGAGCACCAGAGCAGTGAGAATAAAAGCTTCCAAAAATGACAAATAACAGAAACTGACCTCTTTCTTTCCTTCCATACTTTTGATTTAGCATATTCTCAGATATTGGATCAATAAGTTAACGAAAGCAGTTGTTGCCATCGGTAACAAGGACATTCTGACAAGTGGACAGGGCAATACAGTACATTTAATAGTGCATCAGTGTTCAATACTTTGAGAATTTGCACCAACTTAAAAATTTTGTTTTCTTCAAAATTTTTAGAATGACAGCTAAACATGTTCAGTGTTTTGCATGGAAAAAATGACTCTGAATTAATTAGTATTAAATACAGTTGCTGTCAAACAGTAACAAATCACAGCCTACTGGTATTAAAGTTGGTAATTATAAACTTGATTGTTTCTTTGTTCTAATGAAGTATAGGTATTCAGGGTTTAGTGTCAGTACCACAACATCACAACTTCCCCAGCTGGTGCGTGTGTATGTGTAGGACTACTAAAAAGGTCTTTGCATTGATAGACAGTAACAGAACAGATTTGTAGTAGGGTTAACCATAAGAATCATGTGAGTATGCAAGCAATTTAAGAATTAGAGCTGTTTTTTCTTAAAATTATCCACTTGCATGGATTTTAATTTAATAGGTTTTAATACATGCATAGGTGAAGATTCTTCCATCTTGCAAAATGTCAGTTCACAGTAGACATTTTAGCAGGTGGAAACACTGTTTTTAAAAAAGTTTATTACAGGGGTATAAAGTGGTATTTGGCTAGGGGAGCTGTTTTTACTTATTTAAACTTGAAGAAGACAGAATGTGCTGAAAACAAACAGTTCAAAGGTACAATGATGTTTTTTAATTTAAATTAGGAGAAACAAAAGAGAGTAATTAAAGGGCGGGGGCCGTCTGGCAGAATAATAAGTCAAAGAAGAAACACAAATTTACCCATAGCCAGGAGCTTATCTAAGATCCGATTGTAAAATATGGTAAACGTTTTTCATTCTCTGTTTCCTCCTTTGTCGCTCACTTAGGATAGGCAGGCTAAGTGCAGTCAAGACTTTTGTGGTGTGTGTATGTGTCATTGTGAGTGTGATCATGCGATGTGCTGGCTTGTAAACATAATCTCCAGAAAGGGTATTTCTTACAATATGTCATATTTAATAGCATGTGGCTTGCCCATATTAAGTATCACAAGATGCATGTTCTTTTTTGGTGTAGGTCGGTGTGGGTTTAGTTTAACCATTCCTCTGGTTGCCATTGTTTACTGTTTAACTATGTATCATCGTTACAATCCCACCTGGGGGGGTGGGGGGGGGGGTGGGGGATTGCAGTAATTTCAGGCATTTGCAGCTCAAATCATTTTAACCAAGCAGTAATGTTTGGAAGATTTTACAAAGATGAGGGTGACTAATGATTTTCTCATTTCTCCATACTGGTTACTTTAAGTTAAGGGTATGAAAAACTACACCAGGAACTGTTTTTTAATTTAGTTTACTTGATTGCATCGAGGAAGTTTGTTTTCTCTATTGTTTGGTAGGGAAAGAGATGTAGCTATAAATACTTGGCGTCTAGGAAAACAAAACGTCGTAAATTGTTGATTGGGAATTAAATATTTTACCGCTAGTTAAAGCTGTAAAGTACGGTATGTGCTAATTCTCTGTTGTTGCTGTGCACTACAAGTCATATGCTGTTCTGGTATCTTGGATGTTAAAATCAAATGCAATATAGAAGTATGATTATAATAATAATATGATGTTTGCAGCAATTGCAGTAATTTCAGGCATTTGCAGCTCAAATCATTTTAACCAAGCAGTAATGTTTAGAAGATTTTACAAAGATGAGGGTATCTAATGATTTTCTCATTTCCTCATACTGGTTACTTTAAGTTAAGGGTATGAAAAACTACACCAGGAACTGTTTTTAATTTAGTTGTCTTGATTGCATCGAGGAAGTTTGTTTTCTCTATTGTTTGGTAGCGAAAGAGATGTAGCTATAAATACTTAGAGTCTAGGAAAACAAAACGTCGTTAATTGTTGATTGGGAATTAAATATTTTACCGCTAGGTAAAGCTGTAAAGTACGGTATGTGCTAATTCTCTGTTGTTGCTGTGCACTACAAGTCATATGCTGTTCTGGTATCTTGGATGTTAAAATCAAATGCAATATAGAAGTATGATTATAATAATAATATGATGTTTGCAGCGTGGAAGGCAGTTGTGTTATCACATCAAGCAGCCACATATGCATACATGTGGGAGGAGCCGAAAGAAAAATATATTTGCTTACACTTCATATTGGGTATATTTGCTTACACTTCATATTGGGTGGCTATCCAATTGATAGTGTTTACCTCATTTTGGAATAGTTTACAGTTTGGAAGACCATTTCAGATGGGGGCAAACCGTGGATTATGAAAAACCCACCTCAGTTTAGTCAGTCATGGCTCGGACCCACAACTCCCCACTTGTACGGTTTCATTGCTTTTAATGCCCGTACATTTATCCAATAGACCGGATCTCTGATTGTTTCATGAATTGTACCTGTAGGTAAAAAGCCAACAGCCAATAAAAACTATTCAATAAAGCATACATTGAAATTACATACATTCATATACAAAGATATGAATAAAGCTTATATTGAAATTACATACATTTATATACAAAGATATTATTTAATAATAATAAAGCATATATTGGAATTACATACATTTATATACAAAGATATTATTTAATAATAATAAAGCATATATTGGAATTACATACATTTATATACCAAGATATTATTTAATAATGAATAGCTCACATAAAACAATATGAATCACAACTGGCAATAATTTTACAGTCATGGAGATTTAAAAAAAATAATAAATAATAATAAGAATGGTTGAATTATCATTGAAAAAAAAACCCCTGTAAGTCACAGTTTATGTACTCTCAACTCTTAAACTTAGCTCTTTGCCTTTGGTTCCAGATATTAAGTTGTTCAATATGCAAGAAAAATTGAATTAAGGGGCAAGAAAACAAAATGGTCAATCATTTTCAAACTTGAAAAGAATCATGTTACAGCCATTCTCTAGCATATTTTATTCAATGAGAAATTGGATTCTCACACTCGTCGACATCTCAGAATAATTTGTAGGGTGATAACCGTGTATTTACCTGGTACAAAATCCAAGCATAAAGAGTTTGATATTTATAAATTATTAATAGCAACTGACGTACTTACTATACATGACTGGTGTCATTTTATACTGTCCTGATGTAATCTTTATTACTATATTACTAATTATTTCTCAAATTACACTCAATAGGACTTGTTTGAGTACAAATAAATAACGGTTGATAGGTTGCAGCACTTCAACATTTGATTACAATCTGGTGATTAGAGCTCGTTTGATTTGTTACGATAAAAGTGCGAACGAAAGCAATTTACTCTGGTTGGGAGAAAGATGACATGTTGGATGGTCAACGTGGGCATATCAGGGCAGTGGTATAGCCAAGGGGAGTGGGGGTGGGGGAACTTGGCCTCCAAATATATATGATTTTTTAAGAACATAGGTTCTGCGTACCCCCTAGCTATGCTCCTGTATCAGGGTACATGTATAAAGAGGGTCAAAACCTCTTTGATGAAAAACAAAAAGAATAGATTATTTAATAGTTCTGCGTTAATCCGTTAGTGTTATACGCTGAAATATATATAGTGTTGACTACCATCAAACAGTATCTTCTCAGGGGCACCTGACAACACAAACTACATACTCATGCTGGTTTTGACTCTTGACAAAGCCAGGATTCACACTGGGGAATGAGGTGAGAATCATGGCAGCAGAAAGAGGCAATTTCTTTGAAATACTGAGTTCTACTGCTATTATATTTGTAATTTATAAGCCCATAATCGAGTCCCATTTTTCAATTCTTAGTAGTGAGAAGTGAAATTGGTTGCATAGGAGATGAGAAGATGGGATGGGGGGTATTGTGCCTTATCTCATTGGATGTGGCATTCTCCAAGTGATGACTGTCAAAAGTTAAAGTGTCCCTTCTTTGGAGAAGATATTTTAAACACCATGAAATGTTTATCAATCCCTAGATGATTATCTCTTTCTGGGGATGGTTTCATGGATCATGATTTACGATGTGACTGTTTGGCGAAAGATATTTTCAACCAGACAAATCTGTTTAAACATTTAGAATGTTAGATTTTGAAGGAAGAGGGGCAGTGACCTTGAAGAGGGGGGGGGTCTTTGGGGGCACAGAGTAAGAATTTTACCAATGATTATGTAAGCTACATAGATTGAAGTGCATTTGTATAGGAGAAAGGTACTGTGAGCTTGTATATTCGCAAATACCCAAACCAATATTGTTTTAGGGTATTCCTTAGTTTTGGAAAATAGCTTCATCATCATTAAATACTTTTCACATATCGATATAGTCAATTGTAATTGTCTTGGGGATTTTATCATGGATTCAGACCTTGGAGTTGACTTTTATGTGTGTGGTATTTAAAAATGGCATGGCCATTCTGTGGCTAAGTACATAGCGTAATAAAATTAAAAAACATATTACCATCAATGGCTGGCTCTTCATAAGATAAATTAAAATATTAAACTCTTTGATCTAAAATGATATTTACTTGCTTTTAAGTCAAACATATTAACAATGATGTCATCACCAAACCGACCAAAATTCTCCCTTTAATTTTTCTGCAGTTTTCATGAGTTTATGTTGTCTCAGAACTTTTCTCGACACTACTGTCTTGTGTGTTCAATTCACACCCACCCACCTGAATTCAGACACGTTGTGGTCAGCAAATTGATGCAAAGTTTTTGGTACGAAGATTCTGCTTTTGCACAACATGAACAACATACATGGCGTCAATCGAATGTTAGGCCTCAGAGAATCTTGAAATTCAATATCGAATCCTCCCACTCGTTTTTTCGAGGGAACAACTCAATTTCTTTCTCCACTCACATCCTACTCACTTTCAAATTAAAGTAGGTATATTTTAGAATGCTATAGTTTTGCTTTTGTACAAAATGAGTATCTCCAGACTGGAAAGAAAAATAAGCCACATTATCTTATGCCATTGATGTTATAATAATATAATAATGGGCAAAAATTTGCAACGTCTGCAAAGAATGATTTCGTAAAATTTAATGTATATCTTATACAATTTTCTGTTGATTTTTCTTGCACGTTCCACTGGTAAAAAAAGCTATAAAAAACACATCAATTCTGTCATACTTGCATTTTATGTTCTTTTTTATAAATAAAATTTGGCACATAAATTGAGGGTGACGAGGGGTGGTACGGGGAGGTTGACAAGATATCCAGCAGGAGTGAGTTCTATTATCATATTTTAGCAAGTTTTTAAATGCTAAAATAGCTAAGGTACTTTCATTTCCTTGTTAAGCCATGCTTCCTACACAGTCTGGAAAATCAGGGGAAAAAAGAGATAAAAATAATAAACCTCTATTTTGAGTCTGAAAACATAAGGAAAAATCCCTTATTTTAACACTAATTCTTATTTTCATGTCTTTTTATAAAACATTTTCTGGCAAAAGAACATTTTTATCTAGAGTGGTCAACTTTGTATGTACACTCTCCTAAGATATTCAGCAGAATTGAGTTCTATTATGATATTTTAGCAAGTTTTTAAATGCTTAAATAGCTAAGGTACTTTCATTTCCTTGTTTATCAATGGTTCCTACACAGTCTGGAAAATAGGGAAAAAAAAGAGATAAAAATAATAAACCTCTATTTTGAGTCTGGAAATATAAGGAAAAATCCCTTATTTTAATACCAATTCTTATTTTCATGTATATTTTTAAAACTGTTTTTGTCCCGCAAAAAGAATATTTTTGTCTAGAGTGGTCAACTTTGTATGTATACTCTCCTAAGATATTCAGCAGGATTGAGTTCTATTATGATATTTTAGCAAGTTTTTAAATGCTTAAATAGCTAACTTTCATTTCCTTGTTTATCAATGGTTCCTACACAGTCTGGAAAATAGGGGAAAAAAGAGATAAAAATAATTAACTTCTATTTTGAGTCTGGATATATAAGGAAAAGTCCCTTATTTTAACACCAATTCTTATTTTCAAAATGTTTTTAAAATTCTGGCAAAAATAATATTTTTGTCTCTCCTGTTTTGCAATATGGGTGGGAAAAGGGGGGACATTGACGTGATTCATATTAGATTTAATACATAACTCAAGTGGTAAATGGAATATGGTGGAGATAAAGTATAAATTGAGCACTTGCCATTTAACTAGATTTTAGTATGATTTATTTAAGTTCTGTTCCAAGTTACAGGATATCTACATTAAGTTAAGCCGCACAGTTTTAGCTTAACTTTATAGTTTAGCATGACAGACGTATTAATGGTAGAAGGATAAACAGCCTTGCTCTTGATGGATGTATTTTGATTGGTGTTCACCCTATCTTTTAAGATTTACAACAAACTTTACCATTTTGTTTTCAAATGTCATTCATGACAACTACTAAATCCTCAAAAGCCAGTAGATTTACCTGTTCTAGGTCACCAGATTAATAAATGCTCAAAGTAAGGTAAATGTGCCAGAAACTCCCCCAAATTCTTCATTTTACACAGTTTTAGCACAACATTCATGCAGTCTGTATAAATTGAGAGAGGGCTGAAACACGCTATATGAAAAGAATGAGTTTATTGGTTTTTGACTCTATTGATAGCATTGCAATATATACTTTAAGCATGAGGAGTAGTGATTTAAGTTCAAATGAGTATTTTTTGAGTCGCAATTGGATCGTTACTTTTGTGAAAATTATTCATTCAGAAAGATTACTCTGAAAAGCTCTGTCAGACAAGGGAACTAAGAATTGTTTTTATTCTCAGGATTCATTACCACGAATGTAATAGTTTTATAGAGTGTTGTACAGGCCTACGTTAGGTGCCTTTTGCTAACTGTATTACTCTAATAATTGGAAGGATTCTGTATAAAATACTGGAAATGTGACCAAAATAACTCTGATGACCATCACTCTCAGATGACATTCAACACCATTTATTCTCGACAAATTTGTGCTACATTATCAACATGTCATTTCAGGCCATAAAAGCCTTCATGTTTTCCCATTTGAGTTTTTGTGTCGCATCTGAGGAACTGACCTGATGCTCTTCTGATTATTAGACTATATAATCCAGTCACTTTAATTAATGAACCTCAGTTATTTAAAGGGTCATTTCTCCCAAAAAACTTAAAAAGTGTTACAGAAGTACAACTTGGACTGATACTCTACAACAACATCAAATTCATTTGAACTTAGTGCCTAAATTCATCCTTTAAAAGAGATATGTACAGTAATGATAAATGATTTTGAAAAAATTCTGTCTTGCTTTCACAATGAATTATGGAGAGAAATACACTGTTTATTACCTTGTTGGAAATATGATTTTGTATTATGTGATTCCTTAGCTTTCTTTTTTATTAATTGTTTTACTCTAAATTACTTTTAGAATTGGGTCAACAATTAACTTGTAATTTTTTGATCACAAATGAACTTGTCATCGTCAGAAGAAAAGGGTTTAGCTAGAACAGGATTTAACCCAGTCACCTTATGGTTAGAAGCCCTCTGCTCTTCTCCAATGGAGTTGTGTAGATTATAAATATCAGTCACTTTAAATTTATTCATTTCCTTAAATATTTGTAAACTCATTATTAATATTCATTCCTTAGATATAAATTTCACAGCAGTTTCCTTTCCAGAAATAATGAACTGCCTTGATTTACTTTGTTCAATAACAACTCGGGTTTTTATACTTCCCACGCACCACCTGCTGATCACACCTCATATCTTCATATTCATGCTAAATACTTGAACCTTAGTAGTTATTTTGTTACTTTCTACATACTTTTGGGTCTGTGGGAAACTTTCCAGATGCATTTAATGAATGTAAATTTTACTCTGTAGAGAATCTTTATCTTCTAAATTGTTGTAAACATTGTTAGTCTTATTCTTCGTAGAGTGATTAAAACATATTTTCTTAGTAAAGTGAAATCCTGTAAGCATGATATCAGCTAAATCTATGCTTGCTGGTATGTTTGTTTTCACTATAAGTAGTGAAAGCCTAATTGTGATCCTTGTGCCTTCCATGGAATCTGACTTCTCATACAATTATCGTGCACCATCATTAAATTAAAGCAATCTGCTTGGGTTTCACTAAAAAGCTAAACTGTATATAGTTATACACTCTTCTTCCCACCCCACCCCACCCCACCGCACTGCACCCCATCCCCACCACCATTTCTATTAAAGCTTTCAGTCACCATAAAGTCATTTCGCTTGCCTTTATAAGAAAAGGTAGATCAGCCTGGTACATGACAGTATTAAGTAAATGTACACCATTTACTAATGTATATATATATATATCAATAACAACAAAACTGTTAGGATTGTGAAACCTTATTTCACTTTGTTGTTAATAAATAAATTTCTAGAACAGGCTCAAAATGGAAACATTTGGAGATATTATTTCTTTAATAATTTTTGTCCCAAATGGGATTTGAAATGGTTTGCAAGATCTTTGGTATGTTACTTTAATATCTAGTATCTACTGCTTTAATCTATCTTTAATTCCATTGGTACATAGTGAGCTATATGACTACATTTCATATACAGAATTCTCTTGAAGATGTTCTATTTACAATCACTTCTTACCTTCGCACCTTCATATTCAGATGAGCTATCTATCCAGAGGGCTTGATTGCAGGATTTTTATTTATTTTTTTATTTTGGGGAGGGGGGGGGAATAAAATTGGGTCATTTTGTGTGAGGGTTTGATGAAAATGTTCAAAATATTCATATTTATGTGTCAACGAAGACTTGGCCCAAGGCTATCCCTTTCCTTTGTTGGCTTATGAAGTCTCAATGTTTGATGGATTCTCTTCGGAATTTTGAAAGAGAAGTGGGTTTTTTTTGCCAGGCCACTAAGGCAGAGACAACATTTGGAGTGGAACTACTGTTACCGTGATATACTGTAGGCCTCCTCTGCAATGAAGATTAATGTTATTTAAATATATATATATATATACAGTATATATATATATACGGTATATATATATATATATATATATATATACAGTATATATATATACATATATATATATATCTATATATATATATATATATAATAACAATTCTCTTTTGTCATCATTAATAGTTCTTTTACGATAAGTGTGTTAGCTTTAAATATTTCCTCTAAAACTAGAGAAAAATAGAGAACGTCTTCTGAAAGTAATTTTAGTTGTTGTGTTTTTAGGTGATTAATTATTAAAATTGTCTGGGCAGCAATAGTTCTACAATTTTGTTGTAATAAATTAGTTTAATACTGTTGATAAATATACATATCAAAGTATCTTATGGAATGCCCAAAATTTGATAAACTTGCAATCTGAAGTGAGCAAAAAATACTCCTTTAGTTTGGTATTTAAAATTGATGGAAAATAGGAAATTATTAACAAGCAATGCTTTCTTAACTAACTGAAACGTCTTCATAGCTCTCTTGCATGAATTCAGGTGGAATTTTAGTTCTGATACAATAACAAAATGAGTGCTACTTAATGTTGATATCTAGTTTTATCTGTTTTCAGGATCTTCAGCTTTTTAAAATATGCAAAATCTTTGGAATGCACCTCTGAGACTCCTCCTCTAAAGCATAATATTAATGTTTTGTAAATTGTAATAACTCAACCAAACTTCATATAAACAAATAGCAGATAACCCTTCAGGGATAACTTCAGGGAAAACTATCGAGTTTTGTTTTACATTTGAGTCCACTGATCTAATGGTCTGTGTATTAGACACTTAATAGTCCAGCCTCTTTAATTGATGAAACTCAGAAGTTTAAATGGACGTTTTTCGGAAAATAAAGTGGGTGTATAGAAATACAATCTGGACAGATAGGGGTGTTTAACTTTAGTACACTCTACAACAACAAAATTAATTCTGAACCTTCACATAACTCTTTATACACGGAACTCAAGAACATGCAATAACTCGTAGGTTAGACCTGCTCCTCCGTACATGCGAAAGGGAATCGTGAAAAGAGTCTGTTTCTGTTTTTCAAAAGTGTGAGTGATTTTTGACATTGATTGATATTATGATGAAGGGTAGCAGTATTCCCTCTACAGTGGTATCTGACTCCAGGTGAGAGATTTAAATGACTGATTGATACACAGGATGGAATATGCAGTCAGACCAAATGCTACAATATTATGGAATTAGTAGTCTGTGTGTGAGTGAATTCAACGTAGATCCTCCATTCTTAAGAATGCATTTTCAAAACTGCAATATGTTTCACTCCACTTTTTCATCTACGTTTACACCTGGATGCTACGTGGGTGGGGGATCAGACGGCGAGTAGGCGATCGACAAACGGGAAGTCACGTTGTACTTTACACATGTTAAGTAGTCACTGTCAAAAGTGACTGTTAAATGTTCAGAATATGCACCTATTATAACCAGTTTCATTTTGTCATTTTCATATTTGTAAATTACTAAATTAATTGAATGAATCTGTGACATCACATTCTGGTTGATACTTGTAAAGTTTTTTTTTTTTGGGGGGGGGGGGGAGTTTGTGATATTAAATTGTCAAATGTCATCTTCGTTCAGTCTGTAAATCAGGTAGACATGTATATGCTTTGGTGAAGTGATGTTTTGTATTAATTTTAGGTTATCTATCATCAATGGATAAAACCTCTCGACAATTCTTTTAACTTTTACAAACAACAGAGGACAACAGAGGACAAAGATCAATATCATTGCCATGTGTCCTTTACATGTTCAATAGAGCTTTGTTAAAATGTTTTTCTGAGACCACAAAATGACTGGTGTTTTTGTTTTTTGTTGTATTTTTTCTTTGTTCTCTGTCAATTCCTTTCAATGCATGTCTCCTGTGCATACAGTATATACATTCTACATATACCAAGCACACAACAAACTGTATAAACACATTTGCACTGTGGCCCTGGTTACCCATTTCGTGTCAATATCTCTCTTCATTCAAAATCTGCCATTCTGAAGCTTATGCCGTAATTCCTTCAGAGGATTTTCATCTGGAGGAATCCTGTCCTGTTTTTATTTTGTGGATTTTGACATCTGGTCTTTAACTACATACATGTATAGAAGTTTTCTAAATTTGATCTAATTTTGATTGCTGTTGCTTGTAAGAAGCTGTGAATTGCACATACGATGTTAAACAGATTTGCCGAACCACTTACAAGTGATGATTTATAAAAGATTTAGATTTTTCATTCCAAAAATATAACCACCAACAATGCCATTAAAAATGTAAAATATGTAGATATTATATTGAAACATGTTGGAAATTCAATTGAGTATTTATAGATTGATATATAGGGAGACATGTGACCCCTCAAAATATTATATACTTTGTGAATTCCGTTGAACCCAAGGTACTTGTACGAAACAGACTGATGTTCACATATAACTACAATGCAATCAGTGCTCTGTTCTACATTCCACTTTTTGTCGACATATGTGTTGATAGAGAATTTAAGTTTTGGGAATATTGTGTCACAAAACCGTAAATGTGCTATGTCCTTTAAATATTTTATGCAAACCCAATAAGCAGTTTTCTACACAGCTGGCTTTAATTACAAGAAGGGGGGAGGGGGCGGGGGAATGTCACAGGTTTGATGGTGAAATTATAATAAAGTTTCAGGAGGAAATGACAACCCAACAATTCCTCATTGGGAATTTCACAATTGGGCGCCTTTCATCAGTTTCCATTTCTCTAAAATTTGCAAACAGAGGAGCTTGGTTTAAAATGCATCTTGTGGGGGAATAGCTCACCGGTAATTATTGTCGCCCGCAAACATTGGCAGACTTTGATATTTCTAAAGAGGCTTAAATCCCCAGACTACCATTGACGTCAGCGCTAACGTAGGTGTGTATGTGTGAGCTCTCATACCTGGGGTAGGTGAACAGATAAACATTATTACAGAACATTTAGTACTGTCTTCTGAAATGGAACGGCAGGTTTGGGTTTGGAAAATATTGGAATGAGATTTGTTGGCGTCGAAATGCTTGGAATCGTTGAATGAGAGGATGTTACGTGGTTAGTGTGATGACGATGAATCTTAATAGATCAAATTGAAACTCAGATTTAAGTTCATGAAACCTTTGTTGTTTGTCTGTCATATTGTCTTTGTCTTTAAAACTTTGTGTGTTTCTGTTTGGATTTCATCTGTGACATGGAATCGTTAATCAACAGATGTTAATTGTTAATCGTTAATTAGTAGATGGAATCATTAATCAGTAGATGTTGTGTGGTGGATGTGCCATTGAATGACTTCAAAAGATCAATTGAGACTCAGATTATTAAAGGATGATTTAAGGTTCAAAGTTACTTTTCAAAATACATGACTATTTGTCCAAATGTTCTCATCTTATCTAATTTGGTCTGATCTAGTGGTCTTAATCTTGTCTAATTTGGTCTGATCTGGTAGTCTTAATCTTGTCTAATATTCTCAGATCTGGTGGTCTTAAATAGTCTAATTTGGTCTGATCTGGTAGTCTTAATCTTGGCTTATTTGGTCTGATCTGGTGGTCTTATCTTGTCTTATTTGGTCTGATCTGGTGGTCTAATCTTGGCTTATTTGGTCTGATCTGGTGGTCTTAATCTTGCCTAATATTGTCAGATCTGGTGGTCTTATATAGTCTAATTTGGTCTGATCTGGTGGTCTAATCTTGTCTTATTTGGTCTGATCTGGTGGTCTAATCTTGGCTTATTTGGTCTGATCTGGTGGTCTAATCTTGTCTAATATTGTCAGATCTGGTGGTCTTAATCTTGGCTTATTTGGTCTGATCTGGTGGTCTTATCTTGTCTTATTTGGTCTGATCTGGTGGTCTAATCTTGGCTTATTTGGTCTGATCTGGTGGTCTAATCTTGTCTAATATTGTCAGATCTGGTGGTCTTAATCTTGGCTTATTTGGTCTGATCTGGTGGTCTTATCTTGTCTTATTTGGTCTGATCTGGTGGTCTAATCTTGGCTTATTTGGTCTGATCTGGTGGTCTAATCTTGTCTAATATTGTCAGATCTGGTGGTCTTAATCTTGGCTTATTTGGTCTGATCTGGTGGTCTTACTTTTTATCTAGTCCAGTCTGGTCTCATCTTGTCTGGCCTTGCAACTCCCAGTTTGAAAGGCTGTCGGAGTTTATTACAATCAACATTTGTCCCAGGGGGTGATGAGAGCCAATTCTTTACTTTACTCTCAGTGCTAGCAACATATTTAAAGGAGGCCATGTGTGTGTATATAAGTTAATCACACTCTCATACTGCAAACTGATGGATTCTTAATAGAGGTATACATTTCAGCATAACTACTTAAAACGGTACAGTATCAGGGTTCTGTTGCCAGGAAAAGGAATAGAATAAACATCCATCTGCACTAAAGGGAAAGTGCTGGAAGAGAGACATAATTAACACTATCAAAAAGTTTAGGTATATCTTCTTCATGTTTGAAACACTCATGATATCTTCTTACCAACCATCTGCAACAATATAGGAGAAACACCTGGTTCTTTCTAGTTGTATCTTGTCTGTTTATAAAGACAGTTTAAATTGAGAGGACAAAGAGAGGCTGACAGTTGAGATGAGAGTGTACAAAGTCGTCGTCAAGGCAATTGAAAACTGGTAAGATCAGTGCACTCACATTGGTGTTAAAGAACTGCAAAGGTTTATTAGCTCTAATAAAATAGTCCTGCGGATATTATTTTCTGTTAAAGGAGTCAGTTTTACATTTCACTTCTAAAATCTGACTGACAGTTGAGATGAGAAGATGCAAAGTAGCTAGTTGTCAAGGTGATTGAAGAAACTAGATCAGTGCATTCATTGGTGAGTTTAATAATGGACAGCAAAACTTTATAACTTTTTAATCTTAAACTCTTTAATTTTAAACTATTACTACAGATGTATTCCCCTGTTATAATGGATCTAGTTGCAATTCACTACTAAAATCTAACTGATAGTCAGTCAAACTGGAAAAAAAAACAGAGTGGTTGTCAAGGTAATTGAAACTGGTATAAAAGATCAGTGCACACATTGCTGTTTAAAAGTCTGTAAACTATATCTATCTCTGTCAAGTAAAATAGTCCTATAGATTTATTTTCTACTTATACACATTCTCTAACACAGGCTCTGTAGTGGATAAGCAGTTTGCTAACAGTTTTAGTTTATTTAGATTTATTTTCTGTTAGAACTGTTGGTTGCAAGTCACTTTTAATATTCTTCTTCGGACCCGATCCAACTAAATTCCCAATCAAGGAATAATCGTGGATGGCACTGTCAAAATGTAATATGAAGTGGAATTTTCTTTTTTACCTAAATGGTGGATTAATCAGGTAGTATTCATCCTAAGAAAGCTTGAGAATAATCACAAAAGTTCATACCTAAAAGGTTGTGCAAAAAAATGCACAATCTTTTATCTCAAGCAACAGTACTAGATGTTCCTTTTAGAATGCAGATTTGTTGATCTTAGCATACTTGTAATTAATAGCTTAAGCCCTGAAAGGTATACTCTGTATACAAGACACTTGTTGATATTGATGTCAGTTTGGTTGGTTCAGACAGGTTGGTGCAACAATAAGGAGAGGTTCCATATTTGTTTGATGGTACAGTATCTTCTGTCCTGTCTGTGGAGTCAGTACCATTGACTTCCGTGTGTGTAGACTCTGACTTGACTCAAGTCAAACCAGTTATTAGTGCAAAAATACTGCTGAATGAACTTGTACCAATCAAAATGCTCCATAAAAACTCAATGTATTTCATAATCAATTGACAGTCAAGTTGATTGGTTGGAATTGAGACTTCTTTCTCAAATATATATATGTACATACATACATGTACATACATACATATCTCGGTCAACACCTACTGCTAATGTCTGTTGTCTTCTACAGTCTCTGTGCCTTTAACTTTTCCGTAGAACATTCTTGACTATTTTCTCATTTGAATGATTGCAGACAAGAAAGTTTAGCCTGGAGGCCTGATCATATGGATCGAGTCACTCGAAAGCAAGCTACCATTCTGTCAAGTTTTAACAACAAAAAACACCCAAAACTTACCCTTTAAATTAAGACTCTGAGAAAATCTGGTCAAGCTTGTACACATGCCAAATGATAAATGGCTGACCTTATCTGTCAGATGGCAATCCAGTTTTACAGGTTTGCCCTCTTTGGATTTGTGTTTTTTTTTAACAGTTTTGGAGAACCAACTTCAGTGGGGAAGCCTGGATCACTCGCTGATAGATGCAAGCCCTCTTTGCTTTTATAGTTTTCCAGGGTAATTTGAATACATATCCCATCAATTGCAAGGAGTGATCGCCTCTAAGTCAGTGTATTTGTAATCTTGTTGAGAGTAAAGCTTCGAAAAACTGCCTGTTTTCTTGATCGTTGGCCTTGTATTAGTCTCGAAACTCATCGTCGGCAATCAGGTCATTTATATGCAAACCTGGTATCTTTAATAAAGCGGTAATTTTTTTCGCCCCCACCAAAACTGAAATTGACGTCATTGGCCGTTTGCTGCGGTGACATCATGATCTCTCCTCCTGCTATTTAGTGTTAATTATAACACCCCCATTTCGAGTGCACTCCAAAGACGCAGACAGAATACAACGTTTATGTCTTTTAGTTTTTGCCTTGGATGAAGATTTCAACATTTTTGGCATTTAGGAAGGCTTTCCCTCGAGATGTGGGAGTAGGACAAGGCTTGGCTTTAAAGGTGACTCTAATTAGCCTCTGATAAGTCAGTTTAATCTCCATGATCCCCAGTGAAACTTACGTCAAACCAGAGGCAAGTTCTTGACTTTTTTCTTCTTTTTTGGCTATCACAAGTCCTCTTTAGGGGGTCTTTCACTAAAAATGAAAGCAAGAATTTACGTGATAATCTGCCTACAGTATCTGCAGGTGACACGTTTTGCTTATTATATTGTTGTGCTCTGTAAAGGGAGTACAAGCAGCCTCTGCTTAAACATAATTCCCTTCTTCAGGTAACTAAGTAATAATTAATCTGATCATTGCAGTAATCCCTTTTCCCTTTGGGTTTGTCAACTACAAAAGAAAGCCAAAATTTCTTAAATTTCATCTAATTAAATATATTTGCCTTGGATTTACATGTTTTTCAAAGGCTTTGTCAATCTAACAAACACTCTAGGCTGTTGTGACAGTAAACTGTTTTAAGCGAGGACGCATCTTTTGTTTAATATACTAAAGTCACATGTTCATTTTTCTGGGTTAATTCATTAAAAGTTGATGACAGAATGCCGTGGAGATTGGAAGTCAGGTTCTACTGAGAGGAACGTAGAAGTTGTATCTGACATTGAAAAGAAACTAGCAATACAGCAGTTAACAAATCCTACGTTTGACACAGTTCATTACGGTTTGACCATTTTAATATGTATGGTGGAGACAACTTTATTTCGAAAAACTTTCTCACCTTTGCGCTGTTTGCACGTGTACTTATAACGAATATACGAAAATCAATCTTGGTGAAGAAAGTTGTAGAATCAAATGGATTCTTTTCATTAAAGGTTCATTAATTTTGCTAATAGGCAGTACATTAAAGTTCTGAATGGTGTCTTTCATTCTTTGAACAATTGAAATCTCATTTTGAATAAAATGTTATAGATTTGATAATATTGCCACCCACATAAACCAAGAGTGAAAGAAATGAATGTGTAGAGAATTAATTCATTTTTTCAAACATTGATACCATCTGAACTGGGGATTTATAGTATCAGGTTTAGATAAAAAAAAACATTAAAATTAAATGAGAATTTCTAATTTACCTGCCCATCACAAAATAATGCCAGTATCATTGAAACAATTTTTTTACTGTATATTTTGAGAGAATACCCACTGAGGATATACACACAGTTTGATTTTAACCCCTAGTTATATGTAATGTTAATCTGAAATGCACAATGTTTAAGTAATTTCTTGACACTTCACCGACAAGTGTGGAATTGTGTTACTCTTCACCTTCAAACCTCTGCACTCTGATTGGTTGATAATTAGCTGCCCCCGCAAGAATACTGTGCTTATACGTTATTATTCACCCGGCTACTAGTTGAATAGCCACAGAAATAGAAACCTATATCTTTTATGTTAAAAGTGCTTTTTATTTCTTGATTTTATTAGGATATTACCCCCTTTAAAAGTGTTTGGTTCATGTAAGTTGCAATTTACCATAGGTAACTTGTAAAAACTGATTTTAATATGTGCACACACTGCTACTTTAATACCATGCTATGAAAATAATTAAAACATGTTTGATGCACTGTCAGGGTGTTCCATATCCTCATTGTTACCAGTGTGATCTATGCCATGACTAACATTCAGTGATACAGTTGAATTGGGTTAATGTGAAGATGGTTAATCCATCACTAAATTCACTCGGGATCAGTTTACCGTCTCAGCTATTGATTTCTCTCAGGAAGTTCCATGGCTGATTCAGATATTATTCTGTTTCCTCTTTTGTTTCAAGTATTGATTTTTTTTTTTACAAAATGATTTTCCGGCTCACTTTTTGGATGAGTGATACCAAATCACAGTTGCCATATTATTTTTTTCAGCAACAGGCATCTTTTATAATTTGGAGAAGTTTTTCTTTTTCAAAGTTGTAAATAGTTGCCATGATCTATCTCATAGATGTTGTACAGATGAGATGTGTATATTAAGTCAAGCCTTTCAGATAACTGCTCAGTTTGAATTGGACAAGGTGGATTGAATCATCCTTCAAATGAGAGACCGTTGAAAGAGAAAGAAGAATCCTTTTCTATTCATGCTTCTAGGCAACATAATTGGAATGAATGGAATGATCATATGGATCGAGTCACTCGAAAGTAAGCTACCATTCTGTCAAGTTTCAACAACAAAAAAACACCCAAAATATACCCTTTAAATTAAGACTCTGAGAAAATCTGGTCAAGCTTGTACACATGACAAATGGCTGACCTTATCTGTCAGATGGCAATCCAGTTTTACAGGTTTCCCTACTTTGGATTTGTGTTTTTTTAACAGTTTTGGAGAACCATCTTCAGTGGGGAAGCCTGGATCACTCGCTGATAGATGCAAGCCCTCTTTGCTTTTATAGTTTTCCAGGGTAATTTGAATACATATCCCATCAATTGCAAGGATTGATCGCCTCTAAGTCAGTGTATTTGTAATCTTGTTGAGAGTAAAGCTTCGAAAAACTGCCTGTTTCCTCGATCGTTGGCCTTGTATTAGTCTCGAAATTCATCATCGGCAATCAGGTCATTTATATGCAAACCTGGTATCTTTAATAAAGCGGTAATTTTTTTTTTTTTCGCCCCCACCAAAACTGAAATTGACGTCATTGGCCGTTTGCTGCGGTGACATCATGATCTCTCCTCCTGCTATTTAGTGTTAATTATAGCACCCCCATTTCAAGTGCACTCCAAAAACACAGACAGAATACAACGTTTTATGTCTTTTAGTTTTTGCCTCGGATGAAGATTTCGACATTTTTGGCATTTAGGAAGGCTTTCCCTCGAGATGTGGGAGTAGGACGAGGCTTGGCTTTAAAGGTGACTCTAATTAGCCTCTGATAAGTCAGTTTAATCTCCATGATCCCCAGTGAAACTTACGTCAAACCAGAGGCAAGTTCTTGACTTTTTTCTTCTTTTTTGGCTATCACAAGTCCTCTTTAGGGGGTCTTTCACTAAAAATGAAAGCAAGAATTTACGTGATAATCTGCCTACAGTATCTGCAGGTGACACGTTTTGCTTATTATATTGTTGTGCTCTGTAAAGAGAGTACAAGCAGCCTCTGCTTAAACATAATTCCCTTCTTCAGGTAACTAAGTAATAATTAATCTGATCATTGCAGTAATCCCTTTTCCCTTTGGGTTTGTCAACTACAAAAGAAAGCCAAAATTTCTTAAATTTCATCTAATTAAATATATTTGCCTTGGATTTACATGTTTTTCAAAGGCTTTGTCAATCTAACAAACACTTTAGGCTGTTGTGACAGTAAACTGTTTTAAGCGAGGACGCATCTTTTGTTTAATATACTAAAGTCACATGTTCATTTTTCTGGGTTAATTCATTAAAAGTTGATGACAGAATGCCGTGGAGATTGGAAGTCAGGTTCTACAGAGAGGAACGTAGAAGTTGTATCTGACATTGAAAAGAAACTAGGAATACAGCAGTTAACAAATCCTACGTTTGACACAGTTCATTACGGTTTGACCATTTTAATATGTATGGTGGAGACAACTTTATTTCGAAAAACTTTCTCACCTTTGCACTGTTTGCACGTGTACTTATAACGAATATACGAAAATCAATCTTGGTGAAGAAAGTTGTAGAAGCAAATGGATTCTTTTCATTAAAGGTTCATTAATTTTGCTAATAGGCAGTACATTAAAGTTCTGAATGGTGTCTTTCATTCTTTGAACAATTGAAATCTCATTTTGAATAAAATGTTATAGATTTGGTAAAATTGCCACCCACATAAACCAAGAGTGAAAGAAATGAATGTGTAGAGAATTCATTCATTTTTTTCAAACATTGATACCATCTGAACTGGGGATTTATAGTATCAGGTTTAGATAAAAAAAAACATTAAATTTAAAAAAGAATTTGTAATTTACCTGGCCATCACAAAATAATGCCAGTATCATTGAAACAATTTTTTTACTGTATATTTTGAGAGAATACCCACTGAGGATATACACACAGTTTGATTTTAACCCCTAGTTATATGTAATGTTAATCTTAAATGCACAATGTTTAAGTAATTTCTTGACACTTCACCGACAAGTGTGGAATTGTGTTACTCTTCACCTTCAAACCTCTGCACTCTGATTGGTTGATAATTAGCTGCCCCCGCAAGAATACTGTGCTTATACGTTATTATTCACCCGGCTACTAGTTGAATAGCCACAGAAATAGAAACCTATATCTTTTATGTTAAAAGTGCTTTTTATTTCTTGATTTTATTAGGATATTACCCCCTTTAAAAGTGTTTGGTTCATGTAAGTTGCAATTTACCATAGGTAACTTGTAAAAACTGATTTTAATATGTGCACACACTGCTACTTTAATACCATGCTATGAAAATAATTAAAACATGTTTGATGCACTGTCAGGGTGTTCCATATCCTCATTGTTACCAGTGTGATCTATGCCATGACTAACATTCAGTGATACAGTTGAATTGGGTTAATGTGAAGATGGTTAATCCATCACTAAATTCACTCGGGATCAGTTTACCGTCTCAGCTATTGATTTCTCTCAGGAAGTTCCATGGCTGATTCAGATATTATTCTGTTTCCTCTTTTGTTTCAAGTATTGATTTTTTTTTTTACAAAATGATTTTCCGGCTCACTTTTTGGATGAGTGATACCAAATCACAGTTGCCATATTATTTTTTTCAGCAACAGGCATCTTTTATAATTTGGAGAAGTTTTTCTTTTTCAAAGTTGTAAATAGTTGCCATGATCTATCTCATAGATGTTGTACAGATGAGATGTGTATATTAAGTCAAGCCTTTCAGATAACTGCTCAGTTTGAATTGGACAAGGTGGATTGAATCATCCTTCAAATGAGAGACCGTTGAAAGAGAAAGAAGAATCCTTTTCTTTTCATGCTTCTAGGCAACATAATTGGAATGAATTGTAAGAACGTCATCACCAAGTCATTGAACTCATTTCATACTGATGAATTGTAAAATATTGCACTAAAAATATGAAATTCCTAGCAAAAGACCAGCCTTTTTACACGTTTTTTTTCTCTAAATGTAACTACCCAGATAAAAATCTAAGTAGGTGGCATCATTTGGTTTACATAATGCAGCACATCCTTTAAATTTATGTATAATTTTTAAAACGAAAGAGCTGTACATGATATGCACGAGTGGAAAAGGCCTGAATGAGGAATTGATCTGTTTAGGCAGTAAAGGCAGGAATGGTGAAATGTTCTACTAAGTGCATGTAAATAATATAGACTTTACTGAGTATATATGCAGATATCTGCAGGGGAGAAATAAACAGATCGAATGACAAAGAAATAGGTTATCGATATGTATGCAAAACTACATTGTTTATTATGGATGTTAAATTGAACTAGTCTGTGTGTTCAAGCCTTGTCGACAGATAATTTGCTGTTTATAGACACTTTTGCTATTAATTACACTGATGAAATCTCCATTGAGAACATTGGCAAGAGAAAAAATGAGAAAGTGAAACAATTGGTTTAATGGTTTTGTTAGGTCATACCAGCATGCTGGTGTGAGCTATTGTTACAGAGCGGCGTCTATCACTCTATCACTCTATCATTCTATCACTCTATCACTCTATCCGTCAACAATTGGTAAAACCGCTCCCACTCGCACAGTGTTTGATGGAATTTCATGAAACTTGGACACAAGGATCATTGGGTATAGGGCCATCAGAGATGGTCCAAAATTTGGGGTCAAAGGTCACCTGTGGGCCGTAATGGGCCATTTTGTGGAAATACGCAAAATGCTTCTTCTCCTACAGATTCCATGGTACAATGTTGAGGGTTTGTCACGATAGTGCTATGGTAGTTTTACCTTCAGGGTGTTCATGAATTTGAGATCAAAGATCAACTAGGGGTCTTTTGTGGCCCGGGCCGCGGCCCTATATTTTCAAATTGCTCCTGTTCGTACAGTGTATGGCCAATTATAATGAAACTTAGTCACAATGTTCCTCGGGATGAGAGTTACGAGGGGTGTTCGGAAAATTGAGGTCAAAGGTCATTTAGGGGGTCATCGGGGGTCATTCTTTGTAATATTTTCAAATATCTGTATCTCCTCAAGATTTTGATGGATCATATTCAAAGTTGAACTGATGATTGTTGGATTGTGTATGAATAAGGTGATGCCTAAAAATTTTTGGTCAAAAGTTAATTAATTACAATTAATCCCCATTGTTT
Source organism: Apostichopus japonicus (assembly GCF_037975245.1). Classification (NCBI taxonomy): domain Eukaryota; kingdom Metazoa; phylum Echinodermata; class Holothuroidea; order Aspidochirotida; family Stichopodidae; genus Apostichopus; species Apostichopus japonicus. The sequence continues at coordinate 4,421,626 of NC_092565.1, forward strand.
AAAAAAATCTGAGCCTTCACTTTTTGCCAAAGCTCCTTTAATTTGTCTCCCAGTCCCTGCAGTGTTTGTTTACATTTGTGGTTAAGCTCTGCAGAGGCTGTTAGTGGAATTAAAGCAGGACTGGGAGTTGTTATTAACTGTTGAACTGTAAGCATGAGAGCCCTATAGCCAATCAGCACTTGCCGATTCTTAGAAGTCTTTGAGCCTGAGGTATGTAGGCAGCTTGTGAAGTTATGTCTTGTAGGGAGTGCTTGTTATGTCTGCTAAGGTAGAGGGGAGAAAGTTTAATAGGGTAGGCCAGTGGTATTGTTTGAGAGAGTGGGTAAAATAGGATTTAAAGGGGAAAATAGGAATTATAGCCAGTGGTGTGGCCAGGATTCTGCTAACGGAGGGGGGGGGGTTATCCCTCACGGGCCCAAAATTGGTTTTGTGGGCCCTACATTTTTCAGCTCGAAAAGGTATGAGCTTCTGCACCATTGGTGCTCTAGTTAAAAAAAGAAGTGTTTAACTTGAATGGAAAAGTAAAAAAATGTATCAGACCTTTGTGAAAGCAAATGTCTTGGAGGAGGGAGGGGGGGGGGGGGAGAGGGTCGAGTTTATTCTAAATTTTATACCCAACACAAAATGCAAAGCTCTTTTAATAGAATATTGTTTTTACTAAGAGGTTTGCATATTCACTAATATGAAAATATCGTCACATATATTCCAGTTCATGCTTTAGATGTTGAGTGGTATCAAAAGGTGGCCAAGATAAGTTACATGTGCACGTTCTGATTTGACCAGTAAATTTAGGGGAAAACAACAAAACCTTTCTCATTGATCACTGATCAGTGACATTGTGGTTATTATGCAATAGGAGAGATACCTACTACACACTTTTCATCATTGACCAGTCAGAAACCTAAATGGAAACAATTAGTATGAAGCAATAACACTGGATTTAATGAAATTAGGGAATTACTAAAGAAATAGATGTTTAAAGTTGTCAAAATTAAAAACTACAATTTCTTTTCTCTTTTGCTACGCAGATCTGACCTTTGAGCATCTTGTCATTCGTTACCTAATGGAAAACCATCTTCTGAGATGACTATTTTATGGAAATCTGCATTGCACACCCCAGGTTTGATTTTACAAGATGTAAAATACAAAATTATTACATAACAATGTCATGTCATATAACAGAAGAATTTGGGAAAGAACTTGTCAGAAGGTGGAAGAATAATTTCGATTGGACAGAAAATTAAGAGTGAATTGTGATAGGATGTGTGGAATTATTTGGTGCAACTTTTAGTAACATGTAAAAACTGGGTGTGTTTGATTGGGTGGGGAGGGGAGGAGACATTTCACCATTCAATAGATGGTATGTTCCAAGCTGGAAAGCTGACAAAGCCATTTGTATGTATGTATACCGCCTTTCAATAAGGAAAGAAATATACAGAGGCCAGTAGGGGCCATCAGCTCTACACTTTTTGCAATGGTGAGCTGTGACAACTTTACAATCAGATGAAACAAGTTAAAGTGTAAGGATGTATTATGTATGACCGTAGCAGACAGTGCGTTTCCATACAGTTATTCAATGGTGCAGGGTGCGTAAGGTACCAGCTTACAACTTTGTGACAACATCACTGTATCTGTTACAGACAGTAAATAAATATAATAATATAACTTTTAGCATCATGATTGACATCTAGAGTAAGGCCAAATATGTCACCTAACAGAGCTAGCATTGTTTGATAAAGGTGGCCAAGCCTGCAGTAGAGTGACGAACTTCCTTCCGGGTTTGGAACCTCTGGACATACAAGCAGTGTCCATAGACTCGTTAGTTAGGGCAATCGCATGAAGAGCAGGAGGCCTGGCTGCAAATCACGGCTGAGGCTGGAAGTTTTTCCACTGGTCTAGATTTCCCAACTCATGGCCGTTTTAATACAGTATCTATTCATTTGCCTTGGTTGTTTATTTCCATTGCATTTCACAGAGTTCTGTTCAATGTATCTCTTTTGAGATCAGGCTTTAGGATTCAGACATGATTTCAAGTTGGTTAGCATCATGATTGATTTCTTGAGTAAGGCACAAGAGGTCACCAAACAGGACTAGCATTGTTCGATACAGGCAGCAGTTAAGGCCCACAGTGGAATGTCACTTTTATTAATTGAGACATTTTAGCAATTTTATAGTGATTTATATGATTTAACTTGTGATAATATTACTGTTGTACAGAACCACACATGCTTTGTAGTTTAAAGAAAAGGCATTGTAATTAGTGTTTACACGGGTCCAAATATTGGGAACTAGGTACCTGAGAGCCCTTACCCGCCGGGTATCCGGGGAAAAAATTGTTTACCCTTGTGTATCGCGATTTTCAAGAAATTACATATTGGATGCTATAAGAAATGAATTATATTCTCCATTGACAATGTTTTCATGTTCAAATACATAGGTGTAAGATAAGGTATAAAACCTTCCTCAATAATTTCTATTTGCTTTTGTTTCTTTCATTAACTTGTTAATAACTTCATATAATTAACATCACTACTAACATGGCACTGCCGCCGCTGCTTATGTTTGCTCTCCACCTCTATTGGTTCAGACCATATAAATATCCAATTTAGCTCTTAAACAGTTTTTACTACTACTATCTATTATGCAGGCCCAGGGTTCGCATTAGCCGTGAGATTTTCGCAATTTGATCACATTTGGAATACACGTTTAGTAAAAAGCTGCTTGGGATTATTATGTTTTAGTTATCCTGTCTATAATCCATTAGTAACATCTCGTAAACTTACTTGTCAGTCTGTCCTATGAAATAAAGGAATGAATAAATAATAAATTGTGAGAATTCTTTCAATTTCTTCCACATGATAGCCTAACACCACACTAAGTCAATGGGGAAATCTAGCCTAACCATCTGTTTATAAGCTGAAATTGTGACACAGTTATAAGATATCCATGGAATACTTTCGTCATTGCTGTTATCTTTAACCACACGGTATCCTAACACCACACTAAGTCAATGAGAAAATCTTGCCTAACCCCCTTCCCCCATCCTTGGATGACAGGTCAATCCTTACAGTGATGTCATTCATTGAGCTGTTGCCAGATACTTCAAATCATAAACTATTACCAAACTTTAGAAAAAATATTAATATTTTCACTGTGAAATATCCGCTATCAAATTTTTTTTCACAAGGTTTTCCCATCCTGTACTATTGCAGAAAATTGTACAGCAAATTTGAGATGAATTTACTTCTCCAGATCGAATGCAGAATTTTAAGCAATCAAGGACTTGACCTTTTACAATGCTCTTGTCCAATGTCACGCATGAATTTCTTGAGGACTTTTATGAAATTAGGAGGAAGTTATAACTAGTTTGGTAGCCTTGTACTAAATTACATCAAGAATACTGAATATGAGTGTTTAATATAGATTCACGGCAACTTTGACAAATATTTCATCCAGATTCTGGACAACATGTGGCAGGGTAATTTCATGTAAGTGTAACATCACAATTTATATTCTATCAATGGTCACTGGGTTTAGAGTTTCTTTTCAAATTTAGTAGAGAAATGTTCTTCACTATAACCAGTTGGTGTTTTAGGATTTTATCCACATATATACAGATTTTTTGACAGTTCTTATACTTGGGCAAACATTTTATTACTTTATACAGTTTGATATCGTAATGAAAATGATTTTGATTGGAGTGAAATTGGCAGAGGAAGGTGAAGGTTTGATATATTTTAATGTAGGATTTTGTAGATTATCTTGTGTTTCCACCTCTTTCGAGATAGAGTGTGAATTTAAATACATTCCCAAGATCAGTGGTATTCACAGTGGTTATAATAATCACTAGTAATTTGGTAAACAATCCCATATATGTTATATCATCGCATGTTAAAGTGACAATTAAAATTCTTGATTAATGTTGGTTTGTAACACAACAGTACATATGCTCAAGCCTTGTTTCTTTACTCTACTGATGTACAAGACACCATCCAAAGTGTCTAGAATATATAAAATCCTTGAATGGACAGCATTTGAGGGTTACCATGCTTTAAACCTCTTTTGTGGTGCCATAAACGTCCTACTTTTAGAGTAAACAGTTAACTCTATCAAACGTTGTGCGGCTACGACAAAACCAAGTTGTCAACAAAATAATACCGTATATGACACATTACACATTTATTAAATCCCTCTTCATTGTCTGCTCTAGTTTTGTATGTTAAACATTGTCTGCTCTAGTTTTGTATGTTAAACATGAGCACATTTTTTTAAGAGGAATTCCATGAAAAGGAAGTATAGGGTACTTCCCCTTCTCATTGCCTTTTCATGCATCACTCACTTACGCCAGACATTTTGTCTCTTGACTCATTGATTCATTCTCTCCGACATAATGTCCTGTTGATCATTCTTTGAGGGTTCATGTATAGTTCATAAGATTGGGTTAGTGTTAGGTTTAGAAACTTCAGATGATGTGACCTGGTTTCTTTAATGATACTTTCGGACAATCTTTAAGTGGGTACATTGATCAGTCCAATCTGATTTCCCCTTTGCCTGTAGTTTTAGGGAACCTTTTTTCTTCTTTTTCTTTTTTTCGCTACATCTTAGATTTCAACTTACAAGATATAGATAACTAGAAGAGCTGTGCTTTTTAGTAATGTATCCCTATTTTCCTGCTCGACAGTGCTTAAATACATTCTTTACAATTGTAACTGTCAAGTAGTTTGCTTGACATATAATCAATCTCTGTAAACATACTGTAAAGAGGTCACACATGATGCAACATTCTCAAAGGATCACTTTATAGCAGTCAGCTTTAAACCAAGAAATAAAATGTCATTATCATCGTCATGACCATCATCATCATCATCATCATCATGACCATCATGATCACGATCATAATCATGATCACGATCATCACCATGATGATCATGATCATCATCATCATCATCATCATCATCATTATTATCATCATGATGATGATCATCATCATCAGAAAAAATACAAGATCCTGTTTGTTTATAACATATTGAAAAAAATGTTCTCCTGTTGCTTTTTGGCAATTTTCCTGAGAAAGGAAACATTGGGATGGACTGATATTGACTCGATATGGAGTATGACTATTTGTTTCGTATTCTTGAAATGGAAATGAACATAAAAAGATGATTCAGACATAATTTTTTGCAGATTTTCAGACCAATTTTTTTCTGACCAGCACCAACCAAGGATAAAATTTTGCTTTTGAAGAGCAGTGAAATTTTGGGTGTAAGAGACATTTTGGAGGGTAATTCACCAAAAGCATTTTACGCTTTGCAAAACTTTGAGGATAGTGTGAAAACACTTTAAATTCGGTAATATCTCCTTTCTTCATAGTTTCTTTCTCTTTGTGGAATAGAATTTTACAGTACCGAACTTTAATTTCGGTTCCTTTTAATACTATATGTTATTTTCAGTGTTGTAGATTGCTACCAAGCCGTAAAATAAAATACTCCAAGTTGTGGCAGTGATCCCATATCAGTAAACCTCACCCTTTAAAGTGGGATTTGAGTCTTGTTGAAACAAACTCACAGAAGTCGATGAATGATCGAATAAGTATTTCTATTTGAAAAAGGATTTTTTTTTTTTTAACAAAATGGTTACTTTTTTACATATTTATAACTACAATCAATTCCTTTATATCACTCCAACTGATGTCTTAATATGTATTGTCCTTTCAATTCTCTCGATACTGTCAAGAGAAATCCTCCTCCAATATAATGTGTGATGTCTGTATAAATGGCATACGAATGAAGCAGTCTCATGTTAATGTGGAGTTGTTAATACGTACAAGCTGCGTCATGCCATTAATAACAACAGATGTTTCAATCTTGCAATGACAACCTTCACGTAAAAATGTCCACGGCATCTCTGAAGAAATATGTGAAATGACAACGTTGACAGGGGCAGCGCGAAAAAATAGCCTGCCTCTACCGCAGGGGAAATTACCGCACCTCATTGCAAGTCTGGATTATGCCTTCCCAAGTTTTTGCTGGTAACCTTGAGCTGTCTCAAGATGTGTAGGTGTAGAGTGAGGCTATGGGAAGATGACACTATTGGTATTTGAAATACGATTGTCAATATTAAAGCCGTTCCGGTAACATTCGTACCGGGGTTTAATGCCACTGTTTTCCCTCTCAGCTAGCTAAACATGCTTGGGAGAAATTGAGTAGAGTATTCACCATGGTTACAAAACAAATACCAGACCATGATGCAATGACTCGAGATCACATTCATGACATTCATTTCGCTGTATGTAGTCTCAAGGTCTCCCGATTGCTCGACTTAGGCATGACCTTAGCGGACTGTCTCGAGAGTAACAGGCGAAAATGTTTAATTAAAGTTCTCAAAGGTTGGAAAGTCAGTGATTACTTCATCTGTTTGCTTTAAAACACCATTGCCAGCCTTCTTATGTGGTTGCTATATGAATGGCAGCTCTCTGATGTGAGTAGGGGTTGAGGTTAACAAGCAACTTGACTAAAATTTTGTAAGAAAAGTTTGCTTTTAATCAACTGTTGCTTTTATATATGTTGCTTATACATATATATATATATATATATATACATACATATATATATATATATATATATATATATATTAATTTCTGTATTAAAGATGCTATTTTCAAAGGTGGAGTTTATCACCTGCTGTACCAGCTCATCATTACAGCTAATTAATTTCAGCTATATCTATGGCACGAGAATTAATTAAAATTGATTTTTACAACACATGTTCTGATGGTTTTATGATAATTTGAGGTTTCATCTGATACTGCATCATGACGATCATGTCCTCCCCCCCCCCCCCCACCTCCGAACAACATTTCCTGTTTGGTGATTGGGAGCCTTTCAATGCCAGATGGATCAGCTTTAATTCATAGATGACTTCCACTGAATTAAGTTTTAAATTTTAAAGCAACATGTTTGAAACAAGGAAGTAAAGAAGCTTACCCAAGGGGATTCTCTTTTTCTGTTTTATTGATTTAATGTTTAATGCTCATTCCTGTTTCATATTTTTAACGTGAAAGGACAAAATATGTATGTGGTAGTGAAAATTAACTTTTTCGAATCTCAGCAGCTTTGCTCTTTGCACTGGTGGAACTATAGAACACTTGTGGAATTATAGAACAATTGAGGAATTATAGAACAATTGTGGAATGATAGAACACTTGTGGAATTGTAGAACAAATTGAGGAATTATAGAACAGTTGTTGAATTATAGAACAGTTGTGGAATTATAGAACACTTATTGAATTAAAGAACAGTTGTGGAATTAAAGAACACTTGTGGAATTATAGAACACTTGTGGAAGTATAGAACATTTCTTGAATTAAAAACAGTTGTGGAATTAAAGAACACTTGTGGAATTATAGAACACTAGTGGAATTATAGAACACTGGAACACTTCTTGAGTTATAGATTACTTGTGGAATTATAGAACACTTCAGGAAATATAGAACACTTCTTGAATTATAGAACACTTGTGGAAGTATAGAACACTGATGGATATTTATGTTTGTTGTACAGTCTAAGATCTTACCAGTGAGAAAGTCATAAAGTGCAATAAACGAATGAGTCCAATAACTGTAGTTGCAGTTATGCGAGTGAAGTTGAGACAACAAAATGCTAAAAGTCCAACAATGTTCTCTCATGTGTTGTCACTTCCAGAAATCAATTTACAGCCATGCTTCAGGTAGTTTTTGGTTTTGCATAAATTAACAACCCTGAAAGTGGAAGTCATATACTAGCCACCTTTCAGCTGTACAACATTGATTTTGTACTCTGGAGCCCTCTTTAATGTCATCAGGAGTTCCTGAAGCTTGAAGTTTTCATATCCACTTTTGATTGGAATGTCAAATCGAGTCTTCCATTGTGGCGTTGACAACGTTATATAGGCAACGAGTAGCGAATGTCCCAGTTTTGGTTATTTGAATCAAGAAAGAAACTAGCTCAAAAACTATCAGGTATCAATTGACAATTTTCTCAACCACAAATTACCCATGATGCAAAGTTCTGGCTGGCATTCCGCTTTGTATTGCTAAGTTTACTCAGTAGTAATACAAGATTACTGTCTGCATAATATTAAACAACTTTGTTTGCATTTTGGTTGACAAACGTATTGGGTTGTAAATGCAGCAAGATTGCGAGTTTTCTAAGACACCCTACTAGCTTGTACCACTAAGGTGGGGTTAAATGTCACACCAAGTGAAGGTTTATTTTGACACCAAGTGAAGGTTAACAATGGCACCAAGTAAAGATTAATTTTGACACCAAGTGACTCTTGACAATGGCACCAAGTGATTGATAATATTGTGTTTTGGAGTTAATTTTAATGCTTCATAGATTAAGTATGTTCTTTGAATGTAAACTCCTATTGTCATTATAGTGCTATTCATTCTTGACGTCACTGGTTCTCAGTTTTGAAATACTCTGGTGCTTGGTCTTGACTACTTGTGAAACTCAGTCTTGAATACAGTGACACATAGGCTATACTATACAGCAGGTTCTTAGTCTTGGTTACAGTGGTACTTAGTCTGGACTGTACTGCAGGTTCACATGTTCTGTAATAGGATGTATTATACTGGTTCTCAGTCTTGACTACAATGGTATACTCGGTCTGTATTATACTGGTTCTCAGTCTTGACTACAGTGGTACTCAGTCTGCACTACAATGGTTCTCTGCACTATGCTGGTTCTCAGTCTGGACCACAATGGTACTCAGTCTGCACAACAATGGTTCTCTGCACTATGCTGGTTCTCAGTCTGGACTACAATGGTACTCAGTCTGCACTATGCTGGTTCTCAGTCTGGACTACAATGGTACTCAGTCTGCACTATGCTGGTTCTCAGTCTGGACTACAATGGTACTCAGTCTGCACTATGCTGGTTCTCAGTCTGGACTACAAAGGTACTCAGTCTGCACTACAATGGTACTCTGCACTATGCTGGTTCTCAGTCTGGACTACAATGGTACTCAGTCTGCACTATGCTGGTTCTCAGTCTGGACTACAATGGTACTCAGTCTGCATTATGCTGGTTCTCAGTCTTGACTACAATGGTACTCAGTCTGCAGTATGCTGGTTCTCAGTCTTGACTACAATGGTACTCAGTCTGCACTATGCTGGTTCTCAGTCTGGACTACAATGGTACTCAGTCTGCACTATGCTGGTTCTCAGTCTGGACTACAATGGTACTCTGTCTGCACCATGCTGGTTCTCAGTCTTGACTATACTGGTTTTCAGTCTTGCCACACACTAGCATTCAGTCTTGGTACTATAATGTCATAGAAACCATTTGTGATTGTCACGTAGTAAAAATTATATTCAAGTGTCAAACTTCGTTCAAACTGGTCCATCGAAGATAAGTTTTCTGCAAGCTTTTAAAAGCAAACCAAATCTCTCTTAGATGACAAATAATCTGACAAATGAAAAGAAGCAATAAATAATTATGATTCATCATATATGGATGATCATATTTGACAATTGTGGCATAAAGTTAGATCTACAAAAGATATATTCTGAAAAAAAATAGATCACAGCCAGCTGAAACATTATACCTCTTTATTAGCAGGGTTTTCTCTCTAATGCCATATCATTTATAATTTAGTGTATGAATTTATTTTGACAATTCTGATGTGGCACGTAGCATACTTGCAATGTAAAAAAAAAGATAAAACTCTGTGATCCAACTCTTCTTCTTCAAAGCCGTTCTATTGCAGAGATGTACAAGAATGACAATTCACTGACTGGTCTGACAAGATAATCTCTATTGCTTGACATTGATTCAGCCTTGCTGCAGGGGCCCTGCAGCTGCTGCAGCTTTTCGTTTTGACACTGTGCATTATATTTTATTCACTCTCATTTTTAATCACCTATGATTCAATCGTTCAATATAGGAGGCGGATAAAAGAGGATCCTGTTGTACTCTCTAAGTTTACATACATGTTTTGTTGATTTAATATTTCTCAGTCCCTTGAATATAATCTTAAAAGTATTGAGACCCCTTCCATTTTTGAGTTGTTATCATTTAAATCAGTTTATCAATGAGAAGGAATCAAAACAAATTTATGGCATGTTTTTTTATTGTTTTTTTTTCCTCCTTTCACTGCCATTCATTTAAGGAATTATTCTTAGTGTGCCTGCTTGCCCATGCCAAGAAAATGTGATTAAAAGACGCAGGTTCCCAGTGCTGTTAATAATCTTTTTAGTGAAACGATATCATTATTAGGTTATCTAGCATATACATTAATATTCATGCAGAGATATGCAAAACACTGTGTGGAGTTTACATGTTAGTTTCTTGGCTTTTTTTAAATTTATTTTTATTATTATTTTATAATTCAAGTCAATTCGTTGTTTCGTATTCACATAGGCCCCTTTTGTCCTTGCAAGTTCCTGTGACAGAATAAACAGCAAAAACAACGTCCCAATATGAAATATCATCAATATATGCAGAAGAAAGAAATTTCAACCATTTAAGTTTATTTAAGGTCAGTTATTGAAATTTCATCCTGGGGTGCAATGAGTGTCTGCTTACTGAACATAATACTAAAGAGCTTTATTTTAGCATCCATACTTACATGGGGCCTTGTTTGTTGTTTCCACCCTTAACTACTAGAATTTGCAAGCATTTTGAACCAGACATTTCAAAATGCAACATCTGTGCTTTTTATGAAGATATGAATATCATAGTTGAAAACTAATAGTTGATTCCAAGGTTATAATACTAACAGGTCTGTCCAAAGGTACCGATTGTTTCATTGTAATAAAAATGTAAAAGTTAGAAGGCCTTAGGTTTCCATCCTAGTAGGATATTTTTCAGAGGTTATTAAACTGCTGGTAATCAAAACGTGAGGCTTTCTAACTTTTACACAGTCTTTTTGCAGTAGATATTAAAGCAGTTTGCTAACAGTCTTTTTCTCCCTTTGAAATAATCAAAGTAAAAGAAATGCTTGCAAATTCAAGGTTGCTTCATACATTATCTCATGTATATAGGCTAGTTTGCATGAGCTTAACATTTAGGCCTGCATAGATAAGTTTTTTTAATGCACACAAATTGTTAAAGTTAAATATGAACACAGCTACTTTTATAAAACAAAGACCCAGAATATTTTTGTTGTTGTCTTGGATGTATATAATCAACCCCTCCCTCTTGTTTCACAAAACAAAACAGCAACAACAAACAAACAAAATGTCATCGAAGGATCAAGGAATCTTGCTCAGAGGTCAATGCTGACCTTGAAGAGACTTGGACTTACAGATCAGAAAGTTACAGTTCTTACATTTTCAGGCCGAAATCCTCTTATCCCATCCTCGCTTCTATCCATTCTTTCCCATCTTGCTCCTCCCACCCCCTTCTACCCAATCCTTCCCTCTCATGGCCCCCTTATGATCTAGTATATGCTATGATCACTTATATACCTGTGACTTTCAGTAAATGTTCAGTGTGTGAAGTAGCTGCTGCAGTTAATATATATCTCTTCAAAGAAATTTAAGATTTTACTTGGATGTGGTAGCTAAATTTCTGATTTGTCGTTCTAGCATATTTACATACAGCTGGCATCTAGATATAAATCAGTCCCATTTCTGGTCTCTGAGTGTGCAATCATGTTTCCTTTTGAACTATTGACAGCCTGTGCCTTGGTTTGATAATTGCTTTAACAGGTGACACTGTTTCAAAGTTGCCAGACATGATGCCTCTCATGAGATGGTCAGGATTGTCAGTTTCTGATTGTTCAACCTAGCATTCATGGTGATGAAGTGAGATTTTTTTGTAACACAGCTGAGGCCCTCGGTAATGAAGAATAAAAAATTTGCGGATTTGTGAAGGCTAGGGATACCAACCTGGCACAAATTTATGAATCTCTCATTTTGTTTTCCCATCTCATTTGTCAGTTTTCTAATTCTTGTATTTTCTCAAAAGGAATACTTATAGGGCAAAAGGTTGACAGAGTTAAGTGTGTAACATTAGATTGGTTGTATGTGCCTCATTGTACGGTATGTGCAGGGATTCAATTGTTAGCCCATGCATAGAGTGCTATTTAATGATATGTTAAAAAAACTTGTGTGCTGTTTGTGAAGTTGTTAGAAAGATGTCAGAAGTGCTAACTGAAATAACAAGCCAATCAAATAAACAGGAATTTATAGTTTATAGTTACTTGATCCATTTTGTGTGTTTATTTGGCAAAATTTCTAAAATTATTTTTGTAATAACTTCTTGTTCAGACTTGAATGATTTAAAAAATCTTGTTTGTTCTTTGTTTGTTTTTGGCCTTGCAAATGGCATGAGTTCAACACATGTTAAAAAAAAAGGAAAAATGTAGACATGTTTATTTTATGTAACATACTTGTTCAAGCTTGAAGGATTTAAAGAATGTTTCATTTGTGCATGACAAACGCATGAGATGGATGCAGAATATATGGACAATTCTTTCTTTGGGACATGTTTGTTCAAGTTTGTGAATTTTTTTCAATAATAGTTTGTTTGTTTGTTCTGTAATCGACATAGATTACATGGAAAAACTAAAAATAGATCAGTTAATTTTGTAATAATTTTGTGTGCTGACTTAATTGATTTACATAATTCTTGTTGTTTTTGACATGGCAAATAGCATGAGTTCAACACATGTTAAATGATAAAAAAAAATGAAAAATGTCAAAATGTTTATTCTTTGTAACATATTTGTTCATTCTTGAATGATTTAAGGAATGTTTTGTTATTGTTGTTCATTTGTGCATGAGACAAGGACTGAGTTCAATGCAGAATAAATGGAAAACTGTGTTTGTTTTATCGTAACATGTTTGTTCAAGTTTTAATGTTTTCAAGATTTGTTTGTTTGTTTTGGTATCAACACAGACTAAACGAAATGTTGAGGATTATTTTGAGGTAGTAAGAGTTAACTGTCAGTCGTTTATGTTATTTTATGGTATGCATACTTATTTAAAAGCAAGCCTATAGAGGGAGGAATCCTGGCAATTTTGGGCTAAGATGAAATTTAATAGATATGTATATGAGTACCAGTAGGTTTAAATATCAATATAGACAAGAGGTAATCTAAATATATTAGCTTTTATTTTCACCAGGCATGTGAAGTACATCCAGAAATGGAATTCTAAATTAATTTTGACATGAACTGCATTGTCAGTGCTCAGAAAAGATATGGCAGGTTGGAAACGCCAAACAGAACAGAAATGATAGCTAAGATATCAATAATCAAGGTTTTTTTCTGGATCAACTTAATTTACACTCTTCCGAAATCATTGTCCTTCTCTAAATACAGTTAACATTGGTCAAATGTTTATCCACCCTTTCCCGATAACTAATGTTTATACACCCTTCTTGATTACTAGGAAGAAATTTTGAAGGTAAATGTCTCTACAAAAACAATTTAAGAATATAATTGGTTTCCTAGAAAAATCTATGGGTTTGTTTTTGCAATGTTTGTCTCTCACCACTCAATCAAGCTTTAACAACAAGTTTAAGCGTCATTAGCGAATGCATTAGCTGTTGTTTTAAATATAATTGTAGGAAAGAGACGTATTATCAGCATTAAACCTATCTTGGACCATATTAATGTTCATAGTATATTAACCTTAGGTCTATACCTACTTTTGCATGAATATGATTCTGTGCAGAATTAAAATTGCAGAGGTGGATCCAGAATTTTAAAATGCAGGCGATGTGGCCATTGAGTTGATGAAGCCGGCTCTCAAAAGGGGGGAATCAGAGGGTGCTCCATTAGAGAAGAAGCAAAAGTTTAGACGTGCAATGATGCAAAACTTTTGCGGAATATTTTGACTGTAAGTTTGGTCTACATGCAAGATTGTGCTATAATAGCTACTTATGGTTTTGTGTGAGTTTTCTGAAAAGATGCAGAACACTACTTGACTTGACTCCATCCCCCCCACCTCCCCCCCCACCTCCCTTCCCACACCCAGATCTGTTCCTGAATTGTCAAATGTTAAAGGTATAATTAATACTGGTTAAATATAGTCAGAAGGAATATGGGAACCCAGTAATCAAATAGCTGTTTAAAGTTATTATTGGCTGTCTTTGTTGTTTGGGACAATACAGGATATTTTCCATTAGGAGAATAATAGAAAACTATACTATAGGCCATATCTGATTTTGATAATATTTGTCTATGATTGCTGCTTGAGTGCTTTTTAAGTTCAGTCAGTCAGTCTGTCTGTCTATCCATTTGCCTGTCCCTATCACATGGCTGACTGCTATATTGTCCACCCAATCATCCATCCTTGTCTTAGAGTGGCTTGTCGGTCTCTATCAGAATAACAGTTTTTTAGTTCATTTGTTTGGTCACTTGATCTGTACATTCATCTTGTAAATCTCTCCACATTAAGTCGGTAAGTTTAACAACCATTTGTCTGTCTCTTATAGATGAGCTTTGATTCATATAGACGAGTTCATGGCCAAATTTGTTTGCTGACACTTTAAATAGTTGAATTAAAATAATGAAAATAAATGAATTTAAATTGACTTTGCATCTTAGAGCAGCCTGAATTATGCAATGTAAATCTTCTCAAGCCAACAGACATTCTAAACCAGAAAATTTTCTGCTAGTTCTTGTGGCATGAACATGATATGAAACAGATGTTTTGAGCAGCTCGGGTCTTTGCCATGTAACTCATTTAAATAGTATTTTATTAAATATTATTATGATTGTTACATTAATGTCATGATACATTTGAAATCTTTTGGAAAGATTATCAAAGTTTAATATAAACATCACTATTAGATTAGTCCGGTCATATTTGGAAAGATCATTAATTTCATGAAAGATTTGAAATCTTTTGGAAAGTCTATCAAAGTTTAATATGTACATCAGTGTTGGATTAGTCTGGATCTTCCATATATACATCCATAGTAGATAAATGTGCCTATATGGTTGTGAATTAGTCCTCACTGGCATGGTTCTATCCTGTCTTTGGTTTTTGTGTATAATCAAAGAGGGATTTTCATCCAAGTCTTGTACAAAAGTTGTTGTTTTATTGGTATAGAGAATATCTCTGTACTCAATTCATGTCATTATTTTTATTTCAACTCTTGAAAGTTCTTTTGTTGCTGTGGCAGCAGATGCACCATGTGTTCGGAAATACTTACCTCTTGAAATCAGGCTGGCCCCAAGTATCAACACTTTTAAGAAGAAACTCGAAACTTATTTAATGGCTGAGGCATGTTTGTCTAAGGTAGGACACTGGGGGGTGGGGGGCTACTGCATCCTGCAGTTTGGCTGCATATAATATTTTGCACTGTGCAATTGAATTTCTGTGTGATGATCTCAGATAATCTCTCTTTTCTTGTGTTTGATTCAGTCTTGTTATGGGGTTTGCAGCTGCTGCAGCTTTTCTTATTGACACAGTGTCTTTATACAAAACCCAAGCAGCTACTATAACAAATGGACAGAAGACAAACATAAAATAGTCTCAGGAATAATTACTTTAAATCAAAATTTCAAAGGTAGACTTTTATTTTTTTTATTTTTAGTGTGTTCTCAATCATTTACACTTATCATTATGTTTCATTGTGATGCTATGGAAATATCTTCCATATGAAACTTAGAGATGGATCCATGGATGTAAATGTACCTTTCTCTTATCATACATATTTTTTTTTTTTTTTTTTTTTTTTTTTGTTGGTAAATGTTAACATTAAATTTCCCTCCATCTGTTCGAGACCCCATATGGTTGACCTTCTTCAGCTGTTCATGTTGAACTGTAAGTCACAAGGAGTTGAATGCCCAGGTTTTTGATTTATTTATTCCATCGGATTCCTACTCAAAATCTTAAGCAGTTCCCTGCAACATGAGAATTGCATTTTTGAAATGTTGCAGTTTTTTTTTCCTCACTCTTTTCACAGTTTATTGTTTCCTTTAGCTCGGGGGCCCTTTGGGGTTTAACATCATATACATAGCTGCCTACTTCTCATGAATTCAGAATGCATCAGCTATGCGCACAGTTACCATAGAGACGTTGTTACCATAGGCACAATGTCATGTATCATTCTTTTGTGTCTCTTTACTGGCAAATTCTCCAGTTGCAATCTCTGAGATTCATGGGTTTCGGTTTACGATTGTCACTTAAAAAGCCATTTTTTTTTCTCGAAATAGATGCAATAGGTCGGGAACATATTAACTGGCCCATCACACAAAACTGTCTGCGAATATTCGGTACAAAACTGAATACTGCAGAAAAGGTTACGGAATAGGTGCTTTCACGACTAAATTTGGCTTTTGTTTCTCTGTTGGGAAATATAATAGAATAATTTAGAGGAGGCCTATAAGGAAGTTATTATGAAAACATTAAACAAGTTTCATTTTGCTAAATTTTGGGCAAAATATAGATGATCAATTCAGTGGTGTCCCTTGTGTTATTCTAATGGTTCCTTCTGATCCACAAGTCCCCCACCCCCCCCCCAACCTAGTACTACACTAATATTTATTTACAAGCCTAGATATATAAGTACATCCCTCCTACTTCTCAATGTACAATCTCTCAACAGAAGAGGTTTTTAATGCAACTAGATGCATGCTGCCCTCTATATATAAATCCCTTCAACAGTTGAATGGTCATGTCTGTTTATTGAATATTATTCTGCCAGTGTTTTCTGCATTATATTTACAGTATTATACATTTGTTGTTGGGGGATTTTGTTTTTTGTCTCAGTTTAAGGAAGATGTATAAAATACCCCACTGTCATTGTAACAAACAATTTCTTCAAACAGCTAATCTAAAAGGATCTTCTTTGTTCCATTTGATAGTGATCTTGGTTTTAAAAATCCACATCACAAGTCTGCTATTATATATTAGTTTTCTTTAATGTGTGATGTCACAGTGCCCCTAGGAGGTTGAGCTTTTCTAAATTTAAATTTCAAAGTATACTCAGTATTGCTTTGCAAAGGTCGTTTGGAGTATCAATAAATTAATAATAGAAACTTTCACAACAAAATTTGTAAATATCATTTATCCCTATAACATAGAAACTGATTGGGGAAAAACATTTGAATGTATGCCAGACACTGTAGGGGCTCTGTGGCATCATATGAGACTTGATGATTTCTACAGACTAGTAGTATATGAAAAGTAAAGGTTGCAATGGATGAGCTTAAAAACAAGTTATGTAAGGTCAATATTGATACAATGAGACCCTTCCTGACAACAATGGTCAGAGTTTGAAGATATGTGGGCAGCGGTAATCTTTAAATGTTTCAGACTGTTTTAACATATAAATTTTAGTTTTTTTCATTCTTATAGAATCTGGCAAGAATTGCTAAGCCTATTAGCTCACTTAGTTTTTATTGTATCTTTCTTTTCTTTTCTGTTTTATGATTGAATAATGGACAGTTTAGGTTTGGAATAATGTGAAATGAGGTCAATGTAGTGACCTATTCAGCTAAAACAAACATAGTCCCGGCAGGTTGAAGTATGTGGCATAATCAGAGATGCGAGAGGTTATAGTTACAGAGGTTATAGGAGGTAGCAGTATGTTATATAATGATTGGGAAGTTGATATATGTAACTACACTCATTTTGAAGCAGCAGCATTGAAAACTGGTTGCCAGATAATTAATTCATGATAAAGTGGAGTCGTAAATTTTCCTTCACAATTAATGTGAAGTGAGTTGCCTGCAAATATTTTATGAAACAATTTTTCAAACAATGTTATCATTTTGCCCTGTAGTTTTGAACTGTTTTTATTCCAGTATCAAAAGAATCTAAGTCCTCTGTAATACTTATTGAAAGTATATGTGTTCATCTTGATAAGATGATCTATTACAGTGCGAGGAAAATTGAAAATTGAGATTCCCACATTCATCATCGTTCTCACTTAACTGTCAAAATATGGGATTAAAGGGATAAGATGGTTCTGTAACAGGACCCTAAACCAAGAAATATGACAATATCCAAATTTCGTGGTTGCTGATAATTAAAGAGATCAACAGACAGACAGATAGATAGACAGACAAGGTGAGGTTGTTATTTTTTTTTGGTCTGAGATCGATAACTGTAAGATGTTTGGGACATTTGTAGCTGGTAATATTCCTTGTCTATAAAGTCTTACCAATAATTCCTGTCTGTTTCAGGAGCTCTTTGGGAAATTATTATCAACTGACCAGGAGATTTCCTCGTCAAAGAATCAATCAATCAATCAATTACTTTGTAAGGAAATGTTCATGTCAGTATTGACTTTAGTAACTTGAACATTTTCATATATAGGATATATATAGATGTAGAGATGGGCAGAGAGGCATAAATATCTCTTTCCATATATAGACGAAAATAAAACCCTTTTTTTCCCAGCTCATTATTAAGGTTATTGTTAACGTTGTCTGACTCTGCCCACAGCATGCTGCCAATTCATTTCTTAGAATATTACACTTTTATACCCAGGGAATAAATTATCTGATGCAAAGATATATCATAGCAGTGTGTACACAGAAATTGCATCAATTGATAAGAGACAAATTTTGGGGGCCACTGTAACGGCTACACAAAATTTGAACACTAAAATTATTCTCTATCGCCTGTTAAACAAGAGACGTCATAATCAGAGCAACAATGAAAATATATGCTAATGAGTATTAGCTCTCAATAAATTAGGTTATGTTCACACTTGATCCTATCCACCTGGCTCTTCTACTATTCTGGTAAGAGTGGATTGCTATATGTCCATGGAAAATAATCTTCAAACATATTGCCAAATTCTCCTTTTTTTTTTCTTTTTTAACTGAGTCCAATATATTTATGAAGGCAGAGCCAATAATTGTTAGTTTTATTGTCTTCTTAGGGAGGGAAGGAGAATCATGGGTGGTGGGAGGGGGTTGGGCTTTGCAAACCATTAATTTGAAGATGTTCATGAAAAAAGAGATTTCATTTTTATTATCATATTGATTTAGAATAACCCTCCCTTTTCCTCACCTTCTCTACCCTACCCCTCACCACCTATACCATCCCCCTCACCTCTACCCTCCATTCACCTCTACCCTCCCCCTCAACTACTCTGTACCCTCCCCCTCACCTTCTTTCATTGACTGCTTTCCATCCTCCACCAAAATCGATTGCTACGGACAGTATGCATATGGTTATAGTCAAGTTAATTTCCAAGTTTAGCATAAGTTTCCATGAAGCTAAAATATATATATCTGTTCTCCTTTCCTGTATCCTTTTCTTCTCCTCATCCTCCGATTTCTTGAAACCAAAAACAATATTAGGAGATTTTTCACATTTCTTTTGAAAGATAATGATAAAGATATGGCTGATCATGAAGCCGTAATTAAATAGAGAATATCATATAACATAATTACTTCAGCATAAGTTACTACTGTTCACCTGCCACACTCCTACGTTATAAAATTACCTTCCTTCCTTATTGTAAACCTCCAATTAGCAAGTCATATCTTGTTTCCATACATAGCCTCATCTGTTCTTGCTCTCAAACTTGGTTTGTATACTCACCACAGAGGGTGTCGTCAGTAAAAACCGTCAAATCTTTTATGAAAAGTCTTGAACTATAGCAAATGGAATGAATCCGTCTTGCCACTTGTATTTCATAGATCG
Organism: Apostichopus japonicus; assembly: GCF_037975245.1. Lineage (NCBI taxonomy): Eukaryota > Metazoa > Echinodermata > Holothuroidea > Aspidochirotida > Stichopodidae > Apostichopus > Apostichopus japonicus. Next base: position 4,441,232 of record NC_092565.1, read on the forward strand.
ATGATACATTACCACCTCGGTTATAACTTCAACCTTCGTAGAGACGAAATGAACCAGCTGAGATAATATCCGATGGAATACCACAGCAGTGAAATAGGTTAACACTCCGTCTAGCTCGACAAACATATGTATCGGTAGGATACAAAAGTTTTGATGAAATAGACAAGACATTGGTTTAAATTTGTAAAATGTTAGCAACTCAGTCATAGGTATTTATTCTTCCTTCTAGCTAGCATTTTTGATAGAAGCTAGTTCATTTACAGACTTAGGAAGTAGATATGTATCAACACATAAAAAATTGGGGGAAAAAAGACTTGGAACAAGTCTAAATCTAGGACACGGTTATAATAGTTACTCATTAGGAACTCATCTTTGGTGATTTTTAAGCATATGTCAGTTGAACACTTTTAGGTCAAAATTAATCCTCAAAACTAATTTGAGACCTCATGCATGCATCAATATGTAATTTGTGTTTGCAACAATATGACTTAATTACCAAATGGATTAAAATGATTTTGAATTTACTCAAGAAAAGTACAAAAAATGTGCAGATGGTGATCCTTTAAATAAAATAATAATAAGATATTAATATAATAATTAAAATAATAATAAAATAAATTAAAGTAATAATATAATAATAATAACAACTTGAGTGATTTGAAAATATACGTTGTCCATAGACCAATTAGATAATCTGGTATTTTGACCAGCTGCACATAATGATTAAAGGCACGTACAGTGTCAAAAGAAAGTTGTAAGAAGCTGCAAAATCTTATTCAGCTTTATTAAAGAACAATCAAAATGAAACAATAGGGATTATCTATGCAGACCTACGGTGTGTCTGTTGTGTGAATTTAGACAGACAGGGCACAAAGTATAATGTCCTATACATATCCATCCAACTCTTGACATGGTAACCTTAAGCTAAGCAAATAGGTATTTCAGTATTGTTCCAAAATAATATGTTAGAAAACTTTAAAAAAATGGTCACTCACGGTCAAACTTCAACGAACCTTTTACTGTCCCATGTAAAATATTTCTCATCATGGAATCCTTTAATTGTCTTAAATTCGACCTTCACTCACTTTAATGGAAATAATTTGAGCAGCGTCCAAGAAGTTGTTACACTTTTACATTTGCAATATTTTTATCAAAATATTAAAAAAGCTAAAATTTGTGTTGCCAGAAATACCGTTGACCTTTCTGAGTTCCATATTAATACAACACTCATTACGTGTTTGACATATCAAATAATTAGTGCCCAAAAGAGGCAAGACAATTTAACCTTCAAGTGTATCTTACCCTCGATCTTCGATTATTTTTCTGTTCGCAATTCCTATATTCGATGTTAATATCTATGTTTGATTTTCATTTCAGCCACCCTCTAGTTGTTTCTTAATTTTTTTTTTTTTGACCTTTGATAAATAACAGCTCGATAATTTTGTTTTTGCTCATATCTCGGAGGTGTGCGCCTTCTCTAGTGATCTTCTGTTGATATCTGCAGGATAAATGAATCTTTGACCATGCCCAGTTTTCATATGAGGCTGCATGCTCACTGTGTTTTGTTTTTAATTAGTCAGAGCGTTGTCTTGAGTACTCCCCTAAAGGGAAAAGTCACTTTTGTAGTTTAAAGTTGGGGGTTTACAAGAGCAGATTTGAGCTAGGTTACCATGGTAATGTTGATTGCATTTCACTTTAAAGGTACCCACTTTCACATCAAGATCTTTCAAACATGCCTTTTCAGATGTAAATTTCTCGGTAAATTTTCCTTTCATTTAAAAAAAACAAAATAAAAAACAGGTAAGATGACCATAGGCTAATTAAAGTTTTTTGTATGGTATGCACTTGTAATTTGCTTTTCATTCAAAGAAAAAATTTCTAGCAATTTCTTTCCCACAATCCAGTTGAAAGCTAGGCACATATTGCTTGAGCAAGGGGATATGCAATGAAAGAGAAGGGTGGGAGAAAAATTCTTTGCATTTTGAATTTTGATGTTTTCTCCTTGGACACCAGAGTATGAATACTACATGAATAATCGACACACATTAATCCAATCAAAATAAGAAGTGCCCCTTAATTTTTGGTAAAACAAAATGCTGTGTTCTTATTAAATTTAAATGCCCTTCTGTTGAAAATGAAAATGGTCTCTTCCAATGACTAAATTTTAATTTCATAATAAAAAATGCTAGAAATGTTTCTACATCTTTGGGTGAAACCTATATCTTCATAGCATTAACAATAGTTATACTCCGGCTGTTGTCATTCGCAGTATCTGCATAAGCTATCAGCCACCCTTATATGAAAGTACTTTGTCTTTTTTTGTATTCTCCTTTGGTATTAACTTGTTGTGGCAGGAGGTCAGTTCAGCGGCGGTTTGTTACATTCAGCTTGGGAAGTATAGGACCACTGTCATGATTGTGCCACCCCTTTGATACAACCTCACACAAACAAGGAAAAGTATTCATTTATAGTATAACTTTGCATTAAGAGCTCAATTTATAAGAACTAGTCTAAGTATACCTCAGAATACATATCTGGCCCTTCCATTAAGGTTTATGCCCTACTTAAGTCAGTCGTGTAAAACTTAGAATTTGGTCAGCCCCCAACTCCCCCCCCCCCCCCCCTATGCCTCTTTCCCAACCTTGTGCACACCACTAAAGAATGTTATTCTTGTAAGGTAGTTGCTCTGCCATATATGCTATAACACTGTCCTGATTTGTTGTACACTAAATAACTGCAACACTGTAGTGAGTAGGAAAATTTTTATGTACAATGTAGATATGTGTTATAATAAACAAACATTGTACATTTTGAGTCACGATTTTGAATCAACATTATGCATTATTTTGAATCAACATATGTAGATCTTTACAATTCACACAAACACGTCTGTTAATCCACACCTCCACACTGTGGGACTATATACACTTTGACACATTGTTTGTTTTCCTATTTCGCCTCTTCTTTACATAGTCCACTGAGAACTGCACACTATTCTTCCATATCTTCCTTTTTTGCACTTTCTTGATAATAGTTTATTCACAGCTTTGACAGGAAAATGGAGAATATTTTTTATAATTTTTTCCCCTAAATAATCCTTCCCAATACTCTCTGCTCTCCCCCTCCCCCCCCCCCCCCATCTTTGCCTTTTTGGATCTTTTCGTGTAGTTTTAATGTCATCCTGGCATGATCCATTGTCACTTGCCACTTTGTTTCACTTTGTCTATCTCAGAGAGATCAGATTTTTTACTCTGCAGTGCCCACAAGGATGATTAACGAATTACAGGGACCTTTTAAGAAGCAAAATATACGTCAGTGGTAAGAAGGGATTTATTCCGCAATTTCCATTAGAGAGGAGTGTAACACCCACAGGGAAAACGTTCAAGAATTCATCGGTTCTGGCCTCAATCAAATTGTTCCAATCAGGTTTAAAGAGGGACTCCTTCTTTCCATCGGCTTGCGACTTTTATCGAACAGACTGACAAATCACTTCAAAGTGCACACTGAAATAATTGTGCAGTTAGCATCAATTTTTATTGGTCTGAAATACGTTGCTGGTATTCTGTTTATGGTATTTTCATGCGCCGATATAAAATGCTCAATACCAATTAAAGTTTGAATTTGATTGTACCCAATGCATTAAACTTGTATAAGAATCTTCATTTGGTATTATCTTTAGCCAGCTCTGCATGGTCATATTTTTCAAGCCAAATGTAAACATTGTTGTTACCAAAACGTTAATGCATGCTTCAAATGATTTGGCTCAGTTTTCCCCTAGTTTTACCGTCATCATCTATGCGACCCTTAAGCTGCCGATGTTTTCTTCGAGGGGAACGGGTCTATCCCCCTCCCCTCCCTTTTTTCATTAAATTATGTTCAAGATTCTTCTACAGTTTTTTTTGGGTAACTCTTCAATAACCACGTCGCCTACAATAAATACCAGGGTATTAGAGATAAATTTCGAAATAGCTTCATCGAATGTACCACCTTAAGCAACAAAATTAATAACAGTCATGAATAATGGAGAACATTTCACATTCAAGCACTAATGGCTGTGTGATATGTCAAATTATAAAACAAGTACTTGGGGCTTATTTTTTGACAGAACATAGAAAAGGATCTCTAGTCAGGAAACAGTCTTCTTTTTTTTTTCTTTTTTTTTGGGGGGGGGGGAGTTGTTCATCATATACATTCATGACTTTCAATGATAATTGGTTTGAATTTAATTGCAGATTAAGTATCAACCATCTTCAATATTTAAAATGGTCACCGATATTTTATCAAAAACGTTTTTGACATTTTGATGGCATTTTAATATTAACATCTTCTCCCTCATTGATTGATGTGATGGTTTAAATTAAATATCTAAATTAGCTGGAAATAATTTGGAGGGTGAAACTTCCAGGAAATGAGGTTTGAAGGTTTTTGCCAAATTTATCAGGATGCTTAAATTGTTAACGCATGTTTGACAAAAAGGGAGCGGGTTTCATATTTTAATTGACTCTTAAAATTTGAGTATTAATATTATACTTTCAAGAATTTGAATGCTGTCTCTCAATTCCCCATAATTATCATTTTCAGAAACTTAAATACGAAACATCCAAGCAAGGTTTGTGTAATCCTTGTTGGCTGACACATAATATTTCAATAGTTAATACTAGCAACACTTAATGCGAATGTTCATATGTGATTTTTTTTTTTTTTTTTGCAGTGCTGTGGACATAATTTATAGCTGGAAAATGTTCTTGTTTGATGTGTCTCATATTGTGTAACAGTTTCTGAATGCTGTTATAAAACCCTGAATTCACTGCTGGCTATAATTTCAGAATGGGATTTTTAAGTTCCCACTCTCATTATTTCCCTGTATCTCTTCCCCTCCCTCCTTCCTGAGGGGGAAATTTTTCATTCAATCATGAGAATTTCTGTTTCTGTATGCTATCAATTTGCCCTCTTTAAATAATTCAGCCGGTTAGGATATTGCTAATACCACTGTACACTGTCTTCCCGTACCATGTTTCAAAGCACTGGTACTGACAGTATGAACAGTTGCTAACCTTTATCAGATAGACACACATGATATCCCTACTGCTCTCAGTACCAGTGCTTCAAAGCTGGACAAGAAAGGACAGTATAGTAAAAAAACTTATCCCAAGTGGGTGAATAATTAGATGACCTTAAGCTCTTAATGAGGCAAAGCTCTTAAAGGTGGACACATGTTTATTAATAGTGGTAAAAATTGACATAACAAATTAAAAGGAGAGAGTAAAAGGCTGTTCCTATCAAAGTGAAATCCTTATAATACATGAAAGCACAGGTTCTTGAAACGTGGGTTCATAGCTTGAATGACCTTTACATGGAATGGCAATCTCTTTGCTCACAGTACTTTTGCAATCACTTATATGGAACAAAATAGTATACGCCTAAGTGTGCCACTTAACCTTTCCCAAATTACCAGTAAATCACTCTTTTTTTCTTTCTTTTTTAATTTTCAAACTAATTGTTTTTGGTTATCATAAAGGATATAACTGTAGACGCAAAATTAATTTGGATGTGTCATGGAGCATATTAAAAACAATTACTGTTTTAAAGCTCAGGTTACATGTCAACATCACAGTGTAGTTTGATGGAATATTAACCAATTAACCAGAGAGGGGTTCCATCAATCAAAGTGACTGGTCTACCTAGTTTAACACATCCCATTGATACCATGCAGCTTCTCCTAGTAACCAACATAGAAAAAGATCATCTTTAATAGTGTCCTCAAGTACAATGTCCACGATACTTTGCAAATTTGTCGAGGGCAGATGGTGTAAAACACCTCCCAACCTTGGCTTCTGTAAATTGTATATTCTGATGCCGTTTATTTGTAATTTAGGAAGTTATCTTTTGTTTGTGCTATGCATTTTAACACAATATAGGTACAGCAGTTAGGCTTGATCTGCCAATATAATCTCTATTGATTGATATTGATTCAGCCTCACTGCAGGAAAGATGTAGCTGTTGCAGCTTTTATTTTCCTTTTGGCAAAACCTAATTAGTGCTAAGTTTTTATGGGTATGTCTTTGTTTAACTTCTTTGATAGAGGTATGTGGTATTGTTGGAGATATTGGTGACAAATGTTGTTGGTTTAGCAAAAAAATAATAATACTGGCTTTGATTTCAGTGCTGGAATGTACACTATGTCTCACCGTGGAAATATGAAGATAAGTAAATAATAACACCTTGTGACACCGATGTATCACATCTTGATGAATAAAATGATACTTTAAAACCAGACCGTTGCTCAGACAATACAATATTTTTATTAGCTGCTTGGCAACTTTTCACCAGAAACATCTCTACTATGGAATATAAAAAAGACACTAGTTGGATTTTATCCTTTCATCGTCCATAAATTTTGTACAGGTTTTAGCACATCCTTGCCCCGCGGCCTTCAGCGGTCACTCTTTAACCTATGGCACATATAAATAGATTTAGCGATTGCCGCCGACCAACCCGTGGTAATATTATTTTCCCAAAGAGCTGACTTACTTTCCCTTAAAAGGGATATGTTGGACATGATATCCACATTCATGCAAGATGATTTAAAAATTGTTGTTGTTGTTGTTGCTTTTTTAGAAAATTAATGCACAGTCTGTGTTTGACTTAAAAGGACAAAGGTTTTTTTGACAATAACACGTATTTCACAAGCTTTGTAGGGGGATTGGATCTTCTGTATCACCTGTATAATGGTAAATTTTATCTAAAGTGGTGACTTTTAGTTGATTAGTTGATCGCGAGTTCCTGCTTGCAGGAGGATCTAATATACATACATATACATACATACATACATACATTATGATAAGATTTTGCTATTACCTAATCTTATAAGCTTTGTTTTTTTCTTTCATTTTTTTTGCATCATATTAGGTGTCAGATTGAATAAACAATTGAATTGCAAGCACGATGATTTTCTGCTTCTCAAATATCATAAACAGGAAGGAGCTCAAATGATAAACAAGAGCGGTTTAGCAAATGTGGGAAAGTCTGTCAGTAATAGTTTGCACGCTTGTCTCCTTGAGCATCCATAGAGTTTGGGTGGGGTGGGGGTGGGGATGGGGAGAGGTGCCTTGCAGATGCCCTCCTGTAGTAAAAAAAAATTACTCCCCCTCTTGTTACAACTAGAGTTAACCAGTTCAATTTTTAAACTTCACTGGTTAACAATTCCTGCTATTGTAAAGTCAGAAACCCAAATCTTTGCTTGTCCCTTGATGGAACTTTACTCCGTGGATGGCCATGCTCAGTGGGAGGAGGAAACTCAGGTGAAGCGGGAGGACGGGGCTTGGAGGTGGTGTTGAGATGGAGAGGAGATTGGCAGGCAATCTGAACAGACTGCAATAATTATATTACAGTCTGCACATATTTTCGAAGACTACTTGTTCAAGTTGATCTGCAGGGGAAGCTCTCATATGCTCTCCTTTAAGAGTGTGTGTGTGGGTGTGTGCGTGTTTGTCATCGTGTTCTTTTTCGGTTAGTCAAGTGTCTGTGAGGAATCAGGAGTCTGAAGGACTGTGTGAATAAGACGTAGGAGGACATCCCGACAAACCGAGAAATTTCAGCCTTAAAATCCAGCTTCACTCTGGTTTATTAACCGTGTGGTTCAAGCGTAATCCACAGGGCTATAGACTGTCATTTATTACACTTTTTAAGGTGTTTATCAAGGTTTTACACTCATTATGAATGTGATTTTGCACCATTTGTACCTTCATTGGAAAGCATATTTGCTGCATTATGATTATTACTAAGATGAAATTGGGAAAAAAACATATGTTGAGAAAAATGGAATTTTGTCGCTTAAGTATTTCAAGTTTTCTACGATGTGTTTCTTTATACTCTGAAAGACATTGAAGATTTGAGACTGATTTCATACATTGTTTTTATCCATAAGTGGCCTATGAAAACTGTTTCCTTTCTTTTCCCTTCCTTTGTTACTTGAGGGGGAAGGGGGAAGTGACCTGGGGAAGGGGAAGTGGTAGGCAAAATCAAATAGCTACTGAATGTTGTCCAAAGGCAACATGATGACCCTCATGATTGTGTTACTTTTGCCCATCAAATTTGAGTAGGAATGGGGAAAGAATATCCCCCCCCCCCCACCTCACTTTCCCTAAGCTGCGCCACCCTAGCTTTTACTCATGGCAGCTCCAGCAAGACAATGGGGATCCATTTCTTTCAGGTTTTGCACGTTTACAATTAGGGTGCAATTCCCCGCTTCTTTCTTGTTTTTGAAGTAATTTATAAAAAAAAAATAAGAAACCAATTGATAACTTTCAGGTCACCCATATAATAGGATGCTAAAAAATTGCTAAAAGTATTGAAAAGTATTTTCCATAACCCTGATAATGTTGTTTCAAATAAATTAGCTGACCATTATATGGTATGGTGTGCATGCATTTTTAAAAAAAACTAGATCCACACTGAAAGTCATATTGAAGAGAGGTTTAATATTGATGAATGAAAAACAGTTTATTTCCATTGTTTTTGGTCCTCTGTATTTTTTTTTAATTGGGAGATAATATTGAGGTCCTTTATACATATCCTCGAGGTATTAAAAGACAGAATTGATTTAATCTCATCAAAACAACAGTTCTTCTCCTTCAGTCACCCCTCGATCTCCCCGAATCTTCGCCTCAGCTCCCCACTTAGCAACATACTTGCTTTATATATCCCAAGTTTTGAATTTCCAGAGATCCTCAATTACCCTAAAACAACATATAAAGCAAATGAGAGGGAAATTAATGGAAGGTATAAAGTTAATCTCTGTTAATATGCCAAGAGTGATTTGCATTTAAAATGACTGTTGCATTTATTCCTGCATAGCTTTTTACAAGCTTCACTTACTGTAAATAAACAAAGTTTGCAGAAATATTAATACATCAGCCAGATTTTTTGTCTAAATTTTGTTATTTCTTTAAAAAAAAATTAAAATGACTGGATAGAGGATAAAGGGCTCGTGAACTGTGCAGTCGGAATTGAGGGATGAATTGTGGAAAGTATTTATGAAGATAGAATGCAAAGATGAGATCTCAATATGTTTCATTTAGTGATTGGGAGGGAATCATGTTTTTAATCTATGAAATGTTTGTACAAACAAGAGTTGGAATAATTTGCATCTTTCGAAAATGTTTTAGAGTAAAAATTCAGTGTTTGTTTTCTTTAGACTGCAAAAATGCATTTTTCAAAAGTTTGCTTTTGTAGAGTAAATATGGGTTTTGCCTTTCTTTTTTTTTCAGTGTAAAAATGTGTCACTGAATACATCGTTTCATTTCTTGAGTTGCAAAAATTGCATTTTTAATGAGATCTTACGAATTGATAGGCATTTTAGATTTTAAAATGCCTATCAATTCGTAAGATCTCTTAAAAAATAGATTTTAGTGACAGTTACATAGTTTAGAGTGAAAGTGAAGTTATTAAGATTGCAAGTTTTGTTTCTGAGATTGCCAAATTTATTTTGAGAGTGGAAAAACATTTAGTTTGATCGCAAAGAGTGATGGAAGGGTTTATTAAGGTAGAAAAGTTGAGTTGTTATTTAGAGTGGGAAAAAAGTAGTTGTGAATGTGAGACAATGTGGTTATCTTGAGTGAAAATCTGGTTTTGTCAGTGAAATTTTAAAGATACTTTTTTTTTTTTAAGATACTTTATATTTAATCCAAGTGTTATCAGGATTGAAATGGACAAAATGTTGTCTTTCTTTACAACATGGAATTAATTATTCTATTTTGACTCTGCTCAGCTTAATATAAAAAGCTTTTTGAGCCTTTATAATTCTTTCTTACATTTGGGACAATTTCATCTTCACAGAATTTTATATTAAAGACAATGAAAACATGACCGGGGAAAATTGATGTTTAATATTATACCAATTTAAATAACAAGATGATGTGCTACCTATTAGTAAAATTTGGCATACCGATTATAAAAATGGATTTCAATCTGTTTAGGTATTTTACAAGCTTGCCTGAATAGTATTCAAAACTAATGCCAGTATAATCACACAATACTGAGCTGACAGGAATTCAATTGTCAAATTGTGTTACCATTTGATATTTCATTTTCTGTTCCATTTCTCAGAAATTCAATCAAAGATTACATATGCTGTGATATAATCACATAGAATTTAATATGCATAAATGAACTCTCATATTCATTTCTATATAATCAAAATGGCAATAATTAAATAATGTAATACGAGTCATTCAATAAAAGAGCATGGGTGAAATGGAGGGGGAAGGGCGGTTTGGTATGGATTGGATGGGATAGGTCATATTCGCATATTACCATGAAAATCATCAGGCAAAGGCACAAAAAAATCAGCAATTGTATGCAAAATTTGAGAATATTAGATTTAAAAATTGCAAAAACAAACAGCAATCCCACCAATCCCCCTTAAAGAAATTATCTACTAATTATTAATAATGCAGTCCTTGCTGCCCTCTAACACTAGTATTAACTTCCAAGTTCTATAAAGCACTTAACCCTGCCCCCTCACCTCTCCACCCCCCCCCTCCCCAAACAAATAATATACATGTCCCACTGATATCAAAGAGTTCCCCTTGATACTCCTACAGGAGTTTGTCCTAAGATAGACCATAATGCACTTCAACACCCTTGTCTGGTCCCTAGCAACCGTTTCTGCTGTCCTCGTTCTCACCTCCTTCGTTACCCCGATAATATCTATGGAATTTTTTTATAAAATTATTTTTATGAAGGCAGATCTGCATTTCTTTCTTATTCCTTGTTTGATTTTGCTGTGATTATACGGGACCGTAACGGTGGGAAACATTTGCCTGTGTTATACTCATATATATGTCATTGGATCATACACTATTTCCTGCATACTCTTAGTTACATACAACATTCAGGTACCTTTTAGGTTTTTCAGTTGTTGTTTTTCTTCTCACAACTGAAGGTGGGTGTGGAGGGGGGGGGGGGGGTAATGAAGAGAGAGCATTACATTTTCTGTTCAGATACATTTTCACACAAATAGCCCGGCCATTGGAAGGATCATACAAATATGCATTATTTGATTGTAATGTATACTCGACTGGATGATTACCAGATAATTTGTCGTTGATTGGCATCTATAAAAGAATTAAAACGAAAGTGAAAGGACTAATAGCTGGCACATCTGTCTATCCACGTACACCTCCAGAATGGGGGAGGTGTTATTCGATGGACAGATGGTATCGGCTTAGACGGTTGATACAAAACACCTAGGGGAGAACAAGCCAAGGCCGTCGGCGACCCTCGACACCAAAGTTTATCCGAAATTAAACAGCTGCTGCTACTCTGTGGGTTGAAGCCGCATACTGACGATTTGAATCTAACCCAGACATTCAAAATTTGCAAATGCATAATTAGATATATATATTTCTCAATGTATATAACTGAAACCCATCTAATAATGACTGGTTTCAACCCCTTCTTAATATTCTTCTCATTTAATCCTGTATATTTGTTCCAAATTTGCAGCATCACTGCAGGACCATGTCAAACTATTAATGAAAAATTAAGGTACCAGAAAAAGGTTAATCAATTAATTTGGTTCGCCAAACTCGTTTCAAGAAACGGAACAAATTACAACAGACTTTTGAGTTAAACTTGTTCTGTATTATAATTTTTATTCTCTCCCTTTCTTAGACGCAAATCACAGATAATGTCATCCGACAAAGGTTTTCATCTCCAGTATTAAGGAGAAAATTGTTGAAACTGGATTATGAAATATATTTTTCTTTGGTGAAAGCATTCAGGTTCAGCCCAATGTGAAAAGATTACCGAAAAGCTCACAAAGTAGAAAACATAGCATCATTTCATAAACTGAATACATTTATATAAAGTATTTTTAAAGTTTTGTGTGTGAAAAACTTAACGGGAAGAATTTTTTTTTTTAATGCTTCATCAGTATTGCTGCAATCATATGTTTACTAAGAAGATTGACACTAAATGCCAACTACATCTTGACTCAATGAAGAAATTGAAAGCTACTGTATATATGTGTTGGTTTCAATTCATTTTTATTCTATTTTTGAATAATGAAATCCAATAAACTTATACTACAGCCAGGCGCGTAGCCAAGGGGGGGGGCGAAGGGGGCAGCCGCCCCCCCTTGAGCATACTTTTTACAAATTTTTTTAAGGTTTTTATGATATCGCTAGTATTTTCAAAAGAGAAAATGCTAAGATGCAACTAACAAGGCATGGGAAGTGCCATTTCCGGTGATCTGGGAGGCATTTACAGCCAAAATTTTCTTGTACGCTTCGCGCCAACCATGGTGGCGCTATGCTTAGATAGTTTGCAATGCCGAATCTACAGTTTCGCCCCTCCCTTGGCAAATTCCTGGCTACGCGCCTGATCTACAGCCAGATCTTTATAAAACCGTCTCCAAAACCAAGCTTGCTCTTAATTTCACATAACGTTAGGAGATCCCAAAAATATTTCAACATTTCTGATTTTACTTCTTTTGTGTATTGATAGGGTTAGTACAAAATGTTTTACCTTTCGTAGAATCAGATGCCTTTTGTTTTTCTTTTCTGTTTTACTCGAAAAGGAAGAGCTTATTTGATAACGTAAATCGGGAGGTGATGTCTTAGCCTGTTCAAATGCAATCCTATTGTCAGCTATTTGTTCATAAGTCTATTAAATTTGTTACCAACCAATTGCTTTGTGTTATCATAAATCTCAACCATAACATACGGTCAGCTTAATTGTTATATCGTGCTGAGACAGTGTATGGTTGTGGATTAACCAATCAAAACCGATTAGAAATTCTTCGAATTTTTTAATGTAGATTATGGTACGGATATGTATATAACGCTTTATAAATTTATGAAATTTCCATAAAGCCATAAATCTGTTTTTTTTTGGGGCTTTGTAGCAAAACACCAGTAGAGTTTAAAATCATTTGTGAAAGTTTGTTACAATATTTCATGCTTTCAATCTGTAATTATTTGTCTTGGCACTTTGATGATTTTATAAACTATTTTTTTATTTTAGTGAAGTGGAACGGGTTTACGAGTCGGCCTTAATTGTGTTTATATCTGGTGTGTAATGAGTGTCAGCCATTCTGTCGGCCACTGACGTCAAGCCAACACATTCATCACTGCTATGTTGACTTGGACAGGCTCCATAAATAAATTTTAACTCGCTAAAATCGTCAGAGTCCACCTCTATATATTCTTTAACAATGCCGGGGAACTGACTTTAGATCTGGATTCCTTCTAAAATGCATTCTTTATCTTTTGTGAATAAAGTGTGACAGATGTCACGATTTCATCTGTATATTTTAGCACAAAATCCCTCCATTTATCAAGTGAGAGGAAAACAGGGGGGGGGGAGTGGGGAGGGGGTGACATCTAGTGGATCAGGAGCATGTCACTAAATTATAGCAGTTTAGCACAGTTTTTTCTGTTGGAACTGTCAATAATATTTAGATATATACAGAGCTGGTTTGTTTTAAGAGTTATATGCTCCAAGTTTGTTGACATTAGTTTAGTTTAGGCACAGAAATAAAGAGCGCTCACTTGAATTCCAATGCCAAGTGCTATAGTCTGCTGGTATACCTGATGCATCTTATATTAAGCTGCAACAGTATATTGCTTCACAAAACTAATGTGCTAACATTGCATACGAAAATCATACCCCAGAACACTTTAAAGGTTGGCGAATGAATAAACGAAGAACTGATTTACATTATGACGAACCGTTTTGAAGTTAATAGCATGCATGATTATGTTGACTCATTCTCTAAAAGCAAAATGCTTCTCATGCAAGTTTAAATATTGAGGGTTTATTCTGATAATGTGTAAACATGATATGGTTTGATATAAAAAAATATGTTACATTTAATACCCAATGCAAATTGTAGCTTCATACTTCGCTGCTTCTTGGTGTGGACTGGGCTTAACAGTTTACTGACCTGGAACCAGCTAGTGCACAATTGGGTTGGAGGTATATATATATATATATATATATAGATATATATACATATATATATATATATACACTGAAGGCACCAAGTCCTTGGAAGGGATTGGTGATAGTTTCTTCAGAGGTTTGATTAAAATTTCAACGTCCAAATGCAGCCGATTATATCATAGTAAAGCTGGTAAAAAAGTTTACACCCCATGCAGTCCGTCACTTGTGTACTAAGATACAGAAAGCTATAATTTGCTTACATGCTCTTCTCAAAGATATAATTTGCTATTTTGAAATAAATTTAACAAATGTTTGTTTATTAAATCAACAAGATCTTACCTTATATTGTGTAATAGCTTAGGTTCTGTCATACCATCTTATTTGGCTCTTAACCAACTGACCTTATCTAGCCCATTAGTCAAAGTGGTAACGATAAAGTTCATTTCTTTCTGAGCTGGGTGTGTGCCATGGAGTGAGAAACCACATGCAATAACCTGCATACATATAAACAAGTAACAAACCATATTTATTTTGCAGTATGCAGCTTCTATATGTGGTTTCTCACTGGTTTATGTGCAGAAAGCAGGCTACTGTATGTGGTTCCTCACTAGTTTATTTTGCAGTATGCAGGCTACCCTATGTGGTTCCTCACTAGTTTATATGCAGTATGCAGGCTCAGTGATAAACCACTTACAGTAGCCTGCATATATACTTATAAACCAGTGAGAAACCACATACAGTAGCTGCATACTTATAAACCAGTGAGAAATCAAATTTAGTAGCTAGCATGTTAATTTTAGATTTTAGATTAGATTTTCCTGGAAAGTGGGTACACAGGGTCTAAAGAAAAAATTAAATTGCTATTATTTCACACAAGTAGGGTTAATGTTTACTTTCCATTTGCAACATGAAATGCCCAGTATATGATAATTTGAACTGAACTGATACTACTAGGATTGAATTGTCAGGCCTCTTTATATTCTTACAGAATTACCTACACATGCTTTCTGCAGTAGATATAAGCAGTTTGCTAACATTTTTTCTTGCTTTGATTTTCAGCAGTCTATTTCACTCCTCATTACCTCCTATTTACTGATTTGTATTTCCCTAATTACCTGTAATTACTACTATCTGACAATTCTTGTTGTGTTTCTCTCTCTGCTTTCTATTTCACTCCTCATTACCTCCTATTTACTTATTTGTATTTTCCTAATTACCTGTAATTACTACTATCTGACAATTCTTGTTGTGTTCCTGTCTGCTTTCACTCCTCATTACCTCCTATTTACTTGTTTGTATTTCCCTAATTACCTGTAATTACTACTATCTGACAATTCTTGTTGTGTTTCTCTCTCTGCTTTCTATTTCACTCCTCATTACCTCCTATTTACTTATTTGTATTTTCCTAATTACCTGTAATTACTACTATCTGACAATTCTTGTTGTGTTCCTGTCTGCTTTCACTCCTCATTACCTCCTATTTACTTGTTTGTATTTCCCTAATTACCTGTAATTACTACTATCTGACAATTCTTGTTGTGTTTCTCTCTCTGCTTTCTATTTCACTCCTCATTACCTCCTATTTACTTATTTGTATTTTCCTAATTACCTGTAATTACTACTATCTGACAAAGCTTGTTGTGTTTCTCTCTCTGCTTTCTATTTCACTCCTCATTACCTCCTATTTACTTATTTGTATTTTCCTAATTACCTGTAATTACTACTATCTGACAAAGCTTGTTGTGTTTCTCTCTCTGCTTTCTATTTCACTCCTCATTACCTCCTATTTACTGATTTGTATTTTCCTAATTACCTGTAATTACTACTATCTGACAATTCTTGTTGTGTTTCTCTCTCTGCTTTCTATTTCACTCCTCATTACCTCCTATTTACTTATTTGTATTTTCCTAATTACCTGTAATTACTACTATCTGACAAAGCTTGTTGTGTTTCTCTCTCTGCTTTCTATTTCACTCCTCATTACCTCCTATTTACTTGTTTGTATTTCCCTAATTACCTGTAATTACTACTATCTGACAATTCTTGTTGTGTTTCTCTCTCTGCTTTCTATTTCACTCCTCATTACCTCCTATTTACTTATTTGTATTTTCCTAATTACCTATAATATCTACTATCTGACAATTCTTGTTGTGTTTCTCTCCCTGCTTTCTATTTCACTCCTCATTACCTCCTATTTACTTGTTTGTATTTCCCTAATTACCTGTAATTACTACTATCTGACAATTCTTGTTGTGTTTCTCTCTCTGCTTTCTATTTCACTCCTCATTACCTCCTATTTACTTATTTGTATTTTCCTAATTACCTGTAATTACTACTATCTGACAAAGCTTGTTGTGTTTCTCTCTCTGCTTTCTATTTCACTCCTCATTACCTCCTATTTACTTATTTGTATTTCCCTAATTACCTATAATATCTACTATCTGACAATTCTTGTTGTGTTTCTCTCCCTGCTTTCTATTTCACTCCTCATTACCTCCTATTTACTTATTTGTATTTCCCTAATTACCTGTAATTACTACTATCTGACAAAGCTTGCTGTGTTTCTCTCTCTGCTTTCTATTTCACTCCTCATTACCTCCTATTTACTTATTTGTATTTCCATAATTACCTATAATATCTACTATCTGACAAAGCTTGTTGTGTTTCTCTCCCTGCTTTCTATTTCACTCCTCAATACCTCCTATTTACTTATTTGTATTTCCCTAATTACCTGTAATTACTACTATCTGACATAGCTTGTTGTGTTTCTCTCTCTGCTTTCTATTTCACTCCTCATTACCTCCTATTTACTTATTTGTATTTCCCTAATTACCTGTAATTACTACTATCTGACAAAGCTTGTTGTGTTTCTCTCTCTGCTTTCTATTTCACTCCTCA
The DNA here is from genome assembly GCF_037975245.1 of Apostichopus japonicus. Lineage (NCBI taxonomy): Eukaryota > Metazoa > Echinodermata > Holothuroidea > Aspidochirotida > Stichopodidae > Apostichopus > Apostichopus japonicus. The sequence goes on from NC_092565.1 coordinate 4,458,080, forward strand.
TTACCTCCTATTTACTTATTTGTATTTCCATAATTACCTATAATATCTACTATCTGACAAAGCTTGTTGTGTTTCTCTCCCTGCTTTCTATTTCACTCCTCAATACCTCCTATTTACTTATTTGTATTTCCCTAATTACCTGTAATTACTACTATCTGACATAGCTTGTTGTGTTTCTCTCTCTGCTTTCTATTTCACTCCTCATTACCTCCTATTTACTTATTTGTATTTCCCTAATTACCTGTAATTACTACTATCTGACAAAGCTTGTTGTGTTTCTCTCTCTGCTTCTCTCTCATTACCTCCTATTTACTTATTTGTATTTCCCTAATTACCTATAGTTACTACTATCTCTTGACAAAGCTTGTTGTATTTCTGTGTCAGCTTTTATTTCTGGCACTTTTATATTGCTTTTGTTAGTATCAATTTTACAGTATCTCTAGTTTGCTTTTATTGTTTATAGTTTTTATTGTCTTATTATTTAAATTTTCATTTGTTATTTTCGTTTATTAAAGTTATGAAGTTTATTTCATTTGTAAAGTACTTAGAGCTTACCTTTAGAAACAAGTGCCATATAAATGTAATTTCATAATCATAATAATTATTTTAGCATTTCCCTGTTACTGTATTCCTTAGTTTGGGCGATTCCTCCTTATCTTATTTGTACTTTATATTTTGTTTTCTTTTGTTTTTGTTCTGTAATTCTTTGTTCTATTTCTCCTATTCTATTCTCCTGTTCTATTCTCTATCCTGTAGATCTGCTCTAGATATTCATTGCTCATTTGTCCAATCTAAAGTGTCTGTCCGTCTGTCTCTCTTCATGTACTTCTTAGTTTCTTTTCAGTTTAAGCCACTGACGAAAAATCCTGCTAGGATTGAAACATCAGGTGCTCTCAATTTTTACACGATTCAGAAATTATGAAACCGTACGAAACGATAATACACAGTTGTTCCTAATAATTAAATGATTGTGAAGCAATTAAATATTTTCACGATTAGTCTATTCATAAAAAGGTGTTTACTCGTCTCTACCATTTCCTGCAGAGCAAAAACAAAAATCTCATTTAATGTTGTTGCCTTTTCATTGCACCAATCACTTCCCTTCAATCAAATTTCCTGTTTATTTTAATAGCCATAGGTAGGAATTTTTTTTGTGTGTGTGTGTCAATTTCCCCGCCTTTGTTTCAAGCTTAAAAATGTGTCCTTAGCCATGTATGTGTAACATTACACAGTTTTACGTATATAATATCAACCGTACAAAAAAAAAAAAAAAAAAAAAAAAAAAAAAAAAAAAAATCTGAACAATTTTGCGACTGCTTCCTTGATCAGAGTGGGCGTGATGGAATAAAAACGAATGCCGTAAACTTCATAAAGAAATATTCTCCAGTTTGTTGAACTCTCTGATGTTAGTACGGTACTATATACTGTATGAGGCCTATGTATAATTTTAACAGGATGCGTCTGCTGTGCGTAAACAGGATTTTTCTTCCTTTCTTTTTTTTTGGGGGGGGGGGGAGAAAGAGAAATGTCAGAGGTAATAACTGGATCACAAGTGTTCTAAGTTGGATAATTTCTAAGGCCATAAGAGTTGGTAAAATGAAACCCAAACATATGGCTACAACACTTGAAGTGCTTTGGGCAATATGCAAGGTTGTGCGACTTTCATCTGTCGGTTTGTAATATCTGTTTGATTTTACAACAACATTTTAGAAATTCTATGGAATGCACAATTTTCTCTTTGGTATTAGAGAATTAACTTGAAATATCAGAAAGACTCTCCAGTCAGGAAAACTGGATGTTCCTTCTTGAGTTTTTGGCCCAAAACCGGTCATTAGGCAGTAAAGTAGGAAGTGTATTTACATTTCAGTGCCATGTATTTACAAGATCTCGTTCGTAGATTTCCATTGATGTATAATTAATGATACCCTACAATTTTCAAAATATTATTATGAATAGGCAGCCCCAAAAATGATTTGCTTAAAGATATTTAATGAAGTGTTAGTGTCTAGCAGGTCACTTGGTCTTCTTATTTTCCTCTTTTCCCTTTTGCCCTGTAATTTTGAGGGCCCTAGTTTGGGCCTATGCCCCATCCTGCCCTTGTAATTATAATTTGCATGGGGCTGTCCATGTGATTCATTCCTGGTTCAATGTCGTACGTTCCTATGCAGTTAGTTCCCCCCTCCCCCCCCCCCCCCAGTATATGAATTTTGTTGTTTTCTTCGCCACGTGCTTTACAGCCATGCTCAAGACTTTTCTTGAGGATAATGTGAATTATACCAAAAATACTTTACTATTACATATTAATTGTCAACATTTTGTTATCAATATTATATTATTTGGAATGACAAATTATGCATCTAAAGCCTCATTTTAGCCAAAATTTGCACATAATATACTGTAACGGCGCACTATAATTTACTCCATAGAATCATCTGTTTAAAATGCCTACCGTCTGATAATTCAGCCTACATGGGCTTCACCTTTCCATCATCTCTGAAATATTCTTCTCAGCCCACAGTGGGTAAAGCTTAATTACATCACCATAGATCTGCTGCCTGCAAAGGTCAAGAGTTCACAGCACCCTTGGAGTGTCTGCCTTCGTATCCCTCCACGGATTAGAAAGTGTCCGAAAGACAGTCACGCTTCTTGCTTTCTTCATCGGATGGCTGTGGACTGGAACAACTAGGCTGGCTCGCAGCAGCTCGGATTGGTGAGGTTTTTTATAACGCTTGTTTGTCGCATCAGAATTAAGGGAGAGGAGATGTATGGATGGATTGTAAAATGACTCATGTGTCGATGAAAATATAATTATAACCATAGGTGGGTGGGCATTGTTGATTTGATAACCTAGGCATCGATCCTCGGGCCTGATCGAGTATTCGATTTAATAATTGTTTCGTTCTATTGTTTCAATTCGTGACTAATTATAGAACAAAGTGAAAATCTTAGAGATATTAATGAGCAGTTATTAGCATGATTGGGTTATTGGATCTCTTTAGTTATCTGACCTGTATTTTAATTTTCTGCTTTTACAACTTCATAATTTTAACAAGGTCGATTGGGGTCTATCATCCATTGTAAAGAATTTAGCTTTGTATGGATGAGGAGAGAGGGGTGATGCAACAGGGGGGTGGGGGAGGTGGGAAGAGAGAGGTGTGATGCAAAAAGGGGGGAGAGAGATAGGTGTTGCACAATAAAGTGGGAAGGGGCCATAGTGGACCAGACGTCCACAGGGCCACACTGCCTCCCTTTATAAAGTCCTTTATTCAACTCATTGGCCCTTCCTTATAAAGGTTGATTCTAACCTAAGCCAGTCAGGAAATATTTTTAAAATCCTGTGCATACCCATGAAGGTGGGAACTTGTTTCCTTTGGAGTTGGGTCCACCCAGATACTAAACAGGATAAACCTTGCTTATAAACCCCAGGGTCTCTTTATATGGACCAGTATTCACCAGCTCTCTGCTCCCTATGTGTCATACGTTGATTGTTCTTCAATGGATCAGTGTTTACAATCACAAATTTATTGTCACAAATTATCATATTGATGATGGATGTTTCAAGCTTTAAACATGTCACATTCAGTAGATAGTGTTGTCTGATATCCCTATGATGGTATCCATCTTATCGGGCGATATAATGCAGCTATTTATATGAGGCCTCTTGTGCCTTTACAATGTCTTTGTATATTTGTATTTTTTTAATCCATAACCCACCTGAACCAGCCTATACCCCCAGGGCTTGAAATTCTTTGGTGAATCTGTTTTGCTATCTGTTCTAATACACAGCATGCACCTATTCACATGACCCATTTTTGCCCAATGTAGATCAAACTTGGTTTGCCAACAGTGTCTCCAGGTACATGAATGATGTATTATGCTTCAATGTGATTGATGGCCCTAACAGATACATTGTACAGTAAACATTGACACTCGAGATTCCCCAACTCTTTCTCAAGTCACAGAGAAGAATTTTCGTATTCACATTCGTGCGGCAAGAGGCATTGTCTCTTTTTTCTTTGATGAAACAGAGTCAACAAGCAGAGTAGAATTAGTGTATCCCGAACAGCAAACATAGCAATCACTGCCAAGCAAATAAAACATGGTATGTTTGAGCCTTCTCTCTGTCTTGAGGTTATGAGATTTGTAAGTTACTCCTTAAAAGCTCCCTCTATTTTCTTTCCTCCCTTTTGAAGAAGGTGCGGGGATGTAAGGAAGGGGGGATGTTGGGAAGGGGAGGGTACGACGGGAAGGGGATAAACAGTGTTTGATAGAAACCCGACAATGGTCTATGTGATAGTGGTGAACAACTCTATTTGACATGTTTTAAATGTCAATGCTTTCATTCACAGATAAAGATGGAAGACATGAACAAGTCTATAATATGACATCATCGAGCCACATGTACTTCACTATTCTGTTTTTTTATACTTTTTTAACTCTTTTTTTTTTAAAGCAATGTTGTTTTTTGTTTTCTTTGTAAATACTGATAATAGTCAACCTATAAAAGCTGAACAGACAAAGAGAAAATAAGCAGTTTCAGATCATAAAGTGATACCAGTCTCTCAATGACATCACTGATTATAAAACGACAGCCCCCAAAAACTAGCACCACCCTTGTGGTTAGACCCAAATTTATAGTCAAAAATATGCCTCAGGAAATGCACCATTCGACTGAAAGTTTGATTTGTTCTGTAGGGGGGGGGAAGACACCCACCCATTTCAACCTGGGACCCTGCTTCAATGTCCCTTGCAGGGCTATGCACACCCCCCTTCCTTGATCTGCTTCGGACAAATGTGTAGAACAGACACATAGGATTTCTGATACATCCCCCTCCGGCCCACCGGAGGGGGATGTTTAATTAGTGCAGAATGACCATTATGACAAATGATGAATACCGTATATACCCTGCAGATTAAATGAAACAACAATTAAAATGTGACCAGTAATTACCTTCCTTTGTTTTATTTCTAATTTATGAAGTGATATTAACACTGGAATCTCACGGTATTTTTTTTTTTAATTGCGGTTTTCAGATTTATCATCACCCGAAACAGCTGTTACATCAAGCATGGTAAATAAATAAATAGGTCAATAGACATTTATTTATCTAGGTGTCCCAGTTCTTAAATTTATTGATTTGAAATATATAAAAGGGAAATAAAATTAATTTGTGAAGAGCTGTATTTGATGAGGTGTCAAGTTATACCTCCGGTGTCCTTTATGGCTGTGACTATTTTTTTTATTTTAATATTTTTGTTTCCTTGCTGAAGGCATCTATGTGAGGACGATGGCATGTGTGGGTGCGTGTGTGTGTGTATGTGTGTGCTATGCCTTGGCTTTTAACTGAACGTTTGGAGAAACCCCTTACTCGGTATGTTGATACACCTTAGTGAGTACAAGGTGAAGGTCAAAGATTATATTATGTTTGCTTTTAAGGTAATAATAACCCAGTTCAACCAGTCAAACTATGAACATGGTAGTTGGAACAATGATCTCATACACAAAAACAATAAACCCAAGGTTTAGTTAACCCCATGATTTTGAGAACAACACACCAAGTTAATAGTAGCAGACTGGAATGCAAATAATCGAGAAAAATGAATCATTGTTTCATTCAAATTTGTTTCCAACTTTTCAGATTAACTCATTCCAAATTGCAAAATTTCTGATGGTATGAGTGGGTGTCATGTTATAACAATGATTGTGGAGCTATGGAGAAAAATGAACCGTTGCTTCATTCAAAATTGTTTCAAACTTTTCAGATGAACTCATTCTAAGTTGCAAAATTTCTGATGGAATGAGTGGGTGTCATGTCAAAACAATGATTGTGGAGCTATTATAAAGCTATGGAGAAAAATGAACCATTGCTTCATTCAAATTTGTTTCCAACTTTTCAGATTAACTCATTCCAAAATTGACAAATTTCTGATGGAGTGAGTGGGTGTCATGTCATGTCATAACAATGATTGTGGAGCTATTATTAATGGAGAAAAATGAACTATTGCTTCATTCAAAATTGTTTCCAACTTTTCAGATTAACTCATTCCAAATTGCAAAATTTCGGATGGAGTGAGTGGGTGTCATGTCATAACAATGAATGTGGAGCTGTGAGCTATGGAAAAAATGAACCATTGCTTCATTCATATTTGTTTCCAATTAACTTTTCAGATTAACTCATTCCAAATTGCAAAATTTCTGATGGTATGAGTGGGTGTCATGTCATAACAATGATTGTGGAGCTATGAGCTATGGAGAAAAATGAACTATTGCTTCATTCAAATTTGATTCCAACCCTTCAGATTAACTCATTCCAAAATTGCAAAAATTTTCTGATTTAATGAGCGAATGTCATACCATAACCATGAAAGTGGAGCTATAGTTATAATATTGTATGGAATCGATGAAAAAGGAATTCGTTAAGTCATTCAGAGCACATTAACAGCGATAGTTTTTAATCCTGGCTTTAAATTTAAAGTTCAAATACACCATGCTCTCTTTCTAAATCAAGTCTTAGCAGCAAAGTCCCTGAAAATTTGGAATCAAATTGCATTTGCAAAAAAGACTGTCCCCATTTCTCAAAGCTGACATGTATTGATCTCCAAAAGGCAATTAAAAACACTGGATCCAGATTTAGAAATCTCTCTCCCTCTCTCTCTCTATTTGACCTATTTCAACAGTACTATTGTAGATTAATTTCATCATATATGTTTCATCAGAGAGTGCATGTTCTAATTAATGCAGGTACTAAACTATTTCTGTCAGAATCAGCTATGGCGACAGGCTTTTTCAGATCAAAATTCCTTTATAGCTCAGTATATCAAATAAGAGCATATACCATGAAACTGAGAACACTGTTGAGGAACACCAGGCGTACCAGATTTCCGGGGACAGTTCCTGGAAGTCATGGACCGTCCCCAGTCCCCGTCCCCAGTCCCCAGCTTAAACGTGTCCCTGGAATTCATGTACTCTCACAGATCATTCCTAAATTTGTAAAAAGGCTCAGAATAATAAATATGAATCTAAGAGACTGACTTCGGTCAGCTTGCGGCTTTAATAAGCCAAAGATGGCTTCTTCGCGAGTTCCTGCTCGCAGGAGGATCTAAAATACATACATATATAGGTCAGTTGTGCCTCAATTAATGACAGTTTAAGATAGAAGGTTTAATACTTATCCAGATAAACTCGATTGTTTTCACATATGGAAAGCCTCTACCCTTTCTCTCCCCCTAAACCCTGTCTTGAACAGGACTGGATCGTTTATATGTTTATCTTGACGACATCTTGAGAAAATAAAAATAAAAGTGACAAGGATATGTGTTCGTTGATTTTTCCCAATTTCAGATCGCTTGTTTATTTTCTGTATCCCTGCCTTCCTGTTTCGTCCTATTTTTCTCCCCTATCGTTGTTTTTGTTTTTTCGTTTTTGTTTCTTTTGTGCTGTGTTGCTTGTTTTTTGTGTGTGTTTTTCTTTGGTTTCTGGTTTTTGTTTTGGTTAGGAATTTTTCAGTACCATAGCGAAAAAAAATTGTTTTCACATTTCATATAAAACCAAACAGGCTTTTTTGCAGGTCATATCCTGTGCATTGAAGATTTGGCTGTGTTAAATTCGACTGAAGATCTTATGTCAGATCCCTACCCCCTCACCACCCCCGCCACCGGCTGTTGCTATGGTTACCTTCATGGGGAGCTAAAAACTTGCCACTATTACATACATGGTATTGCTCCCTCCTTCCATATATGCACACATCTCAGTGTTAAACATCTCATTGTTAAACAGAGTTTATTGTTTTTCAATCATGATTCTCTGAAGTTACACCTAATTTTCCACCACTTTCTGTTGGTAAAGACTCTATTAATATCTCCTCGACTGTTAGAAACCTTGGTGCATATTTTGTCCAGACCTTGAAAATCATGTTACTAATCTCTGTCGTTCTGCTAATTGGCCACTGAGGAAAATCAGTCTGATGAGGAATTGCCTTGATAATAAGACTAGCGAGATACTGCTCCATGTGTTTGTGTCATCAAAGCTTGACTTCCTAAATTCACTTTTCCAGAAACATCCAGAAGCTTCAAAAGATCCAAAACACCGCTGCCTGTGTTGTGAAAAGGAAGGGAAGAAAATGCCAACCCACTCCACTTCTGAAGGAACTTCATTGGTTCCCTATCAGCTGCAGAATTAAGTATAGACTACTTCTTCTCACCTTTTGTGCTCATCATCTGGAACAGCCTGTGTACCTGTCGCAACTTCTCTTGCCGTGGATTCCAACTCGCACACTTCGTTCCTCCAACAAACTTGAAGACCTATGGTTACAGAAGCTTTGAATACCCTGGCTCTTATCTATGGAACAAGTTACCAGATCACATTCGAACATGTTTTAAACTTTCTACTTTCAAAAGTTTACATAAGACCCATTTTTTTCACTTGTTCTTTTGTAAATTAATTTGCTTTCTTTGTAAAGCGCCTTGAGGCAGTGACTTTTGTCTACTGGTTTGGCACTATATAGGTCTCATTTATTATTATTATTATTATTATTATTAACTTTATTAATTTAGTTAATTTAATATATAAAGCATGATCAATTTAACACAAGTTTAAATATTTTCTGGATCAGAAATTGAAGTCAAGTTCTGGACCGTTAAAGACATGTTGTACGTTAAGCTAATGTTAAGTAGAAAAGTTACAGTTTGGACTTGGTTTTCAGAGCTGAAAATTTACAACTCTATGATATAATTGGTTTGTTACATTCTCCACAGTATATCACGGTGCCTTTCAATGTTAGTTTACTCTGTCACTTTTGAACCATGTGTCGGGAGTTTAAATTTATGTACATAATCCGATGTCGTTTCGATTGCCGGATTCAAAAAAGTTTTACCAAAACTACTGGAAATTACTGAAATTAGGAATAATATTGATATTGACTAAAAGCATGTAAACTAAATCAGAATTTTTAGGAATTATCATTAATTTTACAAACGTCATTTCCCACCCAAATTGTCATGATGCAAAAGTGGACATTTTCATGACATTAATATGTTATGCTAACACTGCCATGTTTTTTACTCTTTTTTTTTTGGTTTCTGTTTTTTTTTTAGCGCATCGAGATTTTTAAAATGTTTTTTTTGCACTTTATAAGAACTGTATATTATTATTATTTTTAAGTGAAACCATAGGTCATCATGCTACATTGTTTTGTGGACTTAGTAATGGTGCACTATGACAACTAGTTTCCAACATCAACAACATAAGTGACTTTTGGAAATATGATACGAAATATGAAGGAAATTTGAAGGAACCAGAAAGGATTGAAAATTTGTTCAAATCTTTGTGAAAAAATTAGATTTTGGAATTAATAATTTCAGAACACTGCTACATATTAAATAACAAAAAATATGCCTAAAACGTTTGCCTTCAGAAAATCCCTTTAAGAAACTGACTTTATAATAAGTGTTGAACCTTTGAATCCAAAAAAAATTCTCTGTGGGTCTTTTTTGCACATACTTGCGTGGTTGTTTACTTTAAGATAAAGAAACATATGTATATAATTCAGAGCTAAGTTTATCCAAACAACGGTTTGTTTCCTCTTTACGCACGTTTTGTAACCATAAGATATTAATGACATATTGGTAACATCCTTCTTGAGGTACAAAATCTATTTATTTATCTAATTAGATTGGAGAAAAAAATTTAGGCAGTCCAGATGTACAAATTGTCATAGTCACATACATATTTATGCATCTGGTAAAAAATTGTTTTATGGCGGATCCGGGTGTCGACCAGGAGAACCAGAAATGAACATTAGAACCCTTGTGGTTAGTCTCACTTAGTCACCTCCACAAGGTTTTTAGAGGGGAAGGGGGGAGGGACAAATTCTAACATGTACCCCATTCCCTTCTGATTCAGGTAGGGACTGAACCTTTATTGAAGGGAGTCCTGGCTCCAGAGGAGTGGTATATTTCTTCTATGACGGAAAAAATCCCCCGACTGGACTTTTCACCCCCACTGACAATAGAGGTGGGGTACATATAGTTCTCCGAATCTTCTCCCATCCACCCTTACCACTCCCCCCCCCCCCCAGGGTCCTTTGAGCATGTCCCTGGTCTGACCATGTTCAAATTAGAGCGCTGACCATGTGTGCTATTAAGTGACCATTACATGTACCATGATGACAATTAGACCATTTGCCAATTGTGACACCAGTTCCAGGGGGTAGAGGGGGAGGGGGGGGGGGTTGGTGTAGCCAATATTACTATGAGACATCTGTTAATTGCAATGTAACTCAGTGTTAATGTTTCTATGTGTGGATAATGGAAATGCATGGATATCAATCTGTTTACCATTGCTTTTTGTGTGAGTAATAAGTTGAGGTTTAGTATGTACTTCTTTGGCCTAACAGTATGTGCAAATGCATGGATATCAATCTGTTTACCAATGCTTTGTGTACGAGTAATAAGTTGAGGTTGAAGTGGGAGTGGGAGTAAAGAAAAAAAGGAGGAGAATATATAGGTAATCAATTAATCAATGAAATCCTCCTGTGCCACAAACCCAACTTGTCTCTCAATTGATTTATTTATCTGAATCATACACAGCGCTTTTAGGCATTGAAAAGTTTAAGGTTTCCTCTTGAAAGGAATACGACATGTAGCTCAAGTTTTAGCTTTTCTTTGATAGTTATTTTAGAAGCTTAACTCCTCATACTTAAAGTTATATATTAGAGCTCTATAATAAACAGCTATAAAAGTAAGCATATCATGAATGAAATTCAATATTTTTTTGTTCAAGAGGGACCTGTATAGTTGAAACTACTAGTTTACAGTACCTATACCACCATGAATGTAATTATCTGAACAAGTTTATTCCATATAGTTTTGATTTCAATTAGCCAACGTGATTCTCGATGGTTGAGTCAAACTGATTCCTGTACAATTGTCAATTCAAGGTCCAAGGTCAAATGTTCACAACCACCTCAGACTGTAAAATAGAGCACTGCATGGCCCTATTTGGGGAAGATGATACAATGTCACTTTATATAATATTTCATCAAAGGCTAAAACATTTCCCCAAAGTTTTCCCCAACATGTGTAGATACTGATACAGGGTGTGCAACCCCCCCCCCCCCCTCCCATTACCCCTTTTCAACCACACACTAAACTTATCACAAGTTTGGATGTTTAGCCCTCCTAAGTTAAGTCCTACTTTAGTCTAAATATGCCTTGGAAGCTACATCATTTGAAGTCCAATGTTATCTTTGGTATGGAAGAGAACCCCCCCCCCTCCTTCCTCCCCTGCATGGGCATAGGATTAAATAAAAGCCATGGCCACACCGACTCCTTTTGATGAGATCCGAGTGGATCCATATGGATGGATATATAAGCTTTGATGCCCTTGAGCTGTATATGCCTCTTTAAATGACCCAGTTCTAGAATCCAGCAGATCACTAGGTGGATAATACTAGTAAATAGCCATTGTTGATTGTCTAACAGGGTCAAAGTGATGCTGACAATCTATCCAGGGGTATCTCTGTGGTTGAGGTTTTGTTTATTCGGTTGATATGTATCGTATTTCTCAATGACTTAACAATTCTCACTCAAGGACAATAGTGTACACAGTCAGTCAGTGATATAATGCTGCTGCTGTTACATACACTGCATGTTTAATCGATGGTGTGAAAGACAATGTAAATTAAGTCATTTAGGTTTCGACGATCATCCTTACCTTTGCTTTTATCATGGCGTATGTGTGTGTGTGTGTGTGTATGTCTGTTGGCATTTATGTGTACGTTTGTAACGCTCAGCTTTGTAAACATGATATCGCTCAAAGGGGAAGGTCGAACCAATTTCATATTTGGTATGTAGAAGAACCACATTAAGTACAAGCAGCTTATTGTTTTATGTGAAGGTGAAAGGTCATTTAGGGTCACCAGGGGTCAATTTTTAAACCTTGTAAACACGCTATCTCAAGAAGGAAGGGTAGGACCAGTTTCATATTTGGTGTGTAGAAGTACCATAGTGAGTACAAGAAGCCTATTGTGTTATGTGGAGGCAAAGGTCATTTGGGGTCACCAGGGGTCAAATTGTGAAAACCTCTTAAACACGCTATCTCAAGATGGAAGGGTCGGACCAGTTTCATATTGGTGTGTAGAAGTACCACAGTGAGTACAAGAAGGCAATTAATTGATTTATGTGGAGGTCAAAGGTCATTTGGAGTCGACGGGTTAAATTGTGATAACCTTGTAAACACGATATCTCAATATGGAAGAATGGGCAAATCTCATATTGGTATGAAGGTGTATAGCAATGAGTAAAAGAAGCCTCTTGATTTGGTGGAGGTCAAAGGTCATTTGGAGACAACAGGTCAAAACGTGAAAGCCTTGTTAAACATGATATTGCAAGAAGGGAACCTTGGACAGATCTCATGTTTGGTTTGAAGATGTACCATATCAAAAGAGCCTATTATTGCTTTTGGTGGAGGTCAAAGGTCATTTGAAGTCGACAAACGCCAAACATTTACTTCAATCCCCTCTCACCTGTCTCTGTACACTAACAAATCTCCCTAAACATAATATCGCAAGAGAAGCTTGGACAGATCGCATATTTGGTATGTAATTGTGCCACATTGAGTACAGGAAGCCTAATGTTGTGGGCAGAGGTTAATGGTTGTTTGAGTTCACCAGGGATCAACTAATGAAAACCATACTTATTTTCAAAATATTTCAACAAGGACAGATGTCACAGTTAGTGTGTTCATGTATCTATCACATTTAGCACAAGAAGCCTGTTGTTGAGGTTAATATAGTCAGTTTTGGTCAGTTATTTATTCCAAAATTGCTCATATTACATCATCGAAACCACAATGCATTTTTGGATTCTTTTTTCCTTTTCCTTTGTTTCACTGAGTTATACTTACTAGGGAGTGGCTAGAAGGGAGAAACAATTCCAGTCATTTGTAGGATGTCCATTTTGGACGATAATCTTTTGATATACTTTCTGCAATCATTTATTGTTTATTGTTTATATGGTTTTCCACAGATAATACATATATAAATGTGGAGGGAAGTGCTTTAAAAAGCCAATACAGGCTTAACAAAGAAAAGGACTCCCAAGAAAAAAAAAGGATATACAAAATGAAAATATAATTAAAGGAATAATTTATAACATTCAATAAAAACGATGTATCAATACTGGGAAATGACTTTTTTTTGTAGCATTTTTCTAAATGTTACTTAAGATGGTTTAGATTTTAAAGTAGCAGTAAGAGAATTCCATTTCCTTATAGCATGAATCTTAATGTACCAAGTGTTGTATTACATAAGTTGTGGTATGCTCGACCGGCACTTCTAGTGCGGTGACTATGTATGGTGCTGTTAATAGTAAAGAAGTCAGGAAAGGCTGCAGGAAGGCTGAAGGAATTTATTCTTTGCTTTTGTTTGGGATCAGCAAACTGATACTGAAAGTGTATGTCTGCATTGATGTAATATTGACAATCATCATGATGAAATTGCAATATTTGTTAAATTTTTGACTGAAATATGAGTAAATAATATCCATGCGTTGAAGTAAATTCTTTGTTCCAAAATGCTCAAAAGTACACAGGTGTGTGTTTATACTCTTACTGATATGATGGAGTAATGCATATGTGGGGATGGGGGTGGGGAGAGTTGAAGGAGGGAGTCTGGGAGGAGGTAGGTGTGAGGGGAGGAATGGCTTGGTAGTTATTATGCGGTAGTTTACTCAAAAAAAAGTTTGTGGTAATCCTACACCTCTGTACTATCCTGCTGTCTGTTATGAAATTATTTTGATTAGAACAGTTTGTTTCGGGACAGGATGGGAGGTTGAGCTAGAGAAAAGTCTTGTCCGTGAACAAATTGTGCATGTTCTAAGCATCCTTAATTAAACCTTAAAAATATTAGAAGCAAATGTAATCCTTCTCTAACAACTCTCTGCTTCTATGGAATGGTTAAAAGTACTTATTAAATTCACATGTTATGGAATGGTTTGTTCTTAATAAACAAATAAAGCTGAAGTATTTTTCATTGCACGTATTAAATTTTTTAAAGACATTTTATTGTTGAGTGTTCTGCAAGCTGCTTAACAAGGTAGGATATATTTTGAGGAAAAGAAAGCAGTAGTTGGTATTGAACCAGGGGCCTTCTGCTGACAAAACTGTTTCTCTACCACCAGACCATAAGGTGGGAGAAAGCTTTGGCTTGCTTTTCAAATATTTAAAGATGCAGTTGTTTGGACTTAGTGTTTTTATAAAACATTTTCTCTGCTGATCCTTGTCAGGGAGAGGGAACCTTGTCAGGGGGGAGGGGTGCCGGCGAATTCCCTTGTCCGCTTGGGAACCTGGAGGGGTCCCGGCGAGCTCCCTTGTCTGCTTGGGAACCTTGTCAGGGGGGAGGGGTCCCGGCGAGCTCCTTTTGCCAGCGATCACTCGCCATGGTCTTGAACCGGGCCGATCAGAAATTTCCAATCCAACGGAACTACCAATCACACCATTTTGGTTCCCAAGGAATCAACTTCGTTTCTTACCTTTATACTTCCACCTGCTTCAAAGAACAGAAAAGTAAAAGGCTCTGGCTGGATTTGAACCATGGACATGCATCCTGTGGGAATTGAACCCCTACACAAGGAGTTTGTCTTGCTCTTCAGGTACAAGCACTAACCACTGCGCCACTGTATCTGTTGAGAAATAATGCTCGTTTCTAATATTTATGGTTCATAATGGCAGAAAAGAGGTATAAGAATAGAAAAAGCAAACTGCCCTCTCTGGGATTTGAACCCAGAGACATAGAATCTTTAAGTACGGGCACTAACCACTGCGCCACTGTAACTGTTGAGAAATAATGCTCGTTTCTAATATTTAAGGTTCATAATGGAAGGAAAATGGTATAAGAATAGAAAAAGCAAACTGCCCTCTCTGGGGTTTGAACCCAGACACATGGAGTTTGTCTAACTCTTCAGGTACAAGCACTAACCACTGCGCCACTGTATCTGTTGAGAAATAATGCTCGTTTCTAATATTTATGGTTCATAATGGCAGAAAAGAGGTATAAGAATAGAAAAAGCAAACTGCCCTCTCTGGGATTTGAACCCAGAGACATAGAATCTTTAAGTACGGGCACTAACCACTGCGCCACTGTATCTGTTGAGAAATAATGCTCGTTTCTAATATTTAAGGTTCATAATGGAAGGAAAATGGTATAAGAATAGAAAAAGCAAACTGCCCTCTCTGGGGTTTGAACCCAGACACATGGAGTTTGTCTAACTCTTCAGGTACAAGCACTAACCACTGCGCCACTGTATCTGTTGAGAAATAATGCTCGTTTCTAATATTTAAGGTTCATAATGGAAGAAAAGAGGTGTAAGAACTGAAAAAAGCAAACTGCCCTCACTGGGGTTTGAACTCAAAGACAGAATCTTTAGGTACGGGCACTGACCACTGCACCACTGTAACTGTTGAGAAATAATGCTTGTTTCTAATATTTGAACCTAACAAAGTAAGGAGACTATAAAAAATATATATATAAAAAGTCAGTTGGCTTTGTGCTTCCTCGCAATATACTTTGCTCAAAATTTGGAAACCCCCCTCTTTTCAGCCCCCTTTCTTGTCCTCTCTGAAACACCCATCGACATTAAAATTAGACGTGGAGTAAGAGACACCCTTGTCTTTGTTATACACCAATTTCGTGTAATTATCTGACCGGGAAAGGCTTTTTGTCTAATATGATTTTCCTGTCCCCCACCCTAGGTTTTTTTGCCCTCCACGCCCCCCACAACACCCAATTCCAAAATAAACTTCAGATTCGTAATCAGCGTGTCGCGAACTACCCGAAAAGATACACATTTATCGCCTTTGCGACAAAAAGATTTTTCACCTAAAAAAACCGTAAAGCAGTTTTTGCCAACATTTTTGCACAAAATTTGACCCATTTATTCATAAATGTCAAGATAAAACTAAAGATAACAAAGAAAGGTTTGATTTGACTGCTTTGAAATAACGTATCACTGGCAAGATGCGTCGAGCGCCCTTTATTTTCGCTCAGTTTGCAACTTTTCAGAGGAACAATAGAAAAGCGAAAAACTTTTAGGGACAACAAAAGGTTTAAACCTTTGTTCGTCGTCAAAGTTTTTCGGTCTTACTGTTTTTTGAGGTGAAAAAACTTTTTGTCCCAAAAGCGATAAATGTGTATCTTATCTGGTAGTTCGCGACACGCTGATTACGAATCTGAAGTTTATTTTGGAATTGGGTGTTGTGTGGGGGCGTGGGGACAAAAAATACCTGATTTCGGTTTGTTTTTTTTTCGCTTAAAAATTGACCCAAAATCGACCAAAAATCGAATTCTCTCAAATGACGTAATAGGGGGTAACCGATGCTCAGGAGCCCAAATCTGCAACTCCCAGGTCCATATCTGCTTCCGTTCGGGAGATACGTGATCCCAAAGGACCCGATAGAAATACGTGTTCTTTATAAGTTCACAATTTGGAAAACCCCCTCTTTTCAGCCCCCTTTCTTGTCCTCTCTGAAACACCCATCGACATTAAAATTAGACGTGGAGTAGAAGACACTCTTGTCTTTGTTATACACCAATTTCGTGTAATTATCTGACCGGGAAAGGCTTTTTGTTTAAATGATTTTTATTTTTTTCATAAATCATTAATCAGGTTTTTTGCCCCCTAGCACGCCCCATTTTTTTTTAATTCTTGGTTACACCGTCATTTAACTTCTCACTAAATCCTTCCCACCCTGATACCCTTCCATCCCAATATAGGAAACTTCATCGTTACACGCAGCACGCAACGATCTTTGTTCTACTTAATTTAT
Organism: Apostichopus japonicus; assembly: GCF_037975245.1. Lineage (NCBI taxonomy): Eukaryota > Metazoa > Echinodermata > Holothuroidea > Aspidochirotida > Stichopodidae > Apostichopus > Apostichopus japonicus. The sequence continues at coordinate 4,474,902 of NC_092565.1, forward strand.
CCATACTGAGTCTCTCAACTTAAAAGCTTTTTTTTCCAAATAGATTAATGAAAGTAACAGCTTTAAGTAATAAATAAGAAGCATCTCTTTGTTAAAGCATTGTATTATCGGCCTAGTCTTCCGATAAGCGTAACTTAGTGTTGAAAGAAATCAGCGAGAGCAGGCAGTAATGATATTTACTTACATTAATGATTTTTTTTTCAAATCTCATTTAGGACGAATTATTAGGTCCCCCTGGTAACATCATTTACCCACCCCCCCCCCCATTCTCCCCTACCCTTCCTCACACTCACCACTTCTCTTGCACCTAATATATGAGATATCCTCGAGAGCGTGATGATCTAGGTCCCTCATTAATCTAATGCATGGGAGGAACTGGAAAACTTTCTTCCTTATCCGCATATTCCAAGCTTTCTCCAAGAAAAGAGTTACAGTACCTATTACCCAGATGTTATGTAAATAATTAAAAACAGCCTCCCTCCTCATAAAACGTGATGATCTAAGTCCCTCAATAATCTAAAGCATGGATGGACTCTCAACTTTAAGTATATTCCAAAGAATTTCCACAAAAGAGCTACAGAACCTACTACACACAAATTATGTAAATGTGACTGAGCGGCATCCGTAGGGACATCGTTTTTTGGTCCACATTTGAGTTTCCATCATATCTTTAATCTGCTTTTCATACATATCTTTTAATGTGATTGTTATAATGACCACATCTAAGGACTTTTGAGTCGTATTTCTGTATCCAGTGGAATTGTCTCGCTGAGATATAAAAGGATGAATTTTCCGTACGTTTTCACGGTAGGCCCCTCTGTTCAAGGTCAATGTACGACTATAACATTAGGTCCACTAAGTGCGGATATTGGTCTCCATTTGCCACTATTACAGTAACCCAGCCGAGCAACGTATGTACGGTGTCTCCTAAGAGACATCATTATTAACAGCCCCCCCAGCCCCCCGGTTCCTTCGCCCTTGATGTCTTCATCTAGATTGAGGAACCGTTTATACTGTCAGTGTGAGTGCTTCTAAGCATGATATGAGAGGACAGTACAGAGTGGTATCAGCATTAGAGAATTGTCCAATCTAGCTGATTGCATTGAACTGACATTTGACCTCATGCTATGAGGGTGACCTGTCATCTGTTCCCTTTCAAAAAGCCTCTATATATCATATAGTCTCAAAACAGAAGCATGTCTGGCTACCTCTATAATATACCACAGGAAGGATTTGCAGTTTTTATGCTGGTATCATTATTTTTTGTCGTTAACTAAACCTGTATCTGTCCCGATGTCAGACTTTGTTGTTGTAGTCTTTCAATAGGCATGACTCAATGTCATATGTGCAACACGGTGTCTTTTTAGGAGTCAAACGTTGTAGGTATTTGGAGTTAGAAAAATGTAACAGATGCAAAATAATAAAAAAATGTCAGATCAAGGTAGTGCAAAAAGACTGATCAAACACAAAAAGACTATTTTCTTTTCATTCCTTGGAATATGATTTGCCTTTATCTACTGAACGAACCAGGGCTGAATTTTCACCCCATCCATCGTAATCACTTTTATATTCCACTGTTTTCAATTAATGCTAAGTCTCATAGCTGAATGTCGTGAGGGAATTTGATGGAAGATCCTTAGAAGTTGCTAGTTTGAAGAATTAATCGTCAAGTTACAATAGGCACAAAGCTCAATATCGAATTTATCAATCTAGCTGCCTCGCTACTTTGCTCAAACGGCTGCTTCGCCCTGAACGGCATAATTACCGTCTTCAAGTTTTCTGTATCATTTTCAGCGCAGAACTCGCCAAGTGTTGTTTAACAAACCTCCACTACCTCACATATTACTCTTCAAAGTAGACAAATGTATAAGAAATTCATGGCAAATGTTTTCTTCATGATTCGAGGCTAAATGAGGCTCCTTGCTAAAGAAGGCACATGTATGCATAATTTGACTATGAACGGTGTAAAATTATGCTGTTTGAGTGATATTTACAAATTCTACAAAATGTTTGAAAACAGACATGCTGTATTGCAGTTAGATATAAGACCGAGGTTAATGCAGTAGACATGTGTGTAACTATCTATTTATTAGCTTTTCATATATGGACAAAAGGTCAAAGGTCATTTACTTCTAAGCATGGGTACAATTGTCACATCTATTTTGAGAAAGGAATACCTTATTATTTGGAATATTATTTGGAATACCTTAATATTTCCTCGGGGGGCCACCTTATTGACCCTGAGATTTTGGGTTTACTGCGCTGCACCCCAATGTTTCCTCAACCTTTCCCAACAAAAGCTCATACGTCCTTCTTTATCCATCTCAAATTTAGCAAGATGATTTATTCATTTAAGGCAGAGAGGGCAAAGAAAAGAGAAAGAAGACGAAGTTAAGTTGCAAACATTTATTCACACAGAATACCACCGCACAGTGTGTTCTCATATCTTTTTTTTTTCAGCGGAGAATATTAGAGTGTGCCAAAAAAAAACTGGTGATAACAATCCAAAAAACCCAATCAAAAAGAAATTTTTTTATAGAAAAAATACAATTTTATGATAAAAAAGGAATGTGTAATTTCTATTGCAGGCGACAAATCAAACAAATCAAAAGCATGCGAAAAATTTTTGTATGAAACTTTGTGTAACCAAAAATATTGAATGATAGAATTTTCTTCCAAAACTAAAAACGATCAGAAAATGACTCCCCCTACTCAATTTTAAAAAAGGAAAAAAGCTGGCCTCTTCATGTGGCATAAATTATGGTCTATTTTATAGCAATGTGGAATGCCACATTGCTTATCAGCTATGTGTACTTGTTGTTATTATTATGAAAACGCATCAATAAATATCAAACTAGCATGTAAAAATTGTTCTCTGAAAACCAGTTCTGAATTCTTACCAGCATAATAAATGCACCAACTTGAGAAGGCATACACATTTCAAACGGAGAGCTTTGCCAAACATTAATGATTTATGCAAAGAAGCTTTTGTTACCATGGCAATAAAGAATAGTCAATATCAACTACAAGACCGACTCTTGATGTCTGTCCAGGTGAAATGAGTTTTTAAAAGTTTTAAATTTCAACATCAAGGCAGACAAACTTTGGTAATATTTTCACAAAATTCAATTTCCACATCTTTTTTTATTCCATTTTTTTTGGTGTATAATTATCATAGATCTCATTCCGGTATGGCAAAGGACGTTTCTACCTTTTACCTGGACCAGAACATCACTTGGTCAAAACAGAAATTTTCAGCTATTAAAATTCTCTTTCTGCTGTGTGAACTGCACAACATCAAAAATTAAATCTGCTGGAAGAGATAAATCTATGTAACAGCCAGTAAAATATCCAATATGGAATCTAAATATGCAATATTGACTTCAGTTTAATATAGGAAGTAAAATGATCCCATAAGCTCTTTGGGCTGTTAACCCGACGACCTGTTACAATGAGGTGTAACAACCCTCATTGATCAAAGGTTTCTCTGGGGGGGAGCTTGCACAAGGCAGTAAATATGCTGTATACAGAACAGACACAGAGAAATAGGTTTAAAGATCCTAGAATATTAACATGGGAGGATAATACCTTAAATTGATGAACACATCAGGCATTTAAGTCACCAACGCAACGTCAGCATCCACAGTGTACTAGAGTAGTCATATAGACTAAAAACTTTGTACATGCAACACAGTGGTGTGTTTTATTTTGGAAGCTAATACTAAACCACCATAAACAACCGTAACTTTCATGTGTCATATCGAAGAAGGGTTATGATATTTGTCTTACAAAGTTTTCAACACTTGGGTTTACAGTTCTGATACAAATGGTTGTCCGGAAAAATGTAGCAAAATAGTATGCCCAGCATGTCACTGTAGGGATGTACACTGTAGGAACGATGAACAGGATGGTGAACAACACCAGCTTTTAGGCCTATATTTAGTTATAATGCAGTTTGAATTTGATGTTAACAACTAGTTGTTACCGGACAAAGTCCACAGCAGGTTTTGGTTGTCCTAACATAAATTGGGATGTATGGACTGTCGAGCTATTTTTAAACATTATATTAATATATATATAATATATATATGTATATATATTTAGTACATATCCATCTTCAGTTTATATCAATTACCTCTTTATGTACTTATTATAATACTAGCCTTGCATTTTCCATTAACATGACTGGTACTAGTGGTGAGTTGGATTCAAATCAAAATGAAAAGTACAAGCATAAATATGTATTCATGTTAATAATACAGTTTCATTACAAACTGAATTTGTAACCAGTTTTCACAAATAAGAAGCCTGACACTGTAAACCAATTTTTTTTTTTACAGGAAGTTCCTGCAGCTCTGTGCCTATAACCACTGACTTTTATTTTTTTATATTTTTGAACACATTTCTTAGAAACTGTAAACGCATAACCAAATACGGCAACCAACAGGGTTCAGTCCAAGAAATTAACTTTCAAAATTTACTTTACAGCCATAAAACGTTTTTGATTAAAAATCTGGCTTTACTTCTTTGAATTCTCAGCTAGTCCAGAAATGTCAGAATGGGCTGGTTCTCTGTCATCGTTCCAAACACCATTTCCACAGTACACAAGTGTGCTAGACTATTAAATTGAAGAGGCTGAACAGTGTTTTGAGAGATCACAAACAGGTGAAACTTTCATACCTTACCCAACCATTGGTTTACCTGTTCATCCTGTTAAATCATTTACTGCTTTAATTCAACACATTTTGTGGCAGTTAACGTCTTCCCTTTTGTTTCGTGACCAATTGATACACAACTGTTAATTAGTCTATTATTATATTCTTGTTTGAAATTAACAACCGTGAGAATTGTACATTTTGGTCACGTATCATTCTGGAGTGTTTTAACAGTTTTTATTTTATAAATCCTTCGTTTACTGACACTGACATAACAACAACAAGAATCATAAGGGTAAACTCCCAAAAAAAATCATTCTTTGATGCAAAGACTTATCTGAATTAATAGCAAAATATAAATTTTCATGAAAAGTTGTTTTTTTTTACGAAAAATTGGTTTCAAATGTTGTTGTTGTTGTTTTTTGTTCTTTAACTGCTTCAGAAAAAAAGAAATGCATTTTTGGAAAATATTTCTGTCTGGTACTTTCTTATCACAAATGGTGGGGGGGAAAAAACAAAGTAAAAGATGCATTACAAAATTTAAAAAAAAAATTGTATTCCTTTCCTAGAAGAACAATATCACAAAAGTAGTTATAAACCAAGGAGAAGAAAGAACAAAAGAAGGGAAAAAATATATATATGGAAAGCAGAGATAAAAGCTCCACTGGTTTTAAAAATAACATTCACCTCCAAACCAAATTATGGATGCAAAAACAAATGAGAGAAAGATTGAAAAACGTGCTTCAAAACTAACTAGAAAAACTATCTACCATCCATCGTTCCATCGTGAGGCAATGCAAGCACTCCGCTGACCCTCTCCCCCATTCCCCTTTCTGTTGTTTTGTTTTCAATCACCAGTCAAAACCTGTGCAACCAAGTTATTTTAACATTAACAAAAAAAAAAAAAATGATCATGAAAAATAGATATATAAATGACAAAACATCTTGAATACCAAACCAACAAAATAAACAGGCCCAAAAAACTTTCATCTGAGGTTTAAAACGGTAAGAAATGTGGTAAAACTAGCTACAATGGTTACAAACTTTCTCCTCTTTTTAAGATTCTTCCCCCTCCCATCTTTTTCTTTCCAATTTTTTTTTTACCCCTGGTCTTGTCGTGAAGAAAGAAAAATAACTGTAACTTTGATCTTTCAGCCTTTTTTCAAATTCACATGAAATACTCAATTTATTAAACAGACAAAAAAAAAATTTTTTTAGAAAAAATGACAATCACAACACGTTTCTTTTATTGCCTACGACTGTGAAAATATGCTACGAGTTCAAATATGAGGGAAATGACCCTTGAAAAAATAATTACAGAAATGACTGACAAGTGGTAACTGCTATGTTGGACTCAATTCACAACTAGATACTTCGCATTAAAGCAGTGAGTAAAATCTATAAGATTTTTAAGGTTAACGTATCTTTTTTTTTATCCTTTTGTTATTTCTTCTTGCTTTCAAATCACAAGTAAGAATAAATGAATGGGTTAAATAATAAGAAGAGAAAAACTGAAACTAAAAACTTTGGTATCTCATGCAATTTCAGAACACATGAATCATGCTGATTAAACTATTTAGCGGTGAAAAAAGAAAAAAAAAAGATTTCGCACATTTCAACAATGTATTGCACATAAAAACCAACCAATCAAAACGTAATTAAATTTTTTTTTTTTTTACCAAAAAGATCCATTCAACAACAATGTCCAATGTTTTCTTGTTTTGTTTGTTATTCTCTTCAAATATCATTTCTCTCTTGTCTCTTTAATTTAAAAATGTTTTCGATATCAGAAAACATAACTCTTAGTGGTGTAGCACCAAATCCCTCTTTCGAGGGACATTTGTGCAAGAACTATCTACCCGAAGCAATCACACGACACTTCCCCACTATTTTAATATTTCTTCTTTTTTTTCTTGTTTTAATTTTAAAAATGCAACCATAGACTGCAAATGTTTATATCAAACTAGTGAGCCAAAAAGCCACAAAACTAGTATGGGCTCTCACCACACATAAAAAAGAAAAAAAAAAAGAATTGAAGAATATATATTCAAAAATAAAGAAATCCAAAACTTTTTTTCCTGTTTACAAAATACAATAAATAATTTGTTGTAGGAATTTTAATACATTCCACAAATAATGCTTATCATCCACCGTGGGACTATCAACCGTCTCAAAACATCCCTGACACTTCTACTCATCTTTGCATCAAAAAGTAGAAAAATTGTGAATAAGAAAGTCTTTTTATCTTTCATATAACTTGTCTAAATAAACAATTATTTGCCTTTAAAAATACTGTTATGAAAAATATGTAAGAAAGCTGAACAAATTTAATAAAGAACAGTATCCAAAAACAGTAGAAATAGTTTTTTTTTCTTTTCTTTTCTTTTCTTTTACTCCTTTTTTTGCAACATTTGTACTTCAAAAATTGTGAGAGTAGATAGCTACCATGAACATGTAGAAACGGGAAGAACTTTGCTTTATAATATTTGCAGCAATACACGTATAATTCAATATTAAATATGTGAAACATAAGAAAAACTCGTGAGAACCCTCTAAACGGACAGTATAAAGACAAATAGGACTCTGAAAATGTGATTACTTTCGCATAGTGAGGAAAGGCTACCTTTTTTTCTTTTCTTTTTTTAAAGATACTAGTAAAAATATATGAACCCAATTTTTTTTTACCACACATTTAAACACATGTAAAACACAAGCAACACCACTTCTCTGGTGGCCCACATACTAAAGTCAAAATTCAGTTACTGAATGTGTTTCTATCGTTAATTTAAACATCCAACAAAGCATCACCATATTCTGGTAGTCCAGTTAAGTCATAGCTGGATCGGTGAAAGTATGTTTTTTTTTGTCGTTTAATTATTATTATTATTATTATAATCACTACTGACTTAAAACATTCAACAATGCATATCATTCTCTTGCATTCCACTTTTTAAGTCAAAAGCTGGTTTATAGTGAATGTGTTTCCTATGTACTCAAACATTCAACAAAGCCAGGTTACATTTCTCGAATGATTATTTTAAACTACACAAAGTCTCGTTTTTTTTTTTTTCTTTCTCGTTACACGTTTGAATACACGGACTATTTATGTATTTATTTTGCACATACACCAACGGAAAGGAAGTAGGCTATTAAAAACAAGGCAAATACTAAAGAAATCTGACAGAAAAATTATATAAAATTATAGTGTCTCTATCATAGTTAAAACTATACCACATTGCTGACAGCAAAGATTATCACCGTTTGTGAAGGGGAAGAGAAGAAAGTCGGTATTTTTTACAATTACCTTTATTCAATGAAAACAAAAGCTATGAAAAGAAAGGAAAAAAAGGATAAGGAGAAGAACAAAAAGAGAGAGAGAGAGATAGCGAGAGGAAACAAAAAAAAATTTATAGATCAAAATTATCAGCTTATTGAGAAAATCGCAAAAATGAAAAACAAACCATTAGAATACAGAAGAATGAAGAGACAATGGTGAAGTGAAGTAAGGGAAACCTTATTAGCTTGGTATCATTTTTCTTTCTTTCTTTGTTTGTTTTGATTTCCAATTCTTTTAGATTTTTTGAAGTTGTCTGACACTACTAAACATCTAAGACAGAGAATGAAACATTAACAACCTCTGATGAATGCAAAAGATCGTGAAACTAGCTGCCAACATGAAACTATTTTTTGTTTTTTCTTACAACGAGATCTACCCTCGAAGAGACAACTCGGGTGCTATCTCTGTCGCCTATGACGATGATCTGGGAAGGTTGAGATCGCAGGAGTCCTTATGAATACATAAATAGTTCAAATTACTATTTGCACCTGTGAAAAAACAAACTTATTTCAGATTTATTTCCCCCCCCCCCACCCTTCCCTCTCCCTTCCTCAAAAACAAAGAGAAAACTTAGCTTTTCTTTGTATGTAGCAGATTTGTAAGTCTTTCTTCATGTAACTTTTAGTATATATATGGTGCTATGCACACCTGAATTTATAAAAAAAAAAAACTTAGTGCTAATGCAGGTCTGTACTCCCAAGGCATCCAACATACAACACTATGCTCACACACGCCAGATAAATGTACTGAATTTAAAAAAGTTGCTGCCGAAACAAAAAGTTTCCTTCTTTAAAAAATACCACAGCTGGTTTCAAAACTCTCCTCGTTATAATTTTTTTTTTTGTGTTAATTCCTTCAAAACACTTCAATCATATAAAAAAGATTGCACAAAAACAGAATTTGGCTCTAAGAAAATTATGTTTCAATCTCCTGAAAAACAAAAGGTCACTTACTGATTGGCAAGATGAGGTTAGAAATCAGGTAAAACAAAAAAAAACAAAAAAATTATAATAATAGTAATAATAATAATAATAATTGATATCTGTTAATATTTGTCATCAAAGTAGAAAATAAACCAGAGTCATCTTGGCCCTACCCAAAGTTTCTAAAAGAAAGAAGGAAATCTGAAGAACTTTAGCTATCGATCAATCAATTTCTTTTTTAATTTTGAACAGTATTTTACTGATAGAAGGTTAATCTGAACAAACCCTGATACAAAGATTAATGGTGGAATACTTGGCATGCAATAACAAATCGGCTACAACAAACGTTGCTGCTCTTTACCAGCGGAATGGGAACCCGCCGCCGGCGCGAGGGCGATCTCCTCCTTCCTTGACGAGCGGCTTGTGGAATTCCCTTCCTGGTCTTTGATGGATTGTGGCCCAGCAAAATTCACAGTAGTACTGCAAACAGGTCACATTGGCGCAGAAGAACGGCGCAAACTTGCCACCACATCGAGTGCCTTGGCACTCGTCACACATCTGGTCATCAAGAACATACGGTTTGACTTCAACCTGAAATGGAGGATGAAGGTTTGAATTTCTCAGTCTTGGAGACTAAGTGCTGGTACTGAACAATAAATCATGCAAACCATACGCGCAATATCTCAGAGACTGACTGCCTCCACATTTGTTCAAACTGCTTACTGTCTATTCCACTAAGGTCTACTAAATATGTTTCCCTGCAATCCCTCATTGTGACTATCATTTAAGACTATTATAGTGAGGTTGTACAACATACTTGATCTTAATAATACAGTGAAAAGCAGTGTGATGTCACAATGACACAGGCTGTCCCGAAATGACCATTCTGCATCCATGGTTTCTTCCAACTAAACTAGATTAAGTTAGACTGCAAACTCAGGAGGGGAGGTAAGGGTTCATGGAGGAAAGTTTCTGCCAACCCAGGATGGAAGGTTAAGGGTTTCAAAGTGTTGAGAAATGCAAACTCACCCTCTTATCAATATCGCCTTGTTTTAGCTGCACAAACCGAGCACTGATGGCAGCTATATAGCTCTGCTGATTAGAGAAAGCCACCCTGCCAGCTCCTTTAGGATACTTCAGTTCTGGATCTGTGTCGATGCCAGCGTAGCAGACTCCTCCGTATAGACGATCCATCGTGACTGCTAGTTCAACTATAAAAATAAGAATAAAAAAGTGTCTTACAGTGTTAATGTTCCCTGAGTTCTTGAAGGCACTGTGTCAACTATAGGACGCTGAGGGGGCTGCAGCGTAATTCAGCTAGGCTGCGTAGGACCGACATAATCTTTTGTGCTCTGCAATTCCACACAATAGGCACAGCTGGTCTGCAGAGATAATCTCTATTGGTTGATACTGATTCAGCCATGCTGCAGGGGATTTAAGCTGCTGCAGCTTTTTTCGACAATTTGCAAAATGGAATGACCAGTCACCATCCATGAAAAAGGTTAAATTCCTATTATAATTAATGGTTTAATTAATGGTTTATTTAAAGGTAATTAAACCATTAATGGTTATTACCCAATTCCTATTCTTTACTCACAGATAAAAAAAAGCCACAAGCTTACAAAAAGTCTAGTGAGCATGAGGCCTTGCCTGCTAGACACCTTGTGTATACTATGTTTATGCAAATGTTGCAAAGACTGTGTGAACTAAGCCACCCTGTGTGTACACAAAGTCAACTTAAAATCAGTTGGTATTGAGTCTTGTAAGACACATTTGTTAGTACAAAGGTGCCAACATGTCACCGTCGCATCCACAATATTGCAGATCATCAACTTTCCAATCGGGGTAAATGCAATAACATTTAAGTTATGAAAAGGAAGCAATCTGGTTGTGGGTGGCTTAGAATTTTGCTTCATTCCAGTGTGGGCTCGTACACTTCCCATGGCACCTCACCGAGCCCGAATAAAATAACATTATTAACAGGCACAAGACATTATGGAAACACACATGTAATAAGGACATTTAACGTTGAGTTTCAAAGGTTTATCTTTGTTTTCAACATGCAGCCAAGAAACTATTAAATCATTTAGGTTTGACGCAATCTGTGCAAACTTCAAATAGTATTGAAGTCAGTAATAAATAATACACTTTTGCCATGTACACAAGTAGGGCACAGGGCTCTGTGTCAGAGGTAAATTTATTTTTGTTCTTGAAGAGAGTAAGTTAATCTTTGATACAATTTCTACTTTCTGTCGGCCATTTTGTTGAGGTTGAGTTTGACATCATAGACATGAACAGATTTACATTAGCAAAGAAATGTTTCATTTTTCCCTTATTTTTTAAGCTACTTTTGACGTTGGATTGCTACTATACAGTTCACTGTGTTCATTATGCAGAGATTTTGAAGGCTATACAATTACATATACTGTACCAATTAACACTGAGTGCGTTCATATTCTTTTCAATGCTGAGCAAAATTTGCAGATCTGCATCTGTGACACAACCCTTGTTTGCATCAGGTTCACTCTTGATAAAAAACGTATTTACTCTAAATAAACATAATGTCGGAACCGGCATGTAAAAGTGGGCGAACAAATTTCACCGTCTGGGATATTAATAGATTGGTATGCTCTTTGCATGTATCGTATGATAAAACTAAATTCACCTCTGACCTACATACATCATTTCTTTTTCTCAGTAGCTATCTATATACAGGTACTAAAAGCATTACTGAAGGCATTAATCAGACTGAAACTAAATATATGGATCTACTGTAGCTTGTAAGCCACCTTTGTAAGTCATATTTGTATTTCAATTTTACCATTTGTAATTTTTTTTTTTTTTTTTGAGTGTGAAATGAAGTAAATATCACTAAAGTCAGTTTGACATATTAACAATGGCTCCTGTTGTGGTGATATTTATGTACTTAAATGTTCAACCTGCCATTCATATGTGAGGTCAACACTGTACTTCAAGAGCCATGAGTGTTACAGAATACGCCAAGATCTACTGTATACAATCGCTATACTGTAGGAGTCAAATGAAAATTCAACAGCCGACAACCACCCTTCCTGGATAATTCCTCTCAATTATTTGAAAACCTCAGAAATAGAACCATTTGCCAAAAAACAACAATAGAATTTCATTCGATATATACACAAGAGCAATCACAAGAGTGAAAATTGATCTTCAAAGAACTCCAATTATATGGAAGACATGCTATATCAACTTACTGTATCACTACAACACTTGTTTCCTTGTTTCACAGCTGTACTACTACAGTATGTGTGCTAACAGTACAATTCTAGAAACTTACAAAGAAAGAATCAAAGTTTATATTAGCACTATTTATTCCGTTAACTAATCAATCAGGACATAGTTTCTGTGACACACTCCTAGACTTTCAGGGCTTAAAAGAGCTACTGACACCTATGAAACAACATTGTCCTAATCACTCCATTAGGCATTAAAAATGGACATGAAAATTGTTGCAAATCCCATGATCAAAATCCATCAATGATTGGCCATTTTACAAGTGTTTTCTCTGAATTCTAGTCTTATTTAGAGAAAAACATTAGCTAATTATGCGCATTGATGATGTAAATGGGAGTGACTGCCTAATTTTCTGTTCTGTTATGTTTCATCATACACAACACATGTATTGAATATGGGGCCAATTGGTTAGTTGTCTTTAGTATTTTATTAAATTCAGTGGCAAGTGGGATCTTGTCCAAATCACACATTCACACTGGGGCCTTTAAACGACCACTCTCTGACCATCCATCACCCCCACTATCCCACACTATATTTTTATTTGTAAGGGGAAAACTATGAGTGTCACTTTCTTTCCAAATTCATGCATGGTAATCCACCTGCCCCCTCCTAGCTCTTCTTCCACCCCTTCACATTTGACTCTTGATACAAGTTCATACAGTTTGTAAAACTATGTCATATCTATTGTGTGCAGTTTTCAATTCTCGTTTCTTGAATATTAAATGTGCTGACTTACTCAAATGACTTTAAATGAGCTACAGTACCTTACAGCTCAAGAACAAGCATTGCATCGAGTACATGCATTGTAATTGACGTTGCAGTGAGTGGAGACCACATATGAACTGTACAGTACATGTAGTACATGATGTGAGAATTATATACTGGGCTGTACGATACATGTCAATGTCAATACATTTTATGAAATAACCCGGTACAGTAGGCTCTGTGTTGCACGCACACAGTCAATGTGTCTTGAAAAACCCTGAGCACTATGAAATCCAATCAAGATACTGCTACATATAGCCAAGTATTGGCAATGTGTCAACTGTCTGGGTATAAGAGCTATCAACCCATACTATGCCAACAGTCTAAAAGCATATCTGTCACGATCAAGTAACGTTATCTTCTCCCTCTACCCCGTATGTAGAGTAGTATGATTATTCAGTGATATTCACAAACAATAGGATACCACACATAATTACTTATAGATTAGAGCATGTTGTTATGTATGCAACCATCTGGTCACCCAGTTTTAGTAAAACAGAGAAAACAAATATTGGATTCCACATTCTTAAAGGTGACGCTTTCGTTTTTCATTAGTAACTCGTTTTATGATTAAGGTCATCATTTCTTTGTGCAGGTTGGATGAACAAAAGAAGCGTTTTCTACATTGAGTGTTCACACTGATATTAGAGAACAACATTACACTAATTTGTATCAAATACTGAGTGAATTCTCTATACACAATATAGATTGTAATACTCTGAAGGTTCATTATCATAACTATCATCTTGTGATGCATTCATTTTACTGTTGAACAACAACATGTGCATATGGGAGAAGCAGAATGGCTTCTAGGTTACACTTCAAGTTGAATGGCTATCTAATTTTAAAGTTAATTTTAAAAATAAAGTTTTACCTAAATATGGACCTTTTTTTTCGTTTTGGGAGACCATTTCAGGCGGTTTTTCTGGATAAAATATCCCAGCTTACTTCAACCCACCAAGACTCAAACCCTTGAGCTCCCAAACGCTGCATATCATTGCTTCTTATGCCAACGCCTTTCTCCACTGGACCATAACACATGGTTATATAGTGTAATATACGATATATTTACATTATATATGATTCAACTATAATATCATGTTATTACTCAAAGATCTAACTCAAACTCACAGCCCTGAAAGTACGTATTGAACTGAAGTATATTCAATGCAATGTTACTATGACTTAACAATGACGGCTCAATGAGTAATACATGTACCTTCAATGGAAGAGGAGGGTTCTATACATTAATTGCTAAAGTTTGATATGAATCTAATTTACCAGTCACCGGTGTAAGTATTTTGTGTCAACCAGAGTTGCACATCTAGTCATCACACTCACACACATACAGTACATATACATACTATTACATACACACACACTGATAAAGCTTCAATCATACACTGACTACATGAAGAAACTAGCAATTACCATTGCACTGTAACGCACATTATATACACACTTAAGACTTTCCCTAGCCTTGGTTCTCTTCATCACTTGCAAAATTGATGACACTGAGCAGTTGCTTCCTGGAAATGTGTCTTCTTCAGACACAATTTGTGGGAAATGTCAAACAGCTACTGATTTGTGCGGACTTTGAATAAAATCAATTTGTGAGAGTGGTATACTGCTAAAGCAAGACTATAGACTAGACACTTCCTTACAAGCTCATACATATGCAGCACTCTACACTATTGTCATAAACTATGCAGTTTTGCGGCAGGAACACTACATAAATAGAAGAGCTACATGTCATTTGCTTTAAAATCATAATGGTGCCATGTGCATGTTTATCATATATGTATGGAAAATATCTTTTTATTTTCATAAACTCACCGGCTCTGAAATTTGCTGCACACACTAATTAACCCATTAATTAGAAACATGATATAAAAACACTTGAAGTAAGGCAATATTACAAACAACAAAAAAGATAGCTTAATGATTTTAAGGTTTTAAATTAGAAAATATGCCTTTAAATTGAATTCAATTTTTCAGCCATACTGTATCACGAAGAAAGCAACGCTGCAGATGTGGTTTCAGGGAAAAGGGTGTAATTCACCCTGTTAGGAGTTTATGCAAATTTTACCCAAAATACATCACTACTGTAGTAGACAGTGTTAACTCCAGTAATACTCCCAGTTCACTTGACTGTAGTATACAATGTACTGTATAAAGTACACAGACATACTAATGTACACTGTACATGCAAAATGGACAAAGGAAACTGCCTCCCCAAATTGAGTTGATTTCCAGGGATTCTTTGTACCAAAGCAGTTTTCGACTCTAACAGCTAAGACCGCTTTTTGAAGCATGTGAACACAAGGTCCTTTAAATTAACTTAAAGGGGGGGGGGGAAATGTTTCAGGATATTTCCAGTCCTGAATGGTTGTGTCATTGCTGGATCATTCCATTTTTACATAAGTTATTGTTTCCATGTTTCTTCATAAATTCAAAAAGGAAAATATATGACAATTCAAAGCCATCTTTGATGAGAGCATACAGCTCATTTGATATGACATGCTATATTGTGAACTTATTGTATATATAGGCTAGCACTGTAGTAGTAAATTAACATTCACAGGGATAAATTTTACCATTGTTTTCATTCTTGACAGGTTGATGAAAGTTGCAACCATTAATCAGTCAATGTTTAGCTAAAATGTATCATTTTGCCTTTCCTTTTCCTTGCCTTGGATGACAGTTACTTAACACCGATACATCATCCTACGATTCCAAAAACAGAAAGGGGAGGAGGGTTGTGTGTTTCAAAACGAAAAGGGCAAAATGTTTCATTTTTTGAATGCTTTGATCATTATCAGAGGATCATTTTCATATTCATGTATCAAGTAACTCGATTCGGAAAGAATAAAATATTTCAATCAATCCTTTACGAATCCTTTCATATCAGTAAATATGACTTCATTTAAAATTTCTGACAATCTGTCTGAAAATTGTATTAAAGATTTTTAAGTATTCTGATATCCCCTGGATATACTTATTGCCCAGCTTCGGAAATAAGTACTGAATCTTTGTAGATACATCATCCTACGATATGTTTGTTTTTTTTCCATTTTTTTCTCCCTTACGGTGACTTTCAAAAATGTGATCTTTACCATTGTTGTCTCCACATCATATCACTACATTTTACATGTATAAACTGTGTATGTTATTTTATGGTTTCTTGCTAAGAATTTGTGCAAGTGCTGTGTGGACACAAGTACCAGCCTACGCTATCTTCTGTGTTGCACATTCGTGACTACAGTATTTCTGTGCAAGCAACAGTCTGTAACAGCAGGAGTTGCTGTAATTCACCTTCCCAAACTGAGATGTTAAAAGGTAAACCGTACTATATATTATTCCATTTATAAAATGTTATATGTAGTCACTACAAATCTGTTTTGTTTTCTTTTCTTTGGGTTCTTTCCTTTTTTTTGTTGCACACTCATCAAGTTCCAATCCACAGTGACAAGGATGTACAAGTATCTACCACTACCGACAACACCCTCATATGTGGGTGATTTATTTGAAAAGGACAAGCATGTAAAAATACCAGCAGAGGATATACAGCTTGTCAGCTAGTCGACAACATAAAAGATATGGTCGTAGAGATCCTGGTATCTGTTTTCACTGTGTGAGGAGTATTAATACATGCATCCCACTCTGTCTATAATGAATGAATCGCAGTACAGTACTCACATAGCCTACAAGACTCAATTCATACTCTCATTGTATTAAACCTTTCCCTCATGTACATTTACTGATTTTACCTTCCTAGATCCCTTTTCAATTTCATGATATTTACCAACTCCTTCACAAGTCTGACTAGATACTATGTGGTAATATACATATAACAAAAGTCATTCCTACTGTACACAACTCTGGTTGCAGGCACTCAATACACTAGTACTACAAGGAGTAAGTTTCTTACATATTTGGCATGAACAATATGACACCCTTCAAAATGGACTGAAAATTATGCAGATTGGGTCTATCCAATGTCCTGTACTTTCCTGACTTATTCATCAAATGTGACCACAATCTCGCAAAGGAAAAATCATGTTATCTACTCCATCATTATTAATGATACCAATTGATCCTAAAAACTAACTCCAGAGTAAGTCTTACCCAAAAGACTTTTGCCAAGATGGTGCTAAGTTGAACGATTAATGATTGAGCCAATTCATTAATTGAGTGGTGAGTGAAGACCACACCTGCCATTCCCTTAATTACATCCTAAACCTCTCTACCCTCATTTACAGATTATGTCTTAGTTGTTTAGCCTTCCTAAAGTAATGAAACCAGTTGGTTATGGTTGGCATACAAAATTACAACACCAGCAACGTGAGTGAAAATTGCATCATAGACTACAGTATTATCAATCAGTTTGATCCATCTGCTCCCGGATGTGGTGACATAAGTCTCTTTATGCAAGTAATGAGAGCTCTGGCAACGAAGAAACAAATACAACGAGATGGAAAACCCTTGAATAACTTTATACATTACTTAATAGCAAGCCTCACAATTTTAGTCTGCTGTAATTTGTCAATGGATGCGATAACTTATTCACACCCATTACATGTAACCAATGATATCAATGTTATAGCTGAGCCTAAATTTCACCATCTTTCAATTTTAATTTTTCCAAATTCACTTCCCTACGGCCAGTTCAAACTACTGTACAGATTGCCACTGCGATATCGCAAGTGATATGTAAACCAACCATCAAATCGTCTTCGTCGCTCCCAGTATTTTTAGCTGTCGCCTAGCGTTGAAGTTTGCTTAACCTTCCTAGTACTTAGCACATGATAAATGGCTTCTTGGAAGGTCAACAAATTCTCTGAACTCCCTGCTTGAGTTAGCTGGTAACTGCGTACCCTGTACCAATTTAAGGAAGGACGACTACAAATATGCTGGGTTTCCACTAACTTTGCGACTCCCAAAGACCTCTCTACAAAGACATCATGAAGATTGTAAATAATTGGGCAGTAGTAGCTTAACTTAGGACATGATGATTATTTATTGCAGGCTTACTGTGATGACAGTGATGGTTTATAAGTGTACTGTGGGACCTATTTCAACTACGTATAATGCACACTAGCATATTGTCTACATTGGGATGAGTTCCACTACATTTGTGGTGCATGGCCTTGTGGGAGAAAATAGCTGTGCAGTATAAATCAATTTCACAGCAGAATAGCGCGAGAATGTTTTAGTTTTAGTCTTAGATGTCATGCTGTACTGGAGTATGAACCAACCTGATGGTAATCCTACTATTTTCCAGGATTCCATTTTCTTGACAAACATTGCTGTGCGTGGGTTAGAATTTTTTTTTTCAGTTGAGTACCATCATCTACTTCCCATTGATTGCACAAACTTACTAGCAAACAATAGTATAGTCTCTGTCTTAATGCAATACCATACTGTACACACACACATGTAAACTGCACAAAGCATTAAAAATAAATTATCAGATGGAAATGCATACAGACAGATGGCATTCAGAAGTGACTGGAAGTGGGTGGTTTGCTGATTACCAAATGCAAGTTAAAAACCTGCATAACATTTGTGTTGTTTTATAGCTGATGCAAACTGGAAAGTTAAGAGATACAACAGTCCTCGAGGGATAGAGAAAATGCACTTTCATAATGTCCATTGCAATGATGTGTGTTGAATAGACATGTATACACTATACCCTTGTGCAGAGCTAGGTGAAGTAGCATTGGAAGGGAAGTAATGTTCCATATAAATAGCAACTCCCTGGTTCAATGATACGTCAGAATCACAATACTACATTTTGTGTGCTGAAGAAATGCTAGAAACTACGTTTAACATTTTTCAGTTAATAAAAATCGCAATAAAATTGCTGAATGTTTGTGGGGGACTAATTAACATATCCCACCCACAAGAAGTGCAATTTCATTCACAAATGTCCAACAACCTTTGCCACTTAATATCATAGACACCTGAAACGAACCCTTTCCAACAGTACTCACAACCCTTATCAAGATTTCCCACCACTCTAGGCATCAAATCTTGGAGTACTCACCGAGGCTAAACTCTCTCGACGATGAGCTCTTGAGAGATGACCAAATATTAGCCTCTACAAAAGGCCCCTCATTCCCTCCGCACAGATGTCATTCCCTTTTCCCATTCCTCCTTCAATGTTTCTCATTTTCTAACAACATGACTCACCTACAAATTTCCTCCCAGAGAAAGCTGCCCTTTATATATTAAAGCTCAGCTATATCCACACACACTGGGACTGAATATACAGCCCAATATTTGAGAAACAGTTGGGTTTTATTACCTGTTATGTTTGACAGACCTCTGCTTGCATAATGTACCGGCATGTAGTGTAAATCTTATTTTTACATCAAACATGAAACCATAATGTACAGCTGATTGAGTGAGTGAGAGAGTGATCTCAACAAGAAGCCTACAGTACAACATGTCTGATGTCATGAAAAAGGTCTCCCTAAGATGCATATTTTACTGAGATTGACAATTGCCAGTGTAGGCTGATCATGCAGCCACAAAAACTATTACTTCCCTGCACATCTATTTAAGTGTCTGTACACATTATGCAAGAGGAGACGCCGCATAGGATTTGCCCGCCACATATATATGTGTAAGAAAATGAAGAGAGAGAAATTATGTAAATTATTGACTGCTTATAAATAGAATTTCCAAGTAAACTATTGAACTTGTCTTCTCATACGAAAGTGGCTGCTTAAAAACTACTTGAGAAATGGCCATGCCCAAACATAGTCCTTTCAAATTTTCAATGGTCAAGATATATGGAAATGAGAGGTGCCCTGAAAGGTCAAGTTATTCAAACGATCAGGAGAGAGATACTTCAACGTGCACCGGGCTAAGCTTTCTATAGAATATTATTTAGGGTGACCTTGCTATGATACCAGCTTGAGAGTTTAACAGCTAAAATTCTGTGACCAGTATGTTACTTTTCACTAAGTACTATGACATATGTTGTGCACTGAGGTACAGTAGGCTGACATAGATCAAGTCTGCTCTAAAGGCTTGTCAAGTCCTGTGAATTTAACAAAGATCGGATGATAGCCCAACATATTTGAAAGCATATGGCAAGGAGCAACTTTTGTTAGAGATAGCTTAACTTAAGGAGATACAGATGTGTAGTGCTGCAGAAAGGATGAAATGGTAAACCACAACATGTATGATTACTACACAACAGAGAGTGCCAAGCTTCAAGCCAGTTGCAACACTCAATGGAGATATTTGTGGCAGGAAAGGAATATCAGGTACAAATTAAAGATGACACTCAACTAGATCTTGGCAAAAAGCCAGAGACTACCCTCAATTGTTCCATCATATCTTTTGTTGTCAGAACCACTGCAGTCCGTATGGTGCCGTACTATCTCCATATTAATGAAGCATATCAATTAATGAACTTAATTGCTCTCACTACTTTCAAACAAAAGAATCCCACCCACCAATTGGCGGTGTTTACTTTGCACAAATCCATAGAAACGAGTACATTCTACGAAGGCAGGTTTCAACATGTAGGCGGCCATACAATGTGGAATAAGGAGTGAGTTATGTGTGACCCATATATATATGTATAAAATAAGTATGAGAATCAAGTGTTGATGGAAGCACCAAGCATGGCACATACTTGACAGACAAGATGCCTCTCCTGAAGGGCATTGACTCACAGTGAAGCACACCCTCAATCAGATTCAAGTAGAGTGTGATGTCACCAACTTTTCAACTGATAACACACCTGCCTCATCTCATACACAGCAAACACCAAACTGCCTTTCGCAAACATCCTGCTTTCAAATCACAAACTTAGAAGCAAAAGATCATAGAAAGTTGAAGCCTGAACCACCCCCCACCCCCCCCAACAGCAATCTCAACCCTAACAAATATATCGAATCAACTTGCACTCCTGCTCATTATAGATAGCAGGAACTGATTGACATATTCTTGCTAAAAACTGTCACGTATTATTTTCATATCCAACTTACAATTTCTAATCACTTGTAAACTTCATTTGCAACTATTTTAAAGATGGACATATCCAAATGTGAGTTGGGACATTTTGGCGCATTTCTCCTTTTCCCGACACAGGGAAGAAATGACAGGGAACATCCCAGAGTGGTATGTAATGAATTGGTAAAGCACAAGAATCGTAAAATTGTATTCAGCTTCCGACAGAGATTTCTGCAACTATCTAATACAGATGACGATGTTTGTTTCTAGTTGGGGGGGGAGGGAGGGACAGCTGGGACTGAACCAATCCTGCTGAGTACTACTTACCAGCTCTCATAGGGCGTGGTACGCCACCGACAAAGATAGTCTTCCTGGGATCCAAAGGTTGAGAACCATCCAAAACGAAATCACTGTCCGCTAAATTCCACGGGCGGATTTGGACCTGAGGACAAAACAATGGGACCCGTAATTCAAATCAGTCGAAGGTGTTTACTTTTTTCATAATTTTGCATTATAAGGAAAGAATAAATTATATGCACAAATTTACGGTAATCTTCTGTTGACTTCTCAAATCAATCACTAGTCACTGAACTATTGAAACTGTGACAAAAAGATACATCTATGCCTTCCTTCAACAAAGAGGGCTTGTCACCTAGGTGACGTCCTCTGCTTCATCCCTGCCACATGATTTACCTACATCAACTCCTTGCAAAGTGACATTAAAACTTATATTTTTTCATTCAATTCAATTCAAACAAATTAATGTAATGAATATTGCTATTCATTTTCTCTGATATCTTTACATTTAAATTTGTATTTCCATATGGATTATCTAGTCATCTATCCATGTATGTAATACATGGACACACATGTGTAAAAAAGCAAACATGTCAATTGTAAGTGCATGACTCAGCAGTTAGTAGACCTCCCTCAAAGCTCTATGTAGAAACAGACATCATTTCCAAGATGGATAAAATACAACAACTGCAGAACTAGAAGAGATTCTGACCCTATTCGCAATTACCTGCAGAGACCATATATCAATTACCATTTATCACACACACCACCATAGAACTTTAACAGAAGAATACCTAAAAGACTTCACATGACAAAATCTGTCCCTTTTATAATTAATTTCCATTGGAAGGAAAAGGAAAGTTACACTATCAGTAGAGGATAAAAATTAAAGGGAAGTGATGTAATCACCATGGATATAACTTGTTCCACACTCATGTATAGTTTATGAGTGATGTTGATTTCAATACTGAAACGAATGACTGGGTAGTGGTCAGTGACACAGAAGTGCGTCTTATTTTGTAATCTAGTAATTGCACTTATTTTGCACTTATTTTGTAATCTAGTAATTGTATTTAAGCAAGTGTGTGTTTTATCTGGTGTTATGCAAGAGTATGTAAATTGTGATGTAGATGTTTTATAATGCTCCCTAACCTACTGTACAAAGTTGGGTGATTTAATTACCAAATTCCATTAAGTTTTACATCATACTTCCCACAGATGACAGACCAATTTGAAAATGGTGCTAATTGTCATGAATCTACTGAAATATTAAGAAACATTGATCATAATCAAAGAGTATCTAATTTCCAGGACTTAATGGACAATATTAAATTGTTGCTGGTGAAATAAAACACCTCAAAGTAACAAATCCTTCAAAAACACTAACATTTTTATGTGGATTACAAATATTTTAAACCATGGCTAAGATGGAACCCGATCTGTCGTTTCCATGTCGATGTTACATTATCAACAGAGTGAAAAATGAATCACTCTGACATATAAGAAACATTCATGTAAAGACAGTTATATGCAAAATGTTATCATTATATATAGGAATCACCATGCGGAGAACTGCTGCTTGTTCAAAACCCTTGAGAACAGTCTCAACGGTATCTTCTTACCGCAGATGCACTATGCGCTGGACTGAATTCAAGTATTGGTTTAATCACAAGTGACAAAATATGATATTGACTGACAATGTAAAAGGTTACTTGTTGCATCAAAATGGAGTTGAGCAAACCATTAAAATAAATTACCATCCGGCAGTAAAAATTTTGGAGAGCATTAGGCAAATATCAACAAGCCGACCACTCTTGCGAGTTGAGGCAGGTTAAAAGAGCACAAAACCCACAATTTGTATTCCTTACAATAAACGTAATTCTTTCGGTATGATATTCAACACCATACAAAGTCAACAGGAGCTGCTAATCTTCCCAAAAATTCTACTGCCTTTATTTGCATAAACAAGATTATAAACAAAAATGCCTGCTGGGCATATCCCATTCCAATGAAGCAAGGGAAATTTCTTGGGTTGGAAGTACAAGACAGAGAAGCTGGTACGATATGATCTAGACATGAACTGAAAGAAAGAGACAGGAACGAGAGCAATAAAACTACCGGAAGAATATTTGGGAAGTAATACTGTAGCTATAAACATGAATAATATTGATCACTTCACGTGTCCGCTCGCGCATGAGTGAGCATCAACATATGAGGCATGATGACGTCAACGAGAAAAACGTGATCTTTTGAAATCGTTGGAGCCGTTTCATCGCTGCAATTACACAAGCACTTTCTACTTGATACACCCATAATTTTTTTTTCATTTGTGATATTAAAAAAAAAATCGCTGGGAAGTTTCTGTATTTTTATGTCAAAACTAATCCCCCCCCCCTCCCAAATGGTCTTTTTTGCATCGTGGAGGTACAAAATAGATCTGGTACCAACAGAGTTAGTGATGTCGTTATGGTAATTAAAGGCTGAAGATCTCTGTTTTTGCTTTAAGATGTAAATATCATTTATCCACTGGAGAAACTAATATAACAGTGCAGGAGATCATTACTTGACATACAATTAAGCATCACATTGCTTGCCACAGGAATTATCCCTTCTAAAGGTTTGTCCTGAAGTGCAGTCTGTCAGCAATTGGCCCCAGCAGTTTTGTGTAATGGCCACACATACACCTGCATAGGTCTTCAGAAACTAAAAAATGGGGATGGGGGGGGGGTGTTTAACCCACGCAGAAATGATTATATGTTCAGCACTGAATTCCATTAGCTTCACACATATTCCGCATGACATAATGTTGGCACTTTGGGCGGTAGAATGTGAATGGTCATTGACCAGTGGTGACTGGTTGCTGTAGGCAATACAGTGTTAGAATGGTCACCGGTTGACTCTAGGTACATTGTGAGAGTATTGAGGTTGTCAGGTGACAGTTAAGAAAGGAAACAACTAGATTCTAACTTTCATTAAATGTAAACAAACCATCTGCTATGAAAGCATTTGCTTTTCACAGTATTGCAAAGTACTTTCTATGTTGCGACACTACAGCAACACTGTGACTGAGTTAATGTATTTGCCTGGAAGATGTTATTGGAGACCACTGAAAGAAGAGCCCAAGTCACTGCAAACTAAAGCAATTGCTTTAATAGCGCTTCTTAGAAGAACACTTTTCAAAAGTTAACTGCCTTGGGTGAATTTTCAGCAAAGATATCAGGCTACCCTCTACAAATTTAGACGCTCTCCCAACTACCTTTTCTAACTTCACTAGTATCTCTAGCACTACACCCCACAGGACATTTACATTCAGGTTACTACCCACTATTTCTTCATTATTTTAACTATCACTGGGGAGAAATGATAGATTCCCCCAGCTATACCTCAGCCCATTCCTGGCACTTAAATATTCCACCTCCCTCCCCATCAGCAGTTTTATGACATCAAATTTTGAGACACGGGACGTGTGCAATGAGTCAATAATGCTCAAACTTAATCTTTCCTCTTCACTACCCCTTCTGTGTACCCTTGAGACATGTGACTTTTAAATTAACATCAACTGCAAGGCCTTGCATTATGTCTGCATACATATACTATTATATCAGTGGAGTGTGTGTGTGTGTTTGATGATGACGACGACGAAGACAGCGATCCACGATGGCATCTTAAACTGAAACTGTATGGAAGCCAAATGACGTCAACACCTGATGTTCTAAGGCATGTGTTCCTATATATGCTAACTACATCGCAATGCAAATGAAGTCGGTGATGTAGTTGGCATTGCTACAGGATAACATAGAGAGTAAACAGTTCATGAGAGGAAATTCCGAAGGACATTCACATCTTTGAAAGATATTTTCTGGGTTTTTTCTTTTATCAGTTCCCCCCCCCCACCCCTCATCCTCTTATTCTTGCCATTAGAAGGATTCAAAGATGAACATGGCAGGCATTATACATACAGTAGTTGTATAATCAAAGTGCAGATAACGTTACGAAGCGGCAACATTTTCAGGAATTACACTAGGTTAATCATAAGTCTTCACACAATTTCCACAAATTGTACAATGAACTTAAATTTTTCTTCAAAGGTGAAATTGAAACTAAGATCCTGTCAAACTAATAGCCACTTTTCATATCCAGTTTATTCACAAATCAGATTTTGGCTATGCAGTGATGCATCATTTGCTTCAATCAATCATTACATACTGTA
Organism: Apostichopus japonicus; assembly: GCF_037975245.1. Classification (NCBI taxonomy): domain Eukaryota; kingdom Metazoa; phylum Echinodermata; class Holothuroidea; order Aspidochirotida; family Stichopodidae; genus Apostichopus; species Apostichopus japonicus. The sequence goes on from NC_092565.1 coordinate 4,500,336, forward strand.
AGTCATTTGGAACTTGTGTAAGCAGTTGTGTCAGAATTTCTCTCTGACACACATAACAGGCATAGCTAATACTGTAATGGACATCTGTATATTCCCCAGTGAGTGTTAACCAAATTAAAGCAGCCTTTTATTTTGCTTTTGGTTACTTTTCGATACTATTCTATCATAAAAAATGATCCTAAATGTTTGCCCTTTCTCTGTCCCTGAAAGGAACTCAAATATTACTTCATTCACTGGGAAATTGACTGGAAAAAAATAGTACTTTACTATGATGTGTAGACGGGCCCCATAGCCACCTTGTCAAATTTGGAGGAGCAAAATGTTCATTTGGAGGACCAGAATTTTTGTTTGCAGGGGGCATTTGCATGGATCCACCATAGCCCTCCAATTACTGAAACCATAAATTTGAAATGCCAAAATGCCTCCTGCAGCTACCTGTGTGAAGGTGTATCAATTCTGGGCTTTAAGTGTGGTAATATTAATTATGTTATGAAATCGGGTCCAACAACTTTCCAAAACTTTGAAAACCTGACAATGTTTTGTGTTTATGTACATACAGTGTGTACAGTATTCTACAGTGAAGTAGGAAATACATGTTATTATACTGGTTGCACATCAATATTTATCAACATTCAGATGATGATGAGCAAAGCAGTATTATCATATATCTGACAAAGCAGTTGAAGCATGTTCCTGATGAAAAATCATATAAAAATCACATAACTGATAACGACCAGGCCATGACTTACCGGTTTGTTTTTGATGGTTGGACTAGATACACACAGGTAGAGCTTGTCTCCGTCCTTAATACAGGCATCAATCAAAGATTGTACAGACCTTTCATCTTGGAACAGGAGAAACGCATATCCTGAAATGAAACGAAAAATCAACGACTGTCATCACCTGGAGCTTTGCACCACCGCGACATGTGTTTGCATAAATATTCAAGAATTTCTCACACTCCCGGATTTTGGAATGAGCTAATATCGTAAGCAAAGGCCTGACTGTTCTCCTCTTACAATCTACAGTAGTGGTTCAACATACTACAGCCCTGCAGCTAAGTTCTACCTACATCTACATCTACACCCACCAGACATGCAAACACATTAAAGCCTGTAATGGACAGAAAGGTCGACTCCAAAATATCATTACATTGGAAAATTTGCAATCAAATTTTGGAAAGAAAGATTTAGATTTTTTTCTCCAAATTTGTTGTGTCAGTGTGCAGCAGTGTAAATATAAAGTATGGTAAATTTAAGATCTTATTGTACATTCATAATGTTATATTACAATACCACAACGTTAACTCTTCCAAACTATATAGTTTTCTATTAGGCAGAGTTTACCGTGCACTATCCATAGGTTAATGCACGGTCAGCTGACAACAACTGGCCAATCAGACAAGTTCATTTTTAACAAGGAAAAACAAACAACAACTAACCATTCCTATACTTTATTAATGGCCACATGTTTGCAGAAGCACTGTGAGCTGTACATGCATAAGGTTACGTCTTGGAAAACTTTCCAATTACATTTTTAAAAACAATTTGTTGTTCACATCGAGTACAGATCAAATGAGAGGTAAGGTCACATAAGGTCAAGTTGAAGATGTGAATGCTATTATTATATCAACTTCCTATAGCTCTAACTGTGTTCCTGATGAGTTGGATCTGTGCTGAGTATAATCCTTCAAACGTACATATGTATGTATGTTTAAGAGTGCTGGTCACATTAACAAGTCTAAGCAAACCCAGTCATTGGTCTATGTGACTGTGACAGAGATGCTAATGATGTAAAATTTCCCCTAACACAAATATTTGATCACTTGACGAGAGACATTAAGCCATACGAAGGATGGTTTGTCGAGAGCATGAAACTGAACTGTCCTTCATGTTCACACACACACACTAAAATACACTAATTATTCCTTCTAAATGCATATTCCAAGTGCTTCTAACAGGATTCAGCTTTCCTGCAGTAACAACGTATTTATGTTTATTAGTCTGTTTAATAGAGTTAGATAAAAGCATAAATTGCAGCTCTTCTTTCTTTCTTTTACAAACCTAAAATGGCAATAAGCACAATCTAGTGGTGGGTTTTGTCTTCTCTTCCGTATTCACCGACTAGTAAACAGTGAGTGCAAAGTACTCATTAGATTAATCTCTCTTTCCTGGTGATTCAAGGACAATTCATCTTCAGAAGATCAATAGAATACCACCAGCAGCTTCAAAATGAGTTTTTCTACCTTTTTAGGTGAATTGTTACAAAGTCTGTAACCACTAGCGCCTGACAATGCTTCCAAGGGAAATTCATCAACCTTGACATTTTATTTGTAGTTGTTCCAGCAAGAAGTGTTCTTTTTATGTCTTCTCCGTCGACAATGCAGTGGGACTGTATCGATGTTTATATTTTAATTTAGATATATTCATCTCAAAACATATACAGTAGGTAACACTGTGAGAATAAAAAATCACAAATTGATCACAAACAATTGCCACGGACTTCCCTTGAAACTCTTAGATATTCTTACATAGCAGTATGTACATCCAAAATGGCCATTATTCCAAGTCAAATTAAAAATGCTCAATTGTTCTGATTTCAAGTCAGGGCAGCTGCTTGCAATGTTTGTTTCAAGGAAATATTTAAAGGTAGAGAGTTGCTCTGAATTTGCAATTAAATTAAAGACCTGTGTGAACTTATCTAACTTTGAGCAAAGGTAGAGGTAACATTTCCAACCATAGTCAAATTCAAAATTGTAGCAAACATGAAAAAGCAACCAGGAAGCCAGCAGACTTATGTGATTCCTTGCCTTATGTGACTCTTTGCAAGGAGTGATTCCTTTAAATTGTATATGGAATCACCTGATTGATAGAGCAACTGAGGAAAATGTCTCTTGAAGTCAAGTACCAGAACATCATACCAGATAATTTGATCATTGCAAAAGGTATTACTCTTGTGCTGCCCTCAAATGACCTTTGACCAATACCAACAACAATCCTAAACCAGTTCTACCTAAGGGGAACCTCCATACCACATATGAAACAAACCCCAGTTATCCTTCTGAAGTTAGAGCATAAATTTAGGAGCAATTGTCACATTTATACACACACATATACACATTCAGTCACCATAACATACATTCCTTCTGCCTTCAGCAAGGAATCAAAATAAGAGAAGATAAAAAATCCATCAAAATTGGGATGCATCAATCTCAATATGAGTAAACCACATTCAATGGTGTAAACTGTGAACTTGGCATTCCCTTAAGACAGAGTTTGAAACCACACACTAATTAATCCAAGGTCAAAACAAGTGAGTGAAATATCAAGCAAAATACATTTTGTTTGTGATTGTCCAGCTATGACACAATACCAGTTTGCTGCAAGTTCACTAACTGTATGATACAAACTGACAATTCACTATACTACTCTCAAAAATGGTTTCAAACGTGGTCGGGTAAAAATGAAGGAATGTAAATGCCCTATGATGCAGAGAACAAGTCTCTCTCTCTCTTCATACAAACATTACCCAGTTCAAAGCTAAGAGGCATAGTCATCATCACCTTGCCAAAAAGAGCAAAGACAGATCTGCATCAGGGGGTATGGCTGCTTCTTTTGGATGACAAATGCAGCCGCAATGCCAAAATTAAGTAAAGTGAGCACAAGCAAGTTAAGATCAATTTCAAAATGTTAGGAGAGAACAGCCGAGGATGTGCCAAAGGGGGCCTACAGGGACGAGTCTCCATAGCAACCCACCGTGCGCAAGGCTTAATCATTATGTCACTTGGGTTTTGCAATTGCATTAATATTTTTCCCCCCTTTTCATCTAAAACCACTTGCTCTACATTTGCAAACGACTGTTATTGATTTTACTGATGAAGCTGATCCCAACTTAGCAACCTCAAATGGATTGTTAACAATTAATGCAAAAGCCTAGCTCTACAATGTGAGGATAGGTTTTTGCCTCAGTCTGCAATTCAAAGTGCAACACAAAGTTTGTATGTGTCACATACTGTATATATATCAATGCTACAGACTTGTACAGCTATTTTCTGACTAGTTTTGAAAAGCAGAATTGAACCAGTTTGATTTTATGCTTAAATACCTTACTCCCAGATTTCTACTGTACATGATGTGACTAAACATTGACTCATAATACTTGACAAACTTTGTTCCAATGTTTTGGAATCAATATATCTGTGATTATATGCTCAAAACTGCATTTTTGCAAAACTTGACACCACTCAGTTAGTTGGGAGGAAAAAGATAAAATGGACTAAAGTGGTTGACCACATTAATTCCCTAAAATCCACCAGGATTGATGAGCCTCAGCAGTTTTTGTAAAGGCTGATAACTAAAATGTTGGTGTGGAAATGCAATCTTGATTTTTATTAGTGTTTTTGAATGGTTGGCTGCAAAATAAGTTTTGTGGCTATAGTTAAGTCATCCTTTTTAAGGCTGTGTTCACGAAGCATTTTAACTTGTGATGCATTAATTGAACCAAAACATGGCATACGTTACACTGCTCTTTTTCTTAATTCAAATACTAGTCCTGATTTGTTATTTAGTAACCACACAGTCCATATTTAAACTGCAGGGAAATTTGATCAGGGATGCGCATATTTAAACACCTTAATTCATAGCGTTGTTGCCAGTCCATCCTACTGTACACATGTCCCTAAGTCCTGAAACTCCAAAACTTACTGGTTTGGATATTTACGAGTGACGAGCTTACCTGTCTCCCCCCAACCTATGCACCTCATTCTACCGCGCCTAGAATGTCCTGGTAACCTTTTAACACTGTGCACCCTCTGTGACCCGGCTTCACGGGTCACCAACCTTCCTTCTCATGAGACCAAAGCCCCTCCAAAGTGGTCTCTGCCTTGGAGTCGAGTAGTAGTCCTTCCCGACAAATGGGAGGGCTACCCCCTCGACTCCTAGTCTAACATCGAATTTCTGACGCTTCCAACGGGAGGGGTAGTACTCCCCTTCCTGTGGGGAGGGGGGGCTACCCTCTACGACCCCGTCAGCCTGTACCCCTTAGGTCTAAAAAAGGTAGCAGAAGGTACTCTACAAGTTAGGCCCAAGGCCCTGAACACCGTAGTGTTTAATGGAGAAAGACGAAGGAAAAAGAGTATCAACATTATAAAGGAAATATATATAT